>NC_039243.1:22889312-23245145 GCF_003368295.1 Carassius auratus | reverse complement strand
TTGGTTCTCAACACGGATTCCTTGTATTTGCAGAACTCCTTCCATCATCTGTTTCTGACACCTTTTTGGCCCAGGAATGTGGCTTAATGTCATATTGTGATAGAGCAGCATCTCTTGGCTCTTAAATAGAAACGGTATGACTCCAACACACTTAAGCTGTTGTCAAACCAATTGTTAAAAAGGTTTTTCTTTTTCTTTTTCTTTTTTGTAAGCCAAGGGCAGTCTTTTACTCTTGACCTGTCACTTATGGGCCTCTAAACCCTAATTAATGTAGGAAGCCCAGCTGCGAAACTGACTACTTTGTGCCACATTCCTGTTCTGATTCACGCATAAGGGAATATTACTGTGCTGTACACATTGGAATCATAAGGAATGTAATAAATCTTGTTCCTTAACAATTCCATTAGGAATAATTTGTAATATTTGTAAATTAGCAGCTATTTTATATTTATTGCACTCACAGGTCTGTTGCTATGAGGTACTTTCAGATTTCATCAGACACAACAAACCAGAGTAAATTGAATACTTAATTCTTTAACATGTCACATGAACAACCAGTCAGTAATTACGTTGATTTATCTCTCATGTACCTCCATCCTAGTGGAGTGATCCATCTACATTGTGGCACCAGTAGAGGCTCAGTAGAGCCTAGTGTATGAAACTCTAGGTGTATCCCAATTATATTCCAAATAGTGTGTGTGAATTAAAATAAGTAAAAAGTGCACTTCAAATAACCAGCTGATGCACTTAAATTAACCAAAAAATAAATATAAATAAATAACTTCATGCACTCAACTGTTGCAGATTTTCTTACATATTGGAAAGGAAGGGACTATTCTATTAGTATAGGTTGTTCACTCTGCAATAGTGGAACGTTTCATGTGCAAGAACCTTTATTGGAACAGATAGTCATAAAAATAATTTGGTATATTTTATAAAACGAGCCAGTTCATAATAAAAGCTAGTCCTCAATTCCCAACCATATATCATGTACCTCCTGTCTGGGTGTAATCTGGGGAGCTGTCTTACAAACACTGGAGTTCTGGTTGGTCGCCAGTGCATTCTGGTAAGAAATTCACTGACAGTGCACATCCATACAATCAAACACATTCATAAATTGACATACATATAATACACACATTCAACATACAGACACCTGCAGTATGAATCAGTCTAGGTGTCACAGTTTAATGAACTCTGACACCACACTGAGATGGATGCAGGCCAGGTCTGCTGCTGTTTTAAACATGAAACGCACTGCAGAGTGCCACGAGGAAACCCAGAAGCTCCTTACAGTCCTGAAGCAACTGTTAATATAACTGCTGAAATGTACTACTGCTTTATAAGTACTGTGGCATGAGTGATGTTTGTGTCAATATTTATGTTGGTGTCAATAGCTTCTACAGTCTCAACAGATTACAGATTGAATTTACAATAAATAGATGCTGTTAATTTTCACTTGGCAAAAGGGAATTCTGCCACTACAACTCTGTGCAGTATATTTACTTGATAGACAGATTGGCAACAACTGCATTAATAGAAAGAACAACAATGCAGGTAACTTTTCACAAGCTATAACTTTTAAAAAGCCTCAATGTCATTGTAATTCAAACCTGACTAGAAATGTGTTCCTTACAGGAATTTACAAGCTGGCCTACTCGCAAATGTTAAGAATGAATTAAAGCAAATCCATTAGTGTGCAAACGGAAGACCTAGTTGGTCTATTGTCATTACATGTTCATAAAAGTCTTTGACAGCCACTCAAATGTTAACTCCCAATTCAGAGATCAAAAGAATTTGAAGTGTTTGGGCAGTCGTGCTGTAATATGTCCAGAACGTTCGGATGAAATAAACAGTGGGCCTTTGAATCAAGGGCAACCAGAACGGCTAGAGTCTTGTCCAAGTGGAAAATAACCTCAGGCATGCAATTCAAATGTAAAACTCACTGTGTTTGCAGAGATGAAGCTGGGAATCTGGCAGTAAATCTGCCATGATTTGGGACCCAGAGATCAATATCTGCAGTGGGATCGGGACACTTGGGGGGAGATGGGATCATTCAGTATGGCTTTTAAGTTCAGTAATGGCAAGTAATTTGCGGTGCTTCAATGTGTAACATGCTACCCATTAGAAATGACTGGATAACTGGGATTGGAGGTAGTTTAGTCCACCATGAGTGTGGTATGTTTGGAAATGCAATAGACAAAGGGCATGATTGAACAAATCGTTTTCAGAAATCCAATTTGCACAAATTTAGTGCTCAGGGACTTGGATTTGGATGGGTGCATGACTGAAGTGATCTAAAGTAACATATAATTTGTATCAATTGGTGCAAGAGTCTATTGTAGCCATATTTACTTTACTTGTTGAATTATACAGGTATTTTTCCTAAGCCATTGCTTTGTACCTTTGGTTGCATTTGTTTATAAAAATACAGCTACGAACTCTGAATAGCCATTGTGCTGCTTATTTTTAATTAATCTAAACATAATGCATGGTCAGTAATTAATTACATTAAAATAAATTAGTATTTTATTTGTATCTTTTATTCTACAAGCAATCATCAAATTGATCCAAACTGACAAGAAAAAAAAACATAATGTAAAAAAAAAAAAAAAAAAAAAAAAAAACAATTTAGCTTTGCCAACACAGAAATAAATTACATTTTACAATATATTAGAAAACAAAAACATAGATTACAAAAGATTTATTTAGAATTTTTAATATCTGTATGATGTTTTGCGATATTACTTTTTTACAATATTACTTGTACTGTATTTTATTAAGTAAATACAAATTTGTTTATGATCGATTTATTGATTGATTAATTGATTGAATTTATTGGGGAATTTAAATTGTATTTCTATTTAAGTGTATTCTATTCCTTACGATTCCCTCCCTTTCTCAAGATACATCTTTTTTGTCTTTTTCTTACCTTATACAGGTAAACCTTCCAAGGACGTCATCTTGACAGACTTGCAATCAAGAGAGTTCAATTTCCGTCATGTTCAGTGTCCAATTCTGGAAGTCACTACAGTAGTCTGTCTTGTTGATGGTATGGTATCTGTTTTGTTCCTGTCTATATTCTGCAATATCAGAGTTATGAAGCATCAAAAGAAAAACCTAACAAGGTTTCTCACTTCCACGTCGTATTGTGTTTGGTTTCACAGCCACAAGAGGAACAGGAGCCAAAGCTCAGCACCGTGTGAGAAGGTCGCCTTCAGGCAAGCGTGAGACTGGCCTTGGTAATTGGAACCAGTGAATGAGAGGGTCCTGGCATGACTCCTAAAACCAGAGGTGAGACTAACCCCTGATGATCCCAGTAGTACTCTTGAGAGCTTTCTCCTACACCTCCATGAGCCTGCAAAAGCTTGGAATACGGTAAAATATACACTATGTAGCCTAGCATGGCATGTTTACATTTTTTTGTGATTTTAGGAAGTGGTAAAAAGTGTATTAAGAAGACAATTCAACCTGATTTAAGTTCTGTGGTCAACTGCAAGGAGTCTCATGAGCCATATCAACAAATGTTACAGACCACAAGCAACACTTCATTATGTCAATAACCTAGTAGCCCCACTCACACCGCAAAAAACTAATTGGACTCATAGTCCTGGCCCTTACGCATACTGTATTTACCCTTGTGGGTTGTTCAAATTCACTACCCTTTCGTGATATTCATGGATGAAAACATCCACTAAATTAAACTGCTGTAAAAACGTATCAACCTCAGTCCTGATCAAAACTACCAAATGTTTTTTTTTTTTAATCCTAGATTTTAACTCTTTAATTGCCAAGTGCATAAATGATGTCACTGATTTGGGGGGAAGAAACAAACAAACAAAATGACTTATTTTTGATATAAAAGTAATTGTGGCTGGATATATATATATATATATTTTTTTTTTTACTTTTTATCACAGTCTTGGGCATGTCAAAGATTAGTCACTAAATTGGCTTTGATGCATTGTTACTTTTTGTGCAGCATTAGATTTAAATTTTTTCTCCCTCATTTGTTGTTCATGGCTGTTTTTTCCATGGCTGTTTTCATCCACGTACCACGTACATCACGAACGTGTAGTGAATTTGCCCACAGTGTACTGTTGAGTTGTTGAATAATTTCAAGGTATTTTCCCAGAATATGTCAAAATAAGATTTGTCACCAAAAATCATTCCATTTGCCGAAACACAGAGAAAGCTGTGGCCAAAATAAGACTCAACTTTACCCAATAGTGGACGAAAACGTCCCAAACAACGCATAAGGGTTAAACATCAAACGTGGATGTAATGAGATTGTGGAAGTTTAGAATTGGATATTAGTTGAAGAATCCCTCAAGGTATGTTTCATCAAACACAGAATGTTCTCCTAACATTAGCATATTGTTTCCATTTGGATATTTCTTTTGGGAATTAATTTATAACATTATAAAAACTTTGCAGAGATGTTTTTTGTGTGATAATGATTGATTTAAAACTGTCTCTAATGGTCATTTTTAATGTTCTGAAACTAGATTTGTTTGTTTTAGCTCTACTGTGTGTAAGTACACAGAGCTTGATTGCCTGTATTATGTGAATGTTGCGTCAATCACTTTTTCACTTCTGCAACTTACAAAGTTACTTACATATGTAATTTGTCAAAGAGACAGCATTAGTTAAGCAAGCTAAAGAAAAAAAAAATGGCTAGGAATCTTGGACAGGACATGGTGTGCATTTACATTAACGCTTTTGTCCAAAGTATTCAAGACATGTTCAGTTTGTTTGTTCCTTGGGAATCAAACACAGAGCAAGGACTCTGCTAATGCTGTACTTCTACCAACTGAGCTACAGGAACAAAAAAAACAAAAAACATCTCGGGCCTGTAACCAGCTTGTTTCAGTAAGACTTCATAGTAAACAGATCTATAGCCAAGTCCCAAGTCACACTTGTGTATAGTTTTCATTTGCATGCTATCACACAGGGATAAAAAAAAGAAATGTCTCTAGAGCTTTTAAGAAGTACATTGCATTCATGCAAATCTTTCTGTATTTGCTTTTTAAGACTTGTTGTGTCTCCACAGGGAGCATCCCACCATAGTCAGAATTTATTTTTTTTAATCCCTCCCCTGGGCACTGGAAAAGTCTTGCTGTATGCACTCTGTTCAGCTTCAGGCAGAGGAGTTAAAAGAACCTTGTGTGAATCAGCGTGTCTCCAGTCTACACTATCATTAGCCCTGGGGTGGGCCGGAGGGAAAGCAAGGGATGGTGGTGCATCTCTTTTCATGTACCTGTTTTTTTTTTTTTTTTTACCTCACTCATCTATTCTTTCTTCATGAGTCATTATTCCCCATCTGCAGACACATAGCTGGAGATATGGTTGTTGTATGGGCATGCACAGAATATGAGAACAAAACATCAAAGTAGGTACACCACCGCTCCAAATAAAGAGGAATATTTAATTGTGTTCTCACCACAGGTGATATTTCGAGCTTAAACGCTCTTCATCATCATGGCATACACAGAATATGATCAATACAATATTGTCACCAAACACATCATTCTTCAGTTGGGTTCACTCAAGCCATCCACTCTCAGTCACTTCTCAGTTTCCTGCTTTCTCTGCTACCTACACTTGCATTCATTCCACTCTGCCTTTATTCATATTTGAAATGCCTTTGATAGACTTCACTCTATTATTCTTTTCACTGGCATGTTTATTCAGGGACCATATGGGAAGGAGACGAATCACTCGTATAAAAATGAATATAAGAACAGTGCAGGTGTAGGGATGGAGCTTCTTGCTTTTCGTTAAAATTGTCTTTTGATGGAAGGGTGGGTGGTATGACCCAAATCTTTGTCACCGATCGGCCAGGCTCACTCACTACTCAACTACTCAAGAGTTTTAAATACAGAACACATGTTCTGCATGTTCACTCTCATCAAGACTGCTTCATAAGCACACACCTCACAGCACTCCAGGGTGTGCTTATCAAGCAGTTTCTTTATGCTACACCAGCCAAAGACTGATATCCTTACCGTCCTTGTGTACTTACCTCCTGTGCTCCTCTCCAGTGTCTGTCTCCTCCTTTGTCGTCGAGTCACATCCAACGGTGAGGTGTGTGCTATCAGCCTTCCAACTACCAACCATTCCACAAGCTTCTGTAAGATCATGAAGGATTACTGCTGACCGCAATCATTTTGAGAACCTATCTATACAACTACGCACCACCTGTCATTCTCCATCTGTTGCTATCATATAATATACCTGTTCATTCTAATCTACTGTCTCTCAGTCTCCTTCCATAACAATCCTAATTCATGCTATGAGTAATTTATTATTTTTATTAATATAGTGTCTTTGTTTTGTCTTTTTTCTTTTTTTTTTCTCAAGACTTTGGTCATCTATACACCGAACTGTTCTAAAGTATTATTTATTTATTTTTTCACCAAAGCTGCATTAAATCAAAATGCATTTGATCAAAAATACAGTAATAGTGTGAAGTATTATTACAGTTCTGTTTGGATGTTTTTAAATATATTTGAATATATTTTATGACTTATTTGCTGGAAGAATTTTGTACAGTCATTTCAATCTTCAGTGCCATATGAACATTCAGAAATCATTCTTTGGTGCTCGACATATTTCCTAATGGTATTTTATCTTTATAACAGCTGTGCTGCTTAATTTTTCTTTAAAAAAAAAAAAAAAAAAAAACCCTGATTCAGCTTTTTTCAGGTTTCTTTAAAAAAACAGAAAGTTCAGAAGAGCAGCATTTTTTTTTAATCGTTTTTTTTTTTTTTATGACATCACTAATGTCTTTACTGTCACGTTTGATCATGTTAATGCATCTGTAAGTCTGTAAAAACAAGTCTGTAAAGATTTTTTTTTTTTTTTTTTTTTTTAATGCTGTAGCCTATTATCTGAAATCTTGTTAAATAAGGATTCTAGCTGTCGGATATTCAGTTCAGTTTCATCCGAGTTAAATCAGCCACTGTTTTTAAAATGTTATTAAGACATAATAATTGACAAGCAGTTGTGGGGATTTCAGACTTTCATCAGTCCAGAGCTGTGTTCATATCCCACATCGAAAAAAAAGCTGTGTCAACTGAAACTTGCTTTGAATTAACTTTTTTATTTTTGATTCAAGTTTCTTTCATTCACCGGGTTTGTGAGCGTCGACTTGGATTACTTTATTTGGCAGCTCTCATTTCTCAGGAAAATGGCCTTATCAAAAACACACTGCCACCTTCAGACCTTCAAAAAGGTATATTTAAGCAAAATCTGTAAACCCAGAGCCCAGATATCATTTACTGCAAGAATAATCCAGTCACTGAGTGATTAAATTCAAACCAAATGACTTTGCAAAGTGTCACAATTCCAGAATTGATGAAACCTCTATCAATAGATTGAAAACTCACTTTTGAGTCACAGTCGGCCCAGAAGCCAATCACCTGAGTGCGTTTTGCCCCAGCAGGCAATTCCACAAGAGTATTCAAATCAATTTACCAGAGTAATGGCTTTGTCTGAGTTTTGTATGCATGTTTAATTTTTCACCCTAAAGCAGCAGCACTGCCCCAGAATTACACTTTTCAGCATTAAACAGTCATTCCAAAGTTGGACAGAATCAGCACTGACCCCGATTCTTTCTCTCTGTCTTCTTTCTCTCAAAATGTATCAGTTTTAATAAAAATGAAATCTCAGACTGTCTGGGTTGAAGATTTTAAGATGGCAGTGGGATGCTGGCAGGACCACAGACAGAATGATAAAATGACTTCTGTGAGACCACACTGTGGTGGCCAAGAAAAGAAGTTGGTAAGTGAGAGCTGTTAGACACACAGTTCAGAAGGAATTTCAGTAAACTAGAACTGTAACGAGGGAAACGGATCCTTCAGATATTTAGACTTGCGGATGATAGATGGCTTTTCAGTGACTGATTCTTAAACTTTTATATCCCCTACTCCTTTGTTGCCCATCCTGTGTTAGCAATGGCATTCTTTCTTGTTGCCTTTTTTTAATATATTGTAAAATTTGATACTGTAATAGAACTTGGTGTTTCTTCCACTGGAAAGTCACTTTTGGTAAAAGTATCAGTGTTTTTTTTTTTTATATTGTTTACTATTACTATTATAATGTTTATTAAAACATTTTATGAACTTTTATTTTTATATTTTCTGTTTCCATTTTAATTTTAGTTATAAGTTTTGTATTGTTTTTAGTAATAACTCTGTGTTTGTCATTTTTATTAGATTTGTAAATATCTTACTTTATCTCAATTTTATTTTTGTTATAGTTTTAGTAATGTTAGCACTAATTTTGTTTGAATTTATTTATTTATTTTAGGTTTTTCATCCAATGATTTTTTTAGCTTTATTACAATTAACAATTATATATATATATATATATATATATATATATATATATATATATATATATATATATATATATATATATATATACCACCAAACTAATACCAGCTCTAAAGCATTTGTTCATTTGTTCCAGCTATGATATTCAATATACTTTTATTTAAGTGAAAGTTTTTTTAAAGGAAATTCTTGATTTTAATTCTGAGTAATAAATTCACAGTGGTTTCAATGGTCTTATGGAAAGTTGCAGAGGTTACACGTGACATATTCATAGTTGGTGAATTTTCTCAATTCACTCTTCATTTGGACCTTGCATATCATTTGTGTTTGCGCTTTTGCATTTACACACGTGGCACCAATTGATTTGAAGAAAAACAACATCAAGCAGAAGAAAGAAAGTCATATGGGCTCGGAACAACATAAGAGTGAGAAAATAATTACAGAATTTTCCTTTTGGGATGACCCCTAAAGCTTCAAAAGAATCCAAAATCCATTTACATATTTGAGGAGATAGACTGTGGAAATTGGCTGTGGTGTATCACGTGCAATATATATCACGAACGCAGTAAAACCAAAAAGAACAGAATCAAAATAATGTCTGTGACTATTCAGTTTGACAGTAATATTCAGTAATTCACAAGAAAAATTACTTTGGGACATTAGCGCTCAATTGCGCCAGTTTTCTCCAGAGCATCAAACAGCCAGACCACTTTAAGCATAGCATGAATGTGTGCGTGTTATAAACAAACTCAGACTGGACACAAATAGGCAACACTAGACCTTTGATTCATGTCAGACTCCAGGCTGAATTGATTACAGCAGCTGTCTGATTGCTGACCGTCCGTCTGCTGGGGCCAGTCTAAATTGCAACTCCTCCGAGGGTCTTGCGGCCCCTCCCTATTCCAGTCCAGTGCTGATAAATCAAATTCAACCCTCACTCTCCTCTGCCATGCCAACACAGAAAATGACTCACCATCTCCAGGGCAATTTCCCCAGAGATTGAATTGAAGTGATTTATGAGTGCCAGGCATGGCATGCAGGACTCATGACTGTGTGGCGATGAATGTTTGTGAACTCATGGACAACAGAGAATGTTCTTTGTGGGCATGAAAATGAAAGTCAAATTGATTTGAATGAAAAATATGTACGATGTAATTGTATTTTTTTTTTTTTTTTTTTTTTTTGTGCACAAAGTATTTTTATGTGTTTGAGTGCTTTAGTGCCAGTTGCCTTTTCAAATTCTGGAGTGCTCTGATGTTATGAGGTGAACAGAACTTTGGTGAAATGAACTTGGGATTTTCCATTCTTTTGGAACTCTGTCGCCATTTGATCAATTTCATAAAATTAGGTTCCTGTATGACTGTTTATCTATGTCATTACAGTGTGGAGGATTGGAGCTTTCAAGCCTTAAAACACACTATAAAAGTGACTTGTGCACTATATTCTGACAAACAGACCAAAATTATTTCTGTTATTTGCTGATAATCTTCATTTCCATTGCATTTCCAGTGACAGGATCTTTGAATGAATTAAGCTTAAGAACTGGATCTGTCAGATTTGTGAATGGATCATTCTAACTGACTTTGTGATATGAATCAACTGATTCATCAAAAAAAAAAAAAAAAAAAAAAAAAAATCATAAAACTTGGACTTGGAGTATAACAACGCAAGTCATATGAACCACTTTTATGATTCTTCTATATCATTTTGCAACAGCTCAAGTCTTCATTTACATTCATTTTCATAATAGTGTCTGAGATAATTTTCAAAACACCTTTTATGTTCCACAGAGGAAATACAATCACACTGGTTTGAAATGACATGTGAGTAAATAATCCAAGCTATTTTCTTCCCGTCAACACACAGTATCCCTCAAACCTGCTCACACTATTCCAGTCAATATTTCATTTGAGGTGAAAAATCACATGAGTCTCATACCTGCTCAAGCATGTACACACCTAGCCCTGCTCTGAGTTGTGACAGGTGAGGAGAAGAAGTGTGACATGTCTACTGCATATGATCACCTCAGCACCACTCATTAAGAATTGCTGAGGGGGAGATCTGAGGGTGCTGGTGGGTATAAAGCAGGAACACGACTCACACATATCTGAACTTATCTGTTTGTTCAACCTGGTTTGAGGCTAAATGCATCACATATAAAATTATATTAACATGATTTACTCATAGCATTCATCAATACACATCTCCAATGTGGGATGTACAGGTTTCGAATAAAAAATCAGGTTCAATTAAACCCTAAGATTCAAGAAAGAAAGATTGTTTGTGCAGCCAGAAAGACTGCATTTGAAAGAAAACTTTTCTGTAGTGTCAAAAGACACCCCTGCAGTCATATTCTGTGGGCAAAGGAGTGTAACTTTGATATTGGATATTTTCTGGAGGGCCAAAAATGGTAGAGGTCTTGTTTACTAATTTTAACAGCACATCAGAGTCAAGTTACTGGTTCACAAAAAGTCATGGTTGTGTTAGACTGCCGACTACAAAAAGATTTACCGCATGACTGTGAACTTCACTTTTGACATTTTGTAGTGTTATCTGAATTCTACACCAAGCAATTCTATGCAATTCAGAGAATTGTTTCTAAACACATTATAAATGTTAGAAATATATTGCTGAAACACGTTACAAAGACTATGAACTATGTAGTACTGAAAGGTGGTGTTAGACCGTTAAATAGTTTCCCCCATATTTGTGTTGAGGATTTTTTGGGCATGCCTGAATTCATGTCACGATGATGCAATGGAGCCAGTGGGCATGGCCCCGCCCCTAACACTATAAGAGGTGTGATCGACTTGAAGCAGTACCTTGTCATCAAAGTACCTTTAGAGCTTTCGCGGTTCTTTGATGTCATACACCGATCGGTCTGCACAATGCTGCTTCAAGTCAAACACACCTAATTACTAGCGCACATTAGTCTCAGCCTCAGATGTCATGCCCATGGACCGTTGGCTGAAAATCTGATGAATATGGCTAACAAAATTGGAAATACTTCAAGAGTTTCAAAGTCGCCGTCTGAATGGTTGTATTATACAGGATTTCTGATAGACATGTGTGTCGCGTTCTTTAACCTTCCGCCTGGAAACAAAGATGCCTTATTGTCACACCCCCTCATTTACAACTGTGTCAATGAGCACTTGACTGGGATCAACTAATCACTGGATTCTCAAAAGTATGTGAAATATGTAAATTTTGTGGCATAGACTCTTTAAAATACAGTCCAGGAGTTTTACAGACCAGTCTGTTATTGTGGGGAGATTTCCAAGTCCATAAACATGACGCGGCACAAAATGAAACATGATTGGTTGCTTTACCTGTCAGTCACATGGCCCCTTGGGCAGTCCTTTGTTATTCAAAGCAGCCAAGTTTCCCAGCTTTGGCTATGCGAGACTATTTAATCGCGAGTTACTGTCATTACTGTTAGTTACTACAGCCTACAGTTTGATAGCTTGCTTTGCCTTTGTCACATAAATGCGTACTACCTGGTTGCAATAATTTAGAAAACAGCTTTTTATTTAAATTAAGCTGCTAGAGGGATCATACATTCAGGTTGTAGCAACATTTCACAGTTGAGAGAAATGTCAGGTTTCTTGTGAATGGGTGTGGTTTTAGCACACACAGCATTTGAGAGCAGAGAATACTGATTATTTTTTTTTCGTGATTTTGATTTTTATTAGTCATTTTCTGCAGTGCTACAAGCTCAGACCACCTATTTAATATTTCTATACACAGACTTTTAAGTTATTTTATATTCAAATGGGGAAATTTGGATTTAACCCATACCCCATCTCTGTGCCATCCAGTGTACAGGCAATAGTGCATAAGTGAATGAGTCAGACAGAGATGGACATTTCAAGCATCATCTCCTTTGCTCTATTTGCTAAAAAAAAAAAAAAAAAAAACATCATATCAACTCTAGCATTAAAGAAACCATCCTTCATTAAGAGATTTTGGGGCAAGAGGTCAGTCCCTTGTATTTAC
Organism: Carassius auratus; assembly: GCF_003368295.1. Lineage (NCBI taxonomy): Eukaryota > Metazoa > Chordata > Actinopteri > Cypriniformes > Cyprinidae > Carassius > Carassius auratus. Next base: position 23,232,810 of record NC_039243.1, on the reverse strand, counting down.
CTTCTTCAAACACCTCTAGTCCGCACAAAGAGGCCTGGAAAGATCACTGAGAAATCTATTTGATACCACCATTTCTCCATGTTAAATTAAACCATCAGCCCCTGCAGGGCTTATCTGTCAAATGGATCCTGACTCGCTCATCCATTGTGAACATATTGCCAGTCGATCGATCTGAACAGCTGCTACTGTAATAGTCTTCCTCCTCAATTATGAGGATGTTGTGGCTGTTTTGTTGTTTGTTTAATATGGCGAGGGTTTTGGGAATATCACTTTCAGATGCCTCTGCCGTGCTCTGCTCAGATATCGATCTTGCTCTGTCATGGCTGGAGCACCTGTAATGGACTCACAAGCTACATTTTTTTTTTTTTTTTTTTTTTTGCAGGTGAAATTAATTTCTGATACCCGAGGCAACTTGTTTTGACTACACTCTCTATATACACTCCATTGAATTATAATGTCAGTTCTTTAATTACGCAATTCATCAAATTCTAAGGACAGAAAAGTTCAAATTAAAACTGAAATCGTGCTGCAAACCTAATAAATGGGTCAAACTGGGAAAACACATTGGCAAAAGCCTTACATTTTGAAATGACATAATTTCATGAACTAGAGAGCTGCATGAAATGGCATTTGAAATTGTAATTGTGACAGCGGTGGTTTGATTTAGATTTCCTCTCGTTTTTTAAAGACTTGCAAGCTACATCATAAAGTGCCCTACTTCACAGCTCTCAAACAGATCTGAGTTGATCTCTGTGTACCAATGCAGTCATAATGCCATTTATGATCTTTTTCGTCAGGAAAAACTGGATTAAAAAATGGACAAAGTGTGTTTTACTCAAAGCAAGAACAAAATAATAAAACAGAATCTCACTCAATTGTAACATTTCTTGATCAGAGAAACTGCAGCCAATGCTTCAGCAATTTGTCAGTTTGCTTTGTTTGACAAGTCACGTTGCTGAAACTCATGTTGGAGTTTTTATAAATCTTTGTTGTCACTCTACTCCAAAAACATCCACAGTTCCAGCCACTATGAGCAGGGATGGGATTTTCTGTATTTATATGGATTTCCATATTTTCCAACCTGAAGCATGACCTACGTGAACTGCATAAATCTCAGAATGAAAAAATCTGTTGCCAACAAAAATAAAGCTCTAATGTCGTGTAGTAGTAGTAGTAGTAGCAGTATTAAATACCGTATTTTTCGGACTATAAGTCACACCTGAGTATAAGTCGCAACAGTCCAAAAATACGTCATGATGAGGAAAAAAACATATATAAGTTGCATTTATTTAGAACCAAGAACCAAGAGAAAACATTACCGTCTACAGCCGCGAGAGGGCGCTCTGTGCTGCTCAGTGGTAGACTACAGGAGAACTAAGCAGCATAGAGCGCCCTCTCGCGGCTGTAGACGGTAATGTTTTCTATTGGTTCATTAATTGTAAAATTAATTTTGATAAATAAGTCGCACCTGACTATAAGTCGCAGGACCAGCCAAACGATGAAAAAAAGTGTGACTTATAGTCCGGAAAATACGGTACTTGAAAAAATGAATTTATAAAATTATATTATTACTTTTATTTTTACAGTATAACTGTCTTATTGCCATTTTAATATTTACTTATTCTTATTATTTAAATAATAATAAATATAATAATAAATTAATTGTTATTATTATTATTAGAATTATTATTATTTTATTTTATTTTTTGACCACATCACTGATGAGATACATTTATTTCCATGAAGACCTACCAAACAACTTTGCTGCATGGCTGAAGTTAAGATCTGAGAAGAGGTAAATGTTAACTATCTTTACCAAATTCACTGCATTAAAGAGAAAGATTGAGATATGAGAGCTTTTTTTTCCACACTTGTTTTGACTGAAGTGGCCACAAGTTGAATGGAAAATATAATCTCAGAGTAAAATAAAACCTCTTTCTCTCTCTTACACAGTTATTGTTATTCTCACTTCCAAAGGCAAATCATCAGCATTCATCATTTATATGAGTAATTACTGAAAAAAAGATTTTGTGGCGGGCGAGCAAGGCCTTTCAAATGTCACCTCTTTTAAATTAGTCTGACAACAAAGCTCTAAAATGGCAGCGGTATAATGACCCGATTTTAATTGCTCAGAATCAAACAGTGAGCGACCACTTACCTTTGGGTCTCATTGTTGAGGTTGTTCAGGTCTCGGCTGTGGCTTTTAAATAAAGCTGAACCTAGGCTGGCAAACCTCTATGTCAGGACGCCATTTTGAATGTGAGCTTGCCATGCGACACAAAAGCCCTGAAAACGAGCATGTGGAGAGAACACAGAGCGTTCTGTGCAAATTTCAGCAAAAACACAAAAGGAAGTCATTTCTAAAGACCTCAGAGTGATCTGGCTCAGAGGTAGAGAGTCAAAATCGTTCTCTCCCTTCCTGACCCGTCCGTGTCTGGGGATCTGAGATAGGAATGACCTCTAACTCACACAATGTGACAGCGCAGAGTGTCATTCTCTGGAAAAGTGGATTAATTTTCTCTCAAATTGACTGTTAATTCCTCTCTTACCTCTGCTGCTGATTGGTTTAGAATGACTGCTGTGCTCCTTTGGTTTCCAGTGTCATCAAGCAAGTCTCAGATGTCCCGCTGATCGGTTCGTTCTTGCTGTCGGGACAGGCGCTCTGGTGCCCCGCGGATTTTCATTGGGCTTCCTCTATAGCCCTGTATTTAACCTTCTGAGAGTTCTGACCTCCCTCCCCCAGCTTATGTATCCCATAGCAGTACAGTCAACAATCAACCAACTTAATTAATAGGGCTTGGGCGCCAAGTTGCATTCTGGGACGTGGCGGCCATGTTGCCAGCTTCGCGAATGTAAACATACAGCCAGTTGAACGAGAAGAGCAGAGTTGGGAGAAAGAAAAAAAGATGTCAAAATCGCGAAAAGGTTGTGGGATTTATAGGGATACGCTAAATAGGGATGCCAGAGACCGGCTCTATTAACGGTTTGGATCCATATGAAATTCCCAACAAATAGTGGAGTACCGACGGAGACTTGTTGCCGCACGTTTGCATTACAGATATCTTCGGCTACCTTGTTTGTTTTGTCAGCGCCTACACTTCAGAATAGTTCCGAAGCTACAAGTCAAGTCTCATGTACAGTTCACAAATGGATGGTTTCAGGAGCTGCAAATCATAGAAACGGAACAGCGGCAAAACAGTATACAGTAATCCGCTAAGCTGCACTCTAACGTTACCTAGCTGCTAGTTTAGTAACCGTTAGTGCTAACAACCATTCACACATGGAGTTAACAATGTGTTTCAAAAGTGTAGTTAGTAGCTGTCCACCCTCCCGTTTTTCCGGGGTTCTCACGTATTTGAGCTGTTTTCCCGCTGTCTTCCCGTTTTAGTATTTTCCTGTAAAATATCCCGTTAGCCCCTCCATCAGACCTGTCAAGTCTCTGTGTTGTTGTCCTGTTGCTACTCCTTGTCCTTCCAGTGAAACAGATGTTTTCAAAGCATCGTTTTTTGTACTTGAAAGCAACCTTAGCGTGATGTTGAGCTTTTTAGCGTGGTTGTTGTGAGAGCACGATTTCACGCCAATCTGTAACTGTAACTAAAGTCGAATTTTTGCTGTCAGCAGAGGGATAGCAACAAAAAGATGAATGTTGAAATTTCTCGTATTTTGGATGAGTAACTCGAGAAATTTCCCTTATTTTCAATGTTGACTTAAGCTATATAAATTAATATTCAGATGTTATGGTCTCCGTGGTCGCGCCTCCAAGCAGGAAAGCAGTGTAAAGTTAATCCATTCTCATTTTATTTTCCCCATGGCTGTTATGTGTTGCGCTATTACACCCCACAATACAGCAACGGTTGAAAATGGTTAAAATAGATTTTTAATTCATCAAATTAAGACACACGGATGAGAGGGAGTATGTCTAAACACTGCGCAGTAGTCCGAGTGGCAGTAAAGGAGGCATTCAACGTGGCAGCCACGCCAAGTAATGACGTCACGACGCCCAAGCCCTATTAGTCACCGCTGTGGTTGTGTTACCAGCAGAGTTTAAAATCAGTCCACCCATGGTCATTAGTAGAATGGTTTATTCAATAAATAAAAAGACAGGTAGACAGACAGATAGACAGATGATATCTACAGTTCTAAATGTTTTAACTATTGTTTCACACACACACACACAGAGAGAGAGAGAGAGAGAGAGAGAGTATTTTTTTTTTCCAGGAGAGAGAGTTTTATGCATCTGTTTATTATTTTCCATAAACTGACACGTGCAATGCAAAATTCAAATGAAAGCAATGGTGCTAAGTTGAAAAAAAAATTCTCACAGTTCATGTTTCTTTTTTTTTTCTTTTTTTTTAGAAAGTTCATAACATTGTAGCAATTAATTCACTGCCTGGTTAAACAAGCCATGTTGTGTTGTCACCTTTAAATAAGAATAGGTGCAAAGTTTGTGCTAGCTATGGTAAAATGTTAAGAAATTTACTAAACAGAATTTTATTTATGACAAGCCAATGATGTTTAATGCTCTTACTTGGCAGGAGTTGCTCAATCTCCTTTGGCCACAAGCTTTCATCACACACTTAATCTCCCTCAAACTGAACATCCAGAAGGCAGAGCAATGATAAAATTCAAAAAGGAAAACTCTCACAGGAAGGAGCTCCTTTTAATTTTTGTTCTTGCTGAGCCTTCAGCAGAACCCGAGTAGAAACACTGTGTAGCGTTCAATGTGCCATTCTTCTCAAAGAAGTTATAAACATCATACAATAAAAAAATGAAATTTTTTAGTAGTACAGTATAGAGTGTTGTGCATCAGTTTGGACATTTCATTATTGATTTATTCTTTTTGTTTTTCATTTTATTTAGTTTGGGGCTACTGTGAGCTTGAAATTTCTGTATGCTATTTGAGTGCAAAATGTCTCACAGCTTCTGTTGCAGACTGAAAATCATAGGCCATGTGAAGTTGAAATGCTACTCATTCAATTTAGCTCTGAGTCCAAATGCAGAATTATCTATCTTTTTTCCCCCACATATTTACTTTTTTTTTTTTTTTTTTTTTTGTGGATACAGCATCAGAAGGCTACTGCTTCAAGGGAACATCTGTTGTCATCTTTACCCTTGTGGGAGAGCTACAGAGCTTGTAGTCTTTACTGCATGTGTATAAAGTTTAAGTGAAGGGTTAGGAATTGATAAAAAAACTCAAAAGACACTTTCCAGAGGTCAAGGTACAAGTTCAAAGCTCACAATATAGATTTCTTCTCATTTTTCTGACTTTTTTTGGCTACTTAGTTATTACAACAAACTGTAAAGAGGTCACAATTATTATAATCATGGCTCAAAGTGTGAGCAACTTTAAAATAGATTGAAAGATGCACACACAAATTAGATTCTGTGCTAATTTGATTTAATGTTTAATCCAATTAGTTATTTTTTTATTGTTTTAATTTACACACTATACCGGTCAAAGGTTTTTTTTTTTTTTTTTTTTTTTTTTTAAGAAGTCTCTTATGCTCACAAAGGTTAAATTTATTTGAAGAAAAAAAAAAACCTGTGAAAACAGTGATATTGTGAAATCATATGTTAGCTTTTTAAACTGTTTTCTATTGTAATATGTTTTAAACTATTTATTCCTGTGATGGCAAAATTGAATTTCCAGTAGCAATTATTCCAGTTTTCAGTGTCACATGATGTATGCATATAAATACATAGTGTAATCATGTGTATTTCTTGCATAAAAAGAGAAAGAGAGAGAGAGAGAGAGAGAGAGGTTCAATTGATTTAAACTTGAGGTCACTTATAACAGACATTGTATTCTGCTTTAAACTGATGCATTACAAATCATGACATTTAAATTCCTGATTTTTTTTTTTTTTTTATTATTATTATATTTACACTTGTAGATTGATTTGCATTGGTCAGTCCATATGCCATTATGTTTAGCAACATTGCTAAGCATAATTCTATCTGTAACATTTTCATCAAAGACTAATTGGAGTAATGGAGTAATTGTCCATTCTACACAGGTTTGTTAGGGATATTAACCTCTGCACAGATGTTACCCTCGAGGGTCAGCATCTGGGTCCCTGTGTCTATAAATATGTCCGCCTGATGTTCTCCATCCCTCGAGATGAGGCCAAAGCTCCTGCAGTGAGATTTTATGGTACTTGGCAGCTTTTTACTTTTTAATATTTTGATTAATACACCTCAAACTCAAATTATTATTCACTAATGTTGAGATAACAGTCTTATCTTCCCATCCATCCTTCTCTCTCTCTCTCTCTCTCTCTCTCTCTCTTTCACCCTTATATTTTTCATAATAGTTTAGATAAACTTTTGTTTGAAAATGGAAGCTAAGTGTTTGCGAGGTTTGAGGAGAAAGAGAAATAATTCATCTCTGTAGTACTGCATGCTCCTGTGTGACACCATATAAATGAGTCCACTAATGCTGACTGACATTTCGGTTTTAACGGTGGCCTGGAAAAAAAAAAAGTGATTTGTGAAAAACATGAAATTATCTGCTCTCAGTAGATATAGAGAGAGAAAGTGCACCCACAGAGTGTTCCAGACTTCACAGTCGTTTGAAAATAAATAACCAGCATGCTGAATAATGCATGTCATTGCAAGCACATAGCAGCATAAATGCATCATCTGATATATGGTAAAATATTACACAAATTTTAAAACCATAATACATTTAATATTAACATGCTTCTTTTGCATTCATTTATATTTTTATGTGCCAGCAACAGTTGTTATTTTATTCCATATGACCATTTCTCTGACAATAAGGATTTAGGGCTATTTGTGGTACTATACCTTTAAGTGAATAGGTTCCCCCAAAAATGAAAATTTGCTGAAAATGTACTCTCAGGCCATCCAAAATCTAGATTAGTTGATTTCTTTATTAGAACAGATATGGAGAAGTGTAGTATTACATTATTTGCTCACCAGTGGATGGTGGATTTGCTTCTCTGCAGTGAATGGGTGCCGTCAGAATGAGAGTGCAAACAGCTGAAAAAAAAAAAACTTTGCATTAATCCACATCGCTCCAATCCACCATGTCTTGTGAAGTGAGAAGCTCCATCACCCAAGCTCCATCATTAGCAGAGCTGTATGGTCCTTGTCTACTTGCCAGTCTGTGGTTGTACTTGTTGTGTAAACACCCTTCACTTTCAATTATCCAGCTGACTCATGGACCCAGTTTACCAATTACACTGTGACAGTGTGGCAATAAGGAGAAAATTAACAATTAGAGGAGGTCTGCTGACCTACGCTCTGACTAAATAAAATAGCCATGGGAAAGGCTATATAAAGAAATAAGAAAAAGAATCATTAACGTGTTTTTGAAGAAGATGGAAATACAGCTGAACTGTAATGCGGACATTATGGATGTAGATGACATTATTGTTAGTGAAGACATACATTTAGATTTAGCTGTCTGGAAGATGCTTTATGTTCTAATAATTTACCCCTGCTTATTTATCTGCAGTTGTCATTGCAATTTCCATTATAATAACTTTATACAAGTAAATGAATGTAATGCACTGCCAACACAAAAACACACACACACACACACATACAGTACACACACACACACACACACATAGAATTCAGCACATTAAAGTGTGTTATTATTAAAATAAATTGTTATAAACATATTGACATTAACTAACTTGTTTTGAAATATATTTTTTTTCATATCTGCCATGTTTTTAGTCAAATTCAAAGACAAATTTGACCATAAAATAAAACATCTTACTATAATATATGCTATACTGCAATACTGTTTCAACAGTTTGGGGGTGGTATGATTTTTTTTTTTTTTTTTTTTTTTTAGTTTGGAAAAGGCTGCATTTATTCATTTGAAGTTATTATTATTTTATCAAAATATAGTAAAGAACAGGAACATTGCAATAGTTTTCTATTTTTCTATATCTTTTAAAATGTAATTTATTCCTGTGAAGGCTGCTTAGAATTTTCTTGAACACATGATTTTACCGTATTATTTATTATTGATCTTTTTCATGATTATTTGAAACATGGAAAGTTGAAAAGAACAGCATATATATATATATATATATATATATATATATATATATATATATATATATATGTAGTATACAAGTATACATGTATAATAATGATGATATTAATAATAATCTTAAGTGCCAAATATCAGGTTTTGTCCTTTAACAATGTAACATTTCCAGGCCTATGGAAGTCATGGGAATTAATAAAATATTAAGTCCAAGAAGAAAATGGAGAGAAGTTAGTTATTTGACTTTTATGGCTCTTTTCTCAGTGAGTTTATTTACAAATTCACTTATATCTGTAAACAGTCTTCTGTTCCCTATATAGGTTTGTCCAGTCAACTCCAAAATCTCCTGATCTTGCAACCCGGTGTCCTTAACCCTGATCCTGTGTCGTTCATTTATGAATGGCTTTCTCTTGCCCACTCAGTGCAAGCTTCCTTTCAAAAGATGAGGTGATAGAACTGTGAAAAGATGGAAAAATGGTTCTAACCAGAACAATGATTAATAATTTAATGCCTATAATATAGTATAGCACTTGTGCGCTTACTGTACAATGTCTCTTTCTTCTGAGCAGAATATAGCAGTTATGTTTGATTTCCTTAAGGAGGTTGTCCTTGGAATTTGAATGAGGCAGAACTTGTTTGATCAGCTTTCTCTCCCTTTTGAATATTCAGCATTCATATGAGTCAGAGCAATGTAGTGTCAGTCTTTATTCAAAGATGGAGGTTTTCATGGTGATTAAATCTGTAATCTTTAAATTTGTTCAATTAGCAAACCAGTAGAGAAGCATCGAATGGGTTCCAAAAGTAAAAATCTCATTTATTTTCTCCATAGGCACAGTTTATAAATTTTTTTAGCAAGAACATACAAACCTTTAAAAACAGTGAAAATGAGCTTGAATTATTTTGCAAAAGAGAAGATTTATGCTTTTATAGCGGCAGCATGTATGAGTATTTTCTGCTTGTGATTTAAAAGTGTCCCTTCAAAAAAAAAAAAAACTGCATGACCCATAATTCTAAGGGGAATTTACTACAGACATCTAGCTTCTTACCTTATGAGAAATTAATTGATGAACTGGAGTCATGTGGATTACTGTGAATTTTTTTTTTTTTTTTTTATCAGCTGTTTGGACTCTCATTCTGACGGCACCCATTCACTGCAGAGGATCCACTGGTGAGCAAGTGATGTAATTTTACATTTCTCCAAATATGTTCCAGTGAAGAAAGAAATGCAACTACATCTTGGATGGCCTGAGGGTGAATATATTTCAAGGATTTTGTTTGTTTGTTTTTTTGGAAGAACTATTCCTTTCAAATATAAATGTTTACATTTATTTCAGTGGATGTCAGATAAAATAAAACCCAAAGCTACTGGAAAAAGTGGATGTTTGTCAACTCAAAAATTGAGGTTTGACCTGTGAACAGCGAAAACAGCATACTGTATTTCCAATGTGTTTATTTAAACTTTCAAGGTAAATGATGTATTTATTGCTTTAAATTGATTGTAGGAAGGAGTTTTATTTAAACAAATCTTCAAGTTGCACAGCAATAAATTCTGGAATTAAACATTTATATGAACAGTGTTAATGTAGCACCTTCTGAATCAAATTCCCCACCTAGACTAAATATTTAGTTTAATTTGCTGGATACAGCACATGTAGCCACGTATCCATGCAGTGTCATTGCTTAGTGTTGTGATGGAGCTTGCTAATATTCCTCTGACAAGTAACCCCTTACTGTTCTGTTTAGTCTTTGCCAAGCCGTTACCGAGGGACACATTAGGAACAACAGACTGTGGTCTTTTTTTTTACTTGCCTGTCATTGATTAAAAAGAGCCCTGTATTTCATTGCACCTCCACAGTTGCCAATTTGTCCGCTTGACAGATAGTTCTGCATATTCCCTATCAGGGGGGCCATTTATTTAGGTGTCAAAGAATTAGATTAGGACCAACAGGACTGATTTCATAGTCACATCTGAGCTAAAGAAAAACAAATTAAGAGGCAAGCATGAGAGCACATCTTGTCTGCACTGTAAAAAATGTGTATATTAAGTTGTAAATGAAACAAAGTTTATGGGAATATGTTTTACAAGAAAATACTATTTCAAATCTCCTGTTTAAAAAATTCATGTTTATTTCAATGTATTACCTTTTCTTTGTAATTCTTGTGACATTTACAGCGATTTCTTAGATGAAAATAATTATGTGGTTGTTGTTGTTTTGTTTTTTTTTCGCTTAAATAAGCATTCTTTTCTGATGTATTGTTTAGAGTGAAAATGAAGATAAATTAAATGCAAGATGAGAATACATAAGTACAATTAGCAGCATGTGTGTTTACCATCTACATTATTTGTCTTTGTCTTGTTTCATTGGTACTGGAGGGACACTTGTTCTCACAACACTAATAAAAAGAGACTTTTTGCATCCACAATCTTTAGTAGTGTTAATTTATTGTCATCTAAAATGAATAGTGTGCGCATTTAATTATGTAGAATAATCATACTTTAATCAGCTGCACTGATCTAAACTAACTACTTCAACAAACGTATACCACTGAAGCACGTTTGGTAGTTATACAAACATAATGCAGAGCAGCAGAGGGTATAATGACAGCGCAGCTAATCAAAAGCAGCGGTTGGCTAAACCAATTACACATGGCTGGTCACCCAGAGGGCATTATTGAACCCCACACAGCTTTTATACATGATTAGAGCAGATAGTTGCAGCTGCTTTCAAAGTGCTACGATGCAGTTAAAACTGTGAGGTTGTTAAATAAGTTAAACAGTGATCATTCTCTTGATGGTGTTGAGTGTGTGGGAAAGTAGATATGTATGTGTTTGCATGGACTAGTGCAAAATCTGGACTATTTGGGAAGCTTTCACACTAAGTATGAAGCTTCACTGCATGATAGTCTAATTCAGAGTACAGAAGAGTACATAGCAATCACAAGGCATCATTTTTCTAGCCTCCCACTCAGGAGAACACTTTGCGGCTCAGTTAAACTGCTATGGTTATTGCCATAACCAATCATAATTTTTGTCCAGGAGGAAATTCAGAAAGATAGTGACCAGTGTGGAACTGTCTTGATGTCCAGAATGTATTAGAGAAGAAGAATTAAATCACTCTATATCCTGATAACCTGGAATGCTTTTTTTTCAGCATGTCCAAACTAATATCAATTGCAATTATTAAAGAAGTGACAGAAGCAAAAGATCATCCAAAAATTTTAATTTTCTTTTTCTTCTTCAAACTATCCTGTATGTATTTATGTAAATATCCTGTATGTATATGTATGTATACACACACACACACACAGTATTCAGTATTTACTTTTGAGTAAAGTTACTTTTACAAGTAACTAATTTTTAGTATTTAAATTGCATTAGTATTTTGAAACCAATTTCTGTTGAAATGTTTAAACTCACCCAAGTGCATAAAAAAACAGTATGTCAATCTTCATGCATTTTTGATTGTTCTTACACTAGATTATGTTAAATGTGTGTCTTAACTTTGCTGTGCACATTCATAACATACTTAGATCTATTTTTAAATGACATTAATAGTAGTTGTTGCTGCACGATTAGATTTAAATGAAGCCACCTCTGAAATGCCAAGTTCATTACTGCCTTGAGTGCAAGTTAATCAAGTCAATAAAATCACTAACTAAAATGAATCCAAATGAGATCTTGATCCTGTTAATACATCCACTCGAATGGGTGTTCAATAGTCATTCTGCATAAAGAGTACACCTGACTTGATTAGACATAATCTAATGACATTAAGTAAGTTTGAGTTCTGGAAGTTTTTTATGTTTTATATTAGTTGAACATTATTGAAGCTTTAATTTTGTGGTTTAAACTTGATATGCTATGTTTGAAGAACTATTGATTAGAGAGTGTGTGTGTGTGTGTGTGTGTGTGTGTTAGAGCCATTGGTCAACATCCAAACAGAGCCTGGACACAATTTATAAACTAGAGACAACTACCTATGCCTACCAGCACAGCAATTTGGCATCCTCCTGTGATTAAATTGCTGCCAGTGTGAATTCTCCTGAAGGAGTAAAAAGGAGGAGAACATTCCCATCTCAAACTCTTGTAATGGTGCCTCTGAGCTCTGTTGTCATCCTTCAGGCATTGCGGTGTCTCTGTTGTGAAGCCCTCTGTGCCCTCTGAGACTGTTTTAATAATTTGAGACGGTTCTGTATTGTGTTGGAAACGGCGATGTACCACAGTAAGCCTTGTAGATGTTGTTCCCTCAGGCTCCAGAAGAGTGTATAACTTGAAATGTTCTTTAAAGTTATTATGTTCAGCTTCATTGAGCTGATTTGCTGTATGTAAAAGGTCAAAAGATGACTTACATCAGACTGCCACTGACACTGCCAGTTTCATCAGAAATGGAGAGGTGGGGCTGAGAACGATAAGACATACCTGTCCGGACCTCTCCAGCTCTAATGAAGGAAAGCTGAGAGGCTTTTTGGTATTCTCCTGCAGAAGTCATTAGGGACAGAGGGACTGGTCTGCAGGCTTCAGGTTAGCACAGTTAAACGGCTGTCTTGTCAGCTATGTGTTAAGATGGCCAGTGTGAAATTAATAGGTCTCTACTGCTTTTGTGCAACTCCAAGCTGCTCATTTTTCCCCAGCGGGAGGGTCAGGGAACACGCGACAGAAAGAGAGGAGAGAGCCACTTGAAAGGAGAAACCAGAAGATATGGCAGAGACTAAAGCAAAAGGAGAGAAAAGTGCATATCTTGTTCTTTTTCCCCCAAGGAGATCTATAATGCTCGAAGAAGCATATACTTTATTATATCAAAACTTGGACATTTTCACACATATTTCAACTTGTTATGTCTGCATGAGCTCCACAGCTGCTAATCACTAGACCACAGCTCTGACCAACAGAATGCATTTAGCTCTGTTTATTGATATGTCACGAAGCAAACATATCATCAGAGCATTGCTGCTATGACGTACAAAATTGTATGAAAATACACAAATGCATGGCATCTTGTCAATTTTTTTGACAAACTGTGGATAATGTATCTGGAGGTCTACATTTTTACCGCATGCTCTTCAACTGTTGGTTCTCTTTCTCAGGTTCAGTATTGTTCTCCGGCGCATCTGCACCCACAGCATGCCGAGAGATTGATAGAAATTATTTATCATAACTGTTAAACTGTGGTAAAGACTTCTCTGTTTAAATCCATTGTGTCATAGCTTACATAGTATTTAAATACTGTATTATAATAACAATTATATTACATTAATACATATTTTAATTACATTTTGGATATTTTAGTTATGTTCATTTATAAGTAATATTTCCTATAATAAATTAGATTTATATAGGAATATAAATAGAAATATATAAATAAGGAATACTTAGTTCATGTTAAATGTGTATTTTTATTTATTTTTACATGTAGACCTATATAGTAAATACACTATAGAAATTATATAAACCATCAGATGATGTATTAATTTTCTCCAAAAATAAGCAAAACAGTAATATAGAAAAGTAATATTGTAAAATATTATTACAATTTAAATTTAATTATTTTCCTGTGATGCAAAAGCTGAATTTTCAGCATCATTACTCCAGTCCTCAGTGTCACATGATCTAATATGCTGATCCTTAAGATACATTTCTTATTATTATCAATGTTGAAAACAGTTCTACTGCTCAATATTTTTGTGGAAACCACATTTTTATGAATATATTTTTATGAATATCAAAACAATGACGTGTATTATAATAAAGTGTATTATTTAAACAGCATTATATAAATAAAGAGTCTTTAGTGACACTTTTGAATAATTTAATGTATCTTTGTTGAATAAAATTATTATTATCTTTTAAATTTGAGAATGGTAGTATAGCTTTGGCCAACCTGTTATTAAATTATTAATAATAATTTTTTAGTATTATTATTATTTTATTTTTTTTGGCTTGTGGATTCGTACTGTTTATTTGGCATATTACTAAATTACAGCCTAAATAAACTTGGACAATATTTCACACACATTTTAAGCTCATCTTCACTTTCTATCTTAGAGGTTTTGCAGTCACTACTTCAGTCCAGCACTGAAGGGAACATCCAGTGAGCCTTTACTAATGGTCCCATCTCTGACTGACCCTGCTAACAATATGAGGGTCATGATTGGACCCCTGGCGGGGCAATAAAAACCTTTAGACTGGAGATGGGACGTGATAGGCCACATATTTGTCTTCCAGCTACACGCAGATGGACAAGGCTAATGGGCCTGTGATGGCAGGCTATCGGATAAAACCAGTCAGCACACTTAGTAATGTGCTAAGACCTAACAGCAGAGAGGTCATATCTCTCGGGTGATGGGGTGGAAAGGGGGTCGCATAACACAAGATAGAGGGCACTTACTTGATGCTGTTTGAATTTGGCAGGGAACATTTTTTGTTGGGTTGCCAGGGGATGTGAGTAGCACATCTGTTACCAAGACAACTGCACAGGTACCTCAGGATAGATAGATGGATGGAATTTGGGTGTTCTCTCTATATGTTTGTTATAAAATGCTTTCTCTATTTTGGAAGGAATGTTTAAGTTTGGGTAAATGTTTTATTTTATATTGTCCACATGCAGGAAGTATTAGTGTTAATTAATTTAACAAAGAAGGCCAAAAAAAGATTTTACATTTTAGAGCTGAGATTTGGGTGAGATTTTTTTATATATTTTTTTTTAAGGGGTTGGAGGGAGGGTCCTCACAATCAGATATTTTAAATTTATATCGTTTTTTACAGGACAAATGCCTGGAACTTTTATATCTCTAATTCACATTTGTAGATTGTAGATCTCTTGCTACTGTATGTATTCTCACAAACACTACTGCTGTTCCATGGCTTTATTTTTAAAACTTATCAGACAAAGATAAGCTCAATAAAATCATGCCATCGAGATGCATCAGCTTCCTACAGAGGTTTCATCAAGTGCTGCTATTTATTCAAGCGAAGGTGACACGCAGGTGAAACCATTTGTGCTTCGACACATTCGTCTACTCCGCTGCATTATATATCATGTGCAGATAATGAATTCACCTACCTGAAAGTTTTCTGCAGCAATCTGTTTCAAGTGTTTTTTTTTTTTTTTTTCTTGTTCTTTCGTAGGTAGTAGACTGAGATTATAATTTTCATTCTCAATCAATATGACACTTTTGAGTAATGACTTAAAGTTAATATTTTACATAATGTCTCATTATTGAAGAACTTATGGCAGATGGGTGTGAATCATGGGTAGACTATGACTTTTAAAAATGAACGTTTAAAATGTGTGGTGGGGGGGTTGCAGCAATGCCATAAACTGGTTATTTTAAGACCTGATCACTGAGAGGTTCTTTGGGGAACCAAAAATCGTTTTTTTATGGCATCACACCTGGAGCTAGACTTTAACTTTTTTACATTTGAGTGCAAGCAAAGCAAGATTTTTTCCCGTTAATCCAGATTACTGATGGTTAATCTGCATTCTGTGAATACTTGCATTGATTTGAGTAACTCTTCCATCATTCTAATCGCATGTAACTGCACTGATTATATCGGGTCAGAAGTTGCAGCCACTTTAACCATGTTTACACACTTGTAGCTCAACTGAGAGTCCTTGAACAATCAAAGGGCTCCATCAGAGGACCACTGGGGCCTCCATCCTGACACTCTTATAGTCTGAGTGAGACACGTACAAGTGCTCACCTCCCTCTCTTTGTTTACTAGAAAAGTTAAAAGCCGTACAGGCTGTGAAATTGTATTTCCCCTCTATCACACCCGCCTGCCACAGACCATGAATAAATGCAAAGCAATCACTACAGGGCTGTTTTAAACACTAGCATTGTTCCCTCAATTTTTGCCACCTTCCCATGGTTTAAAATGGGAAAAGAGAGATTTCAGATGAGTTTGCACTGGAGTAAATGAGAAGTCAAGAAGTGGCCTGTTCCCATGGAGACATGAGCGAGTCAAACCTTAACGATTTGCATCTTTAACGCTGCATTCTTCAGAATAAACAATGTGCATTTGCAGAATCATTACCGGAGCGTACACTAAAAGAACTGCTCAAGGGCATGTTTTTACTCTCATTGTTCAGTAGTTTCCCTTTTGCGGGGGACGTTAGAGTAACATTTATTTCTCTCAGGCAGAAATAATGGGCGCATCCTCTATTATTCAAAAGCTGCCACAATTGGCATGTAGATAAATCTGATTCCACTCAGAACACATATTGCTATGATGTACAGCTGCGTTTATGCACTTTAAGAGATGCTCACAACAAAACTGCAAAATGTACTGTGTGTCGGGAGGGGGGGGGGGGGTGGGGGGGGGGTTGGGGGGGGGGTCTCCAACTAGTTAACTTTACTTAAATGGTAGTTTGAGTAAAAAAAAGAAAAAGCAAATCGTTGTCCTCTTTGTTTGATCAAAATACTTGTTTTCTTTTAAGTTCAATTTTTTGCAGTGCATAATTTCAGGATTCTCACCTCATCTTTCCCTGTGTTGTTCTTTTCAGGCACTTCATGCAGTGTTGAATGATATCCTGAACTGTGTCTGCAGAGTTAATGAAACACTTCTTGCAATATTCAGCACCTGTGCTGAAAGTGCCTTTGGGACCTGCATAATCTTTGCATTTCTCCATATTCAGGTTCACCACAAATGAAGCATCTCTCCTCTGAAGATAAACAGAGGTCATGTCTAACAGATGGCGATAGTTTGAAATGGAACATAGGTGACAGGGGCTCTTAAAAAATCATACCGTGATTATTCCTGACGTGATTTTCTCTGCTCATAATGGAGTACAGAAATAATGCATGGCGATAAGATTAACAGGTTTTCTTTTTATTGATTGTGAGTCAACATGTTTTGTGCAAATGCCATCTGCCATCCATCATAACCTTCTGCATCTCCAGTCCAACTTTATCTTTCTTTTTTTTGTGTCCTTCTTTATTCATTCCACAGGTGTGTATAGAGATGATCAAATATGCAGATATGCCAAGAGTAACTGCGGTTATGCTGTTGTTTTTATAGTGAAAGTGGTAAAATAATATGAACAAAATTCCAACCACTTGAGGAGAATTCATCACTGCAAGGACAGACCTATGGCCTTTCAATGAATGACAGTGTTTCACTTCTGGGTCGTATTTACTTTTTGAGTTTTATCAGTGATAATTTAATTTCACCATTGAAGTCTGTAAAAGCCCCATCTGAGATTGACATATAAATAAAAATGTAAATATTTGGCCTCTGATAAATTGATGCTCAATGGACTGTGTCTATGATTGTATTACATTATTTTTACTATTTACCATTTACAATTTTTTTTGTTTGTTTTGTTTGTATACCATAGTCAAAATATCAAATAAGGCCGACGAAAGTTAGGAGGAAATATCTTTATGACACTGAGTAAAGGCTTTTCCATTTTTAAGAGCTAATATAATTAACTTTCAAAGTGACATTGGATCTAATTGAACAGTCTCTGAATCTAATTCTGTGTTACATCAGAAAACAGCTTTTTCACTTTAATGTGAATGCAGTGCCCTGTATGGGTAAATGTGTGCTCACTTTTCACCATTATTAACAGCAAGCAAATGAGACGGTGGATGAAAAATATACATGGAAAGAGTATTTGTCATGCCAACATTCTGCTATCTCCAACACAGACATCAGCAGGAGAGAGATGCAATGCGCTTATCCTTTTTCCAGGTGAAATATTCATGTGCTGATACAAGCATACATACATATACACCATCATTTTCCTGAATAACCATTTCTACTGTGTTATCCTCATACAAATAAGAGATCCATGCTTCCCAGGAACATACCTGGAGCGAGATAGACGACCTTTCACAAATACATGGATAATGGCAAACTGTATTTCGTATTTCCCTTTTCTTCTTCCGCAGATGTGCCATTTATTTTCTAATGGCTTAGACGGGCCGCTGGTTACTGTCTCATTGAAATTACATTTCCCAAGGACGATATTGAAAGTTCAAGGTTAATCATGGGCTGAAAAGGGAAAGAAGAATGAAAAGAAGCAATTCTCCTGAGCCATGTCTACGGATTCCAGATGGCGAATGCACAGTATGTTTGCGCCAGTTATTTTTGATTCAGTTAAAATCATCTCAAAGCACATTGAAATCTTGTGCATTGTGTTTAGAGCTGTAAAAATGTGTGCTTCTGCATGTCTAAACTTCTGCAGGTATTATTGTGTACATATACTTGGTGAATTCAAATCAACAAGCAGTAGTTTACTCAGAAGATTTTGTGTCTTTTCAAACTTGTAACTGTTTTTATCTAATGAACACAGAATTTAATTTGTGAAGATATTCCACTCTTTTCAATCTAATGGAAGTGAAAGGTGGAAGTTATCGATGTGTTTCGTGCACTATATTTCAAGCCTTCTTAAGTCATATGATCATTTTGTGTAAACAACAAACTTATTTTTAAGCTATAGATGTTTAGATATTTTTACAACAAAACAAGACAGTAGTACTGCTTTTAAAATGTTTGCAGTCACTAAAGTTGGTAAAAGTGTAGCATGAAAAATACCATTAAAACATTCATAAGAACCGCATGAGTTTAGATGAAATATTCTGCAAATAACTACTATTTTTGTTACATTGTATTGCACACGCAGCCGTGCAGCCAAGAAAGCTGATGCAATGATCAAACACACTGTCCTGAAAAGCTCTCCGTTCAAATAAAAGTTTCACTGATTCATTCTAGTCCCTCCACAGAAGTCCCTGTGAGGTTTTGATGTCTTATTTTCATTTGAAAAATCTTCAAATATTGCTCTTAATCACTATCTTGTCATTTGTTTTTAGTTTCGTTATTTATCATCCTGCGTTAGATTAGTATTGGTTCTGTGGCAGAATAATAATGCTCATGCTGGGATATCCGAGACCCCAAGACTAATCAATACTAATGACTTTACCAGACATCTAATGAGAATTGATATTAAACTTGATAAAACACCTAACCAAAAATAAACAAAGAATGTAAATGAAACAAAAAATGCTTTATTAAAAGAATTAGGGTTTTAATTAGGTTAGAGCAGTGGTTCCCAAACCTGTCCTGGCGTACACCCAACACTGCACGTTTTCTTTGTCTCCCTAATTAAACACATCTGATTCAACTCATCAGCTCATTATATGAGCTGATGAGTTGAATCAGATGTGTTTAATTAGGGAGACAAAGAAAACGTGCAGTGTTGGGTGTACGCCAGGACAGGTTTGGGAACCACTGGGTTAGAGGACAAGAATTGGATAGGTAGTAAAAAAAGTAAAAAAAAAAAAGACAATTAGAAATGAGTGAAATACTTTTTATTAGTTTTATTAAAATAATAGAAATAATAATAAAAATAACAACAGAACATAATGTTAAAAACATATCGTGTGTGTAGTTTAAGCTGCTTTTGTTATCTAATTTCATTTTCCAAAGTTTGGCTGTAAAAATCAAATGTGCAATTGGTAAGACCAACGATAGTCCCGCCCCAAACTCACACCATTGGTTGAACCAAAGTGTTTGTATTGATCTGGAAGGCGTTTTACAAAAGCAATGGTCACAAACATACTTTTGTCTCTATATTCAACTGGGATGGACGAAAGTATTAACACCTTAAAAGTCACACATAAGTGTAGCTTGTTTCAAAACTGTTTCAAAGTAGCTTCTTCAACACTGGGCCTGTTTATCTCTCAGAACGAGTAAGCAGTATGTTATCGCTGTTTTTTGGCTTTCACAAACCAACAAACTCCCAGCTAGCGAGTACTACTCGCCATTCTTACTGAAAAAAAAGGAAAAACAGAATAAAAAAAGGTTTATCTCACCTCTGCAAACATGCTGCCTGCGTTTCATCGGCCCCGAGCACAGTCCTCTCTTGTGAAATCCATTCCTTTCTCCCCTGCTAGTTCCCATAGGGCCCTGTGGGAGCTGAGCGCTTATTGAAACTGCCATCTTATCCCAGGAAAAAAGAGAAATCACACAGACACACCACTTCTCAAATAGACTAGTAATAAGTCTCGGTCAAGAGACGTACCTTTTTTGAGTATAAATTGGCCGTGGGCTTTAAATTTAAAGCAATTTTTGGTATTACTCTGACGCTCTGAATATGAAATAAGTGCAGAGGGAGAGAGATCAGAAATTGTGCAGACAACAGCAGTTACTAACAGGAATGCTATGAGTCTCGTAAGCAGACAGCTAAAAAAAATGGCAAACACATTTTAGAGAGAAAAAAAAACAAAACAAAAAAACTTACCTTTAAGGTCAGCAGATAGTGAGACATATAGATTTCCCTGGAGCACTTTGATCTTGACAATGCCACTGTAATATTATGTATGGTTCTGCTTACATTTCTTCCCTAATCTGACCTTACATTTGGAGCAGAAAAGGGCACTTCTTGCAGTAATATCTCAAGCTGTGGCCAAGAACTTAGTGTTGAACACATTCATTACTGCATCAGTTTGGGGTAGAAGTTTTTGTCTGTTTTTTCAAGACACTGTTGTGTCACCTAATAATCCTGAAAATCACTTTCATTCTATTGTCTTCTCTATAATCCAAAATCTGAAAAAAAAAAATTATATCTCAACAGATGCTAAAAATTATACTGTGTAAATGTATTATTATCATAAAAATATTGTATTGTAAATACATTGAGTTAATTAAGGATCCTTTGTTTAAACCGATTCAAACGGCAATTCCTAATTTGGTCTTTTTGAATGCTTCATTTAAATGGCAAGCTCAAAATATATTAGTTGATAAATGAGAATACACTGGTTGGGCTGTATGTTTTTGATTCACTAGAAACAATTGGTTCATATGAGTCGCCTGTTCATGAATGAGACTACACTGGTTATGCTGGTTGTTTTTCCCTGAAAAGAACCAGTTCATATGAGTCATTTATTCATAAGGGATTACACTGGTTGTGCAGAAAATATTTGATTCACTAAAACGAACTGGTTCATTCGAGTCTTTTTTTCATTTTTAGGAATACACTGGTTGCGCAGTATGTTTTCAATTCCCTCAAAAGAACTGGTTCATTAGAGTTATTAGTTCCACTGGTTGTGCTGTAAGTTTTTGATTCACTAAAAATAATTGGTTCATTTGAGTCACCTGTTCATGAATGAGACGGGTTTGTTTGTTTGTTTGTGGTGGGCCGTTAACGTGAGACTCTTATCGGGTGATAAAAAAAATATCGCCGTTAATCTATTCACAATGACTTTCACCTTGATATTTTAGCGCAGATGTATGCCTAGCTGAATTGCACTGTAGGGGGCGAGAAAGAATCTTTGCACCTGTGTGTATGCCTGTGAAATTACCACATCAAACATGACGTGCTAACATGGATGCAGCTGAAGCCACCGGGTTTGCTTCAGGGATTTTTTTTTTTTTTTTTAAGAAGCTTCCCAATGGAAACCTCGACAAGACTTACACCTGTTTCACACATACTCCGTCTGCAGTGCTGAAGCAGCACCGACTCCTACTCATTGTGCTTTCACACAGGACGCGTTTGCAATCCGCTACTCGGTACATGAACGATCGCTGCACTGCTGCAGACGCAATGCTCCTGGAACACACTGACGGACCACAACCGCCTGAATGCTTGAATCCGTTAACATGGGTGCGTAAAAAAATACGAAACGCATACACACTGCAGACAGAGTATGTGTGAAACAGATGTAAGGTTGTTTGCACCTTGTGCAATGTGGAATTAGTTTACAGCTTTCTCAAGCACTTTGTGATGCATTTTTGGAAACAGGAGATGAGCCCCTGGTCTAATGCACCACCTGGTTTGAGAAACCCGTTCTAAAAGAAAATATATATTTATATTTTGAAGTTTGCTGTTTGGCTTTGATTTACTAAAAAACAACCAGTTCATGAGAGTCATTTATTCATAAACGGGTCTACACTGGTTGTGCTGTATGTGTTTGATTCACTGAAAAGGAACCAGGCATTCCTTTCTGTATTTTTATTAGCCTCTCTCTTTTTTCTTTTTTCTGCATGTTTGGCACACACTGGTTCAAATCTTACTGGTTGTGGCCCAATGCCATTCCCCCAATTCAATGATTTGTTATTAAATGCTGAAAGTTACTGTAAAAAAAAAAAATCACAATATAGCCAACCAATAATTCATCAGCTCAGCAGAAAATGTCTGGCAAAGATGAACATTTCAGTGGATTGGGAAAAGGCAAAAAGTGAAGTACAAATTGAGTATAAATGGGAACAGATGTTGCAATTAACAGTGAAATTTTCTACTTGGCAGCAGATATCGGACCATTGATCTACATTAAGAGGACAGTAACTTCGTGTAAGTATGTGTGAGAGAGAACCAGAGAAGCTCATAGGTAAAGCATGCATCAGTTCCACACACTCACATTAGCATCTGTTTCATAACACAATTTCTCCATAACAATTCAATTAAAATTATCTGGAGCATGTGCATTCCTCCAATCAGAAACTTGCAATTGGACAAATCTATTTTCTGTCGTGACTAATGCAGTTAGTGATTAATGAGTGTGAAGACAAAGTGGGAAAAGGCAGGTGCAGAACGGATGAAAGAAAATGTACAAGTATATGAAACCTTACTATAAAGTTGTTCCATAATTATAATGATGCCTTTCCAAATTTCATTTTAAAAGAATAGTTCACACAAAAATAATAACAATACAAATAAAATAAAATAAAAAATCCTGAAAATGCATTCACCCTCAGGCCATCCAAGACAAAGAGGAGTTTATTTCTTCATCAGAACATATTTGAAGAAATGTAGCGTTATATCACGTTCACCAATCTATCCTCTGCAGTGAATGGGTGCCGTCAGAATGAGAGTCCAAACAGCTGATAAAAACATCACAATAATCCACATCACGCCAGTCCATCAATTAATGTCTTGTGCAGAGGGCATCTGTGTGTTTGTAATAAACAAATTCATCAAGACTTGTTTTAAATCGTGGATTATTATGATGATTTTATCAACAGTTTGGACTCTCATTCTGACTGCACCCATTCACTGCGTAAGATACATTAGTGATTTAATGTTCCATTTCTACAAACTCATCTACATCTTGGATGGTCTCAGAGTGAGTATAATTTCATTTTGGGTGCGCAAAGCACACAAGTTTTCGAACAAATACTGGAATAGGGTTTTACAGCTTCACTTCCAGAAGTTATGACATGACAATGAATCAGTAAGTTAAACATCCTTGAAACATTTATATTTTGTAAGGCCTTTTGATTCTTCAGATAGGCATGTCTCATTGCTCTTCCTTGTGACAGGTAATATCAAAAGCCCATGCCATCCTTCGGTGAAGAGTCATTTTTTTGATATGTGGTTGCTTGGAGGTCAATGACAGGCTTTTGTGTTTTTACATCAAACATTGTGTCATGACCACATAATGGCATGACTTCTGTTCTAAGAGATTAATAGCCTTTGCAGAGAGTCACTGAGCCTGTTCACCTCAGCCATGAAACGGCCATGGCACGGATTCCTCATAATAGTTTATTTTTTTCTCTTTTACAAAGCAGACATCACAGCAATCAGGAAACTCATTTTCTGCAGATTGGATGTGACATTTGACACGGGTATGACAAATCTAATAAATACGCTCTTTATGCATGTGACTATTTCACTTGTGCATTCAGAGCATCTGCAAGGTCAGTCAGAAGAGGATGGGGAAGAAATTGATTGTGAAATGTTCAGAGAGACTTCAATTTTTTGTGGTTATCATATGTTGTTTTACATTTTTGCTGAACACTGTTTTGTGACTGATTGTGTTCAATTTATTATTTATTATTCATCTTCCTGCAATTCCGACAACCTGTGGTTCAAAGACAATTTGATTCAAACTTATATATCAAAGGAAGCCAATACTTAAATTCTAAATTCTCAGTTTATTATGAATACAAAATCAACTTAAGAATTCAAAATATTCAATATTTTATGAACTTGGAGTATTCCATTTGACATGCATAACTAAGTTTTTTGTGCTGACTTCATTAAAAGTTTTCAGACATTTTTGATAGGATTCTAAGATTTATATTAGATATTTATAACATCAGTAATAGATTAAGTAAAAATTGCAATACTGTTAAATAAATATAGTAAAAAAATATAAAATAATCAAGTTTAATGTAACAATATATTTACTTTTTTGTGATTTGTGTCATTTTCCAATTGTGATTTGGAAAATGTTTATTATTCGCTACACACATATCCACCACAAAAATAAATTGTACCTAATTTTGGTTAGAAACGATGCTTCTCGTTAGAAAATGTTGGCTGTGGTTGTTCTACAGCTTGTATTCAAGAAGTTAATCTTGATTATAAAGAACACATGACAAACGAGCTCCTCTCTACCGCTTAGCTTTGCCTCCAGCCAAAATATTTTTTCTTCTAATTTCTTTTTGGGTTGCTTTCATTTCATTTTCACAGTTTGCTGCCTCCAAGTCGGTCAGGTTTCAAACTGCATGGTGTGCAAGAGCCCAAGGGTTAAGCATATAATATAAAATCGTATTTACACTTGCAATCATAGAGTTATAGTGTATAAAAAAAATATACACTGGATGCAAAAGCAAGTCTATTAAGTCTGCAGTTGTAACACACTGAGCTGTAGGTATATTACCAGAAGTCTTCAGAGAGTCCTCGGTGTTATCAAGCCCTTCTCTCATTAAGAAAGTGATGAAAGCATAATGGCTGTTCCATGCACACACTCCCGTGTGTGAAGAGAGGGAAGGAATATCAGATTCAGGAGCCGATGGGAATGTGAGCTGCATTGTGGCCTTCTCTGGCTTGTTTATTTACATACCTTCCATTCCTCCGGTTATATCTCTGTTTTCTTTCCCCTGAAAAGGACAGAAGCCATTATGTTGACACTCTAAATGGAGGTTTAATGATCGTGTGATCCTACATTGCTTTATTTTGAAATGAGAGGCCATACGGAGTGACGCTCTTTAGTACCGACCCATTGCACCATGGTTTCTTTGAGTCTATGAAAAGTCAAACAAATTCAAAGACCCAGGGGAGCACTGCTAAGTATTTAAAGAAATAAATACAACAAATTCTCACAGTGAGAATGCATTAGAAAAAAAAAAATAATAATAATTCCTTTTGGCTCACATACGGTATACAGTACAGTTTTGTACATTTGAATAAACACTGAAAGTTTAGAAAGCACATAAGAAAATTATACTAACTAAACCTTAAACTAAAATGAAAACTTGAAATATAAAAATAAAAGTCAATGAATAATATATAATGTATAAATAAGACTAAAACAGCACTTATTGTACTAATAAAAGTGAAGACATGTGTACTCTTTTTTTCAGCTATTGAGCACAAAAGATAATTGAAGAATATTGGTAAACAAAGAGTTGGTGGTAGCCATTGACTTCCATAGTATTTTTTTCTTACTATCTAAGTCAATGGCTACCATCTTGAGGGTAAAGCCCCGTTCACACCAAGAATGATAACTATAAAGATAACTATAAAGATAACGATATTAGCGTCCACACCAGCGAACGATATCGTCTGTTTCTTCTGAGTGCACGTGCATCTGCCGCTTTAAATCCTCGAGCTCATTATAGCAGGATGGATTCTGATTGGATGTCAATTTTTATATCGTTCATCAGCTGGAAAAAAAATCGTTCTGAAAATGATTCCAACGATACCGTTTCTCTATGCCTTTATCGTTATAGTTGTAGTGTGGACTCTGCTATTCTTTAATATTGAGAACGATTTTTAGAACTATATCTTTATCGTAATCTTTATAGTTATCGTGCTTGGTGTGAACGGGCCTTAAGTAAATGATGACAGAATTGTTGGATGAACTATCCCTTTAAGGATACAGTGTGAAATGTTAAATGTGATGCTTTAAAGCTGCGGTAGGTAACTTTTGAAGCCCATGCGGACGGTTAATAAACAGAACTGCTTGCGTCTTGCGGAAGAACATCGTAGCCGGAACTACTTCTCTCTGTTTATGTCTATGAAGAATCACAAAGGCACTGGGTTACTCCGCCGCAGTACCCCCGAAGCAATCTAAAATAGTCCGAATATAAACACTTATTATAGGTGCTTATTACCTACTGCAGCTTTAAATGTAACAGTTTGAATTTAAAAGATGCATAAAATTGTGTATGTCTGTAAAATGTGTGCTAGAACAGTAGGAAAATGACCTGCAAAATGAATTGAGACCATATTGTTTTAGCTTCTGTAAAGGTCAACCAGGAAGTAAAGCAAATAATATTTGAAGTGGACAGAAAAGTCAATATGATATCAGTGATTTATGAAAAAACTATCCGAAACTCTCAGGGGTCGGTGGAAGGGGCAGGCCTATTTTGAGTGGGTTTTTAAACTTCAAACATACAAAAAGCACCCGCTCTCAAATGCAAGCAGCGAGGTCTGCACTATTGAGTTAAACATCAGTGAGTCACATAACGCTCCAAAACACTGAATCCACACCAAAACCCTGCGGCTGATTTGAGAAATGGCTCCCTCTTGCTTCTCTCCCTGAATCCACGAATGAGTTTATCACACATTAGTCAGCCTCGCTCTCACGAAGACACTGATATTTGCCATGAAAAGGCCATGCTGTGGTAATCCCTCTCCGTGTATGTAGCTGGGTAATAATCATACAGAGCCTGCTAATCTGGATTTACTGTTTGAAACACTGCCACTTGCGGAGAGTCCAATCTGCGGCTGTTATTTTTCATCCAAAGCTCCTCAGAAAACATTCACCTGGCAAAGAGGGGGACAAGACAACTAAAGGGTTGCCACCCGAGAAATGTCTGACTTTCCTGGATTGAGACAGATGGCAGGATTTAGTGAAACCTGCTCGAGGAATTATATTATTTATCCCAGCAGGTAGACTGATGGTTTTGTGGGATACATATGAGTTGCATTGCTTATTAAAAAAATGCAGTAATGTGAAGTATTGGTGAAACCTAGAGTAAATTTTTCTTTCTATTACAGGAAGACAGCACAATTATAACAGGCAACTTCTCCACCAAAAATCACAAGCAAGCAGAAAATGTAATAATCAACCTTCAACAAAAAAATTGACAACTTTAATATGGTACTACTCTTCTCTTATCAAAAGTAATGATGCCTTTGGATTGCTAAATCAAAAATAAATAAATAAACGTGCAAGAATGTGAACAGACCAACAAGCAGTCCCTTTTGAATATACTTGAAGGGTAAGTTGCCAATTTATAATCAGCTTTGCTTTTGTGTCACCAGACAGGCAGCGCCAAAATCAAACGTTTTCAAGGGGGTTCAAGTTTTGCAAAAAGGGAAAGCCACAGCCCCGTGTCTCTTTTCTCTAGACATTTGGCACCGATTTAATTTTTTCCACATTTCTACTGCATAGACAGCCAAGTTTTATTAAAAGCCCATCTTGCCCGCAGTCAATTACCTTTTAAACATGTGGTCTTGCATCATTCTGGTATCAATTGCATTAGAAACAAACCTCAAGGGGGCGATAGAGTTACATTCAAATGTCCTTGGCTTTATTCAGGTAAGTTTTATAATTGTTGTGCAAGAGAAAACTGACCTGCTTTATCAGCTCTGAGAGTGCGAAGCATGCTTGCATTCCATTAAAAATTTTGGAATGCAACAATACACTAAATTGAGTAGCTAGAAACTTCTGCATTCATGTGCATAGAGAAGACTATACTTTGGGCCTTATATTATTACTGGTATGTTAAGAAATGGAAAAGGTTTGTCTGAACTGAAAGATATGTAGATGTTTTTTTCACAACAGTTCGATCCCATCCTGGAATCTGATCAGCCAAGAGCGCTGTGTTCCAAGAGCGCTGAACAAACAGCAATGAGACTTTTTACTTTATCAAAATCTATTGTCTGTGTTTGCACATTCCAGTGCATTAAGGATTTCAGTGACTCTGTCTGAAGGTTACATTAACAAGAGACTGTCTTTACAAGTTATTTGAATCACTTCATACAGCAAAAACACTGTAATTCAATGTGCTTTGACTTAGTTTGAAACGATTTTTGTTGTAACATTCTGACATTTAGTATTTAATTCAGTATTGATTTAATACATAACTATATCAATGGTACTGTTACTTTGGACACATATATATGTTTCTAATACAAAAATATAACAGCTTGATTTGTACTAATCTGTGAATTATGAGGCACAGTGTAAAAATTGCTTCCCCAGTCTCCTAGTTTTTCAGATCACTGTCAACGATGTGCCTGCAAAGTTTATTATCAGCCAGATAGGATGTGCATTACAATTAAATAACCTCCCCTGACTAAATCACTTCTGAGTGGATTATTTTAACGTCCCTATAGCTCTGAAATCTTACAAAATTGATAGTTTGCAATAACTTACACAAGCTCAGATCTGCCGTGCAAACTTCCAACCTTCCCTCACAACTTTCTCATCCATTTAATTCAGTTCAGACTGGTCAGGAAAACCTTGCAAACTGACACATACAGGTGAGCTGGTTTGATTGCAATCACTGTACAGTGGAATGAGGAAGTTTGAAGCCTGTAGGAGACAGAAGCATTGATCTCGGGGAATTAAATCAAAGTTCGAAATGAGGAGGGAAATTGAATTAGATACTTCAATTAATTTTCCATTTCTGAACTCTGTATCCTCTTACATTTAATGTCTGCTAATGGAGTGACGGAGAGACGGAGGAGAAATGCACTTTCATTTGTTTCTTCTCTCCTCTTCATCCTCAATTATCTGGCATTAATGATAGGGCAGATAAAGATGTATTTAAAAATCTTTAATTAAACTAATGTAGAATAAGATGTCGCTCATGTGTATGTAATGAGGCCTGGAATCAAAGCAGAAATAGGAAATTACCAGCAAAAACTTCATCTCATTTTACTGTAATAAGAAATGACAAAAATCTCATTATGGTACAACCAACGTTGGCAGTGGCGAGAGGAGTTCTGTAAGTGTTATTTAATCAATTTGCATACATTTGCAATTACATTTCCCATCCACCAATAGAACAGGGAAAAAGGGACATTCATAACATTCGAACTTGCAAGGTTGTCTCATTTTAAAGATGTGTTTTTACCAATGAATGCAGTACCAGCTGATGCAATGAATGTTGATAAAATGTCAAATTTGCTTTGTTAAAGGTGGGGTTGAAGATGTCTTTGAGAAACCAATGAAAAAAAAAATCTGCAATATTCAATTATATGTTCTGAAAAAGCTTTTATCACTTGCCCTACCATTTAAAAAAATATTTTCTCAGTCTGTATATGCAATTGCACACATGAGTATATGAATTCATTTCATTCACTTCTACCAAATAAATCATAAATTTCTGTTTTTTTGCACGTTCTTAAAAAAAAAAAAAAGTCAGAAAGTTGCATATCGACAAACTCTTTCAGAGAATCTTCCCATTTCAAATTTCCACACACAGATTATAAACCATAACGATTCAAGTCTAAAACTGATATGCTGCTCTTACATTTTTCATTATTTTCCTGAAATGTTTCAGTGTTCTGGGAGAAGCAGCGATACAAATAAATCCAGATGCAAGAACAATCATTTGCAGAGGATTTGACTGTTTTAAGGGAGACCGAATATTTCTGCCAGGCGCATTCTCAGAAGGGCAATCCGGCATAATATCTTCATCTAATAACTGCCATTTCTTTAATGCGTGCTCTTCCATACTAGGCTTCTCAAAAAGGGTTTGAATAACTACCTTTCGAATTACCTGAGAGAGTCGTTTCAGTAATGGCTTTTTAATCACCTTGAAAATCACTATTCCATCACAAAACTTTCTCACATGGTGCTGAAAAGGAAAAGGTTTCCTTTGGATTTAATGCTTTTGGCAAAGTGTCTGCCTCATCTTTTTCTCTCAAACCCTCACTTACAGTCTTTCTCTCCCTCTACCACCATCAATCTTCAGTTTTACTCACACACCCAATCTTTTTCATTTTTGACAAATTATACTGCAACCTCATTAAAGACAAAAGTATTGAAGAGCAGGGTAGATATATTCTTTTGGAGTGTGTTTTTGTTTGTGGCCGTATAACACACAATGCATATTGAGTTAAATCTATAAATAGATGTTATTAGTCTCAGGGATCTCTAAACTTGGTGATGTGGATCCTCAGCTAAGAGAAACTAATAGCCAGTGCTCTACGCTTCACGGATCTCTATTCTCAATTTCTTTTGTTGATAAACACTCACAATGCACAAGCACTTTAAGCAGCCCATGGATAAAGAAATAAAGAGAAAAATACTATCAATTTAGCTCACTTCCTAATTGATATTCAGGGATTTTAGTAAGGCCTAGCCATTTAATGCAGAGATCCTGGAATTTGTGCAGATTCGTTTTCAATGCACATCTGCAGTTTTTCCACTCGTCAGCGGTTTTATCATGTTATGATCAAATATGCACTCAACATCTAGGAACTATACATATTTAACAACACAAACTCTACTAGATTCTAAAAATGCAACAACTGTGGAATGTAAATGGCTTGTTTACTCTGTGTATCTGCATAGCGAGGCAGCATTAACCCTGCATTAATCCATAGCATCTCGAAGATGATCGCAATGCCTCTGTTTTTTTTGTTTTTTTTTTTATTGTTTTTTTTTTATGAAATTCTGAAACTGAATAATTTAATGGCATTAAAGGAATAGTTTACCCAACGGGCCATCCGAGATGTAGATAAGTTTGTTTGGGGAAATGTAGCATCACTTTCTCACCAGTGTATATTTGGAGAAATCTAGCATCACTTGCTCACCAGTGTATCCTCTGGAGTGAATGGGTGCCATCAGAATGAGAGTCCAAACAGCTAACCACAATAATCCACAAATATTACATGACTCCATTCCATTAGTTAACATTTAGTGAACTGTACTGTATGTTTGCAAGGAACAAAACCTTTATTAATGTAATCTATAATCCATAACGCTTCCTCCAGTGAAAAGTCTATCTCCCCGTCAGCTCACATCAGCAAATCTGTTTATAACTGTTTTGGACTGTTTTCACTTTTAAACAGGTCTCGGTTTGTGCAAATTTCTCTCCTCCTCAACACACAAAGCTTTTTTGCTTCATAAGATGAAGTGATGGACTGGAGTGTGGATTACTTTTGGGTTATTGTGATGTTTTT
Organism: Carassius auratus; assembly: GCF_003368295.1. Classification (NCBI taxonomy): domain Eukaryota; kingdom Metazoa; phylum Chordata; class Actinopteri; order Cypriniformes; family Cyprinidae; genus Carassius; species Carassius auratus. Next base: position 23,201,682 of record NC_039243.1, on the reverse strand, counting down.
ATCAGCCGTTTGGACTCTCATTCTGACGGCACCCATTCATTGCAGAGGACCTACTGGTGAGCAAGTGACGGAATGCTACATTTATTCAAATATTTTCCAGTGAAACTCATGTACATCTTGGAGGGCCTGGTGGTGACTACATTTTCAGATTTTTGATCCATTACTGACAACATTTCAGCTGATGTTGAGCTCAGTGTCTGAATTGGTTAAATAAATGCAGTCTAGGTAGTGAGCATAAGAAACTTCTTTCAAAAACATTCAAAAATCTTACCAACCTCAAACTTTCGGTATGTAGATGCTCAAATGTATTATTCTAGATCGCAGGTCAACAATGGCAACTTATTAACCTTGTATTAGACCAGGCCAAACAGACCGAAATTGTACTATTCTATTTGAAACCATTCAGAGTACCTCAAATCTCTTTGGAATACTTTTAGAGTTGCCAATTCAAACTACTTTTCAAACTGGAAGTCATTGCTCCAGGTTGTCTTATGGAGTGCAATTCACCAGGCGCTAGAAGTCAGAGACTGTGGGACTGAAGCTAGTACATAACATTCGTAAAGATCATAAATATTTAATATGTTGTGCAGGAAAGTAAAACAGGGTAAGGTTTTAGCTAAGTTTGGTGATGATGTGGAGACGGAGCTCTGGCCGGCTCAAAACAGCAGGCAACAGCAGAATGCAGAATTACCCCATGTGTGATATGGGACACTATATCAGAACGTCAGCGTCCACCGCATCATCTGTTTCCATTACCGCAGTTCTTGAACCAAACGATATGCTTTCCAGTCTCCAGTCAAAAGTAATAAATTGTAGATATGGTGTATTATTTTGTGTATGAGGAGACATTAAAAGCAAATGTGAATCCTGACTTTTAGGGGATATGGCACATTTTATTGACAGAGATTAGTGGGCACTCTTCAGGCAGACAGAGGTGTAATTGAAATGGGACATGACATGGGCTGCATTCAGATCTGCATCTAACACTTGAACACAAAGGCTTCGCTTAGACTTATGCATTTACTACTAAGCCACATCTCAGCTCAAATGAGAATTAATCTTTTTATTGCCATAAACAGAAAGTTAAGAAGGCCAGGACAAGAACACGTTCATTTTGCATTTGCCAGTAATCATCAGCAGTAATATTTAAGAATTGCACAATGGCTCCAAATACTTAATTATAATTTTTATATTATAACAGGCACAGTTGACAGTAATTTTAATGTAAAATATTTTTTAAATATAAAAATAATATAATGTTAACATTTTATAAGAATATTTGTTTTTAAAAATGACTGAAATGTCATGCATTTTTTGATTATTAATATATTAATTAATATATTAGGTTAAAGTGTTAAAATGTGATAATTATGAATTTTTCATTTGAATATCCTTGTCTTCGAAAGAATGTAATTCTAAGCCCTGATATAGAGCATTACATTGTGCATGTTATTATAGAGTAATGATCCACTATATGCTATAATGTGAATGATGGCAGATAAGGATATGTAAATATAAAAGTCTGATTAGCTAAATGGAATCTGCTGGCTCAGCTCTTGGTTCAGGTAATAGGAAAAACACTTAGATGGGAGACAGTGATTCAGAGAGGCAGTCGGAGAAAATTCAGGTGCCTGATTCCATTAGAGCTCCAGTTTCTCATCGGAGAACAATAACCCCAACACTTTTCATCTTTTGAAGCTCTGATTCAGCCAAATGGATGATAAAGATGGTAAATGTGCCAGTCTATCATCAAATGTCTCTAGCATATGTCACTCCAGTGTGTCAAGTGTATTAAAAAAGTAGATATTTTAGTGAGCATACTTCTCACCAACTCAGGCAGTCCTCTTTACATTAAGTGGTGCAGGCAACAGAACGCTGCTTTCCAGCCAAGAACGGTTACAGACTGCTGAAATAGTCCTGCTGTCGACCAGAACTGACAAAGTGGGCAGAAAGCCTGGTTCTCAAAGGCTGACAGGCACACGGATGGCAGGAAAAGTTGCCAGGAGCCAGAACGGCTGCATCAGTCTGGAAAAGACAGCTATAGGCACTTTGAGAAAAGGATGCTGACTTTTAAGAAATAATAATTTATAAAGAAGTGATAGGTGAAAGGAACTAAAAGTGGATAAACTGGATTCTTCTTCTTCTTCTTCTTCTTCTTCTTCTTCTTCTTCTTCTTCTTCTTCTTCTTCTTCTTCTTCTTCTTCTTCTTCTTCTTCTTCTTGAGCTGGTTCAATATGCTTTAACTTCATATCTTTCATTTCTTATTGGTGAACACCAATACTGTAAAACCAGATGGTTTAGCTAACTTCTGGTAATGAAGGCTAACTTTCTGAAGTTAATACCAAAACGGAATCACACAAAATTAAATGCAAACTGTCATTCTGAGTTTGGGGTTGGAATTATAAAAAAATAATAAATAAATAAGTCTCTGTGCTCACTGAGGCTGCATTTATTTGAACAGAAATATAATAAAAACATGCAAATGCTTTTTACTTTAACATGAAAACATGAAAATATTACAAATAAAAAATAATATTTAATATCTTTTAAAATGTGATTTTTCTCATAATGGCAAAGCAGCCATTACTCAATTCTTCAGTGTCACATGATCGATCAGAAATTAAACTGCTTGATATTTTTGTGGAAACATGAAAAGTGGCAGTAAAGATTTATATTGTAAAAAATAAATAAATAAATATTTCAAATAAATGCTGTTCCCTTGAACTTTATATTCATCAAATGATAATCCTGAAAAAAAAAAAAAAAAATATATATATATATATATATATATATATATATATATATTTTTTTTTTTTTTTTTTTTTTTTTTTTCAGGATTATCATATTAGGATTATCATATCAGAATATTATTTTTTACTATATAAATCTTTACTGCCACTTTTCATGTTTCCACAAAAATATCAAGCAGTTTGATTTCTGATATATATATATTTTATATATAACAGCAATTATTTGAAATATATATATTTTTTTTTTTTACAATATACATCTTTACTGTCACTTTTCATCAATTTAATGCATCCTTGCTTAATAAAAGTATTAATTTCTTTTTCATTTTTATTTATTTATTTACTTAGTCAACCCAATGCACATCCTGGTAAATAAATTGATTCCGGCAGTGGTTCTTAAAATTGCCGTTTATAATAAAGCATTGCTAAAATGATGTCCTTCACCCTGTGAAGTCAGTATGATTGCTTTCAGATAACATATGAAATCAGTACTAGCCAATCAATGTACGTAAAGATGAGGGAAAATCCCTTGTCCAAAGCAGTGAATGAATTCACCCCAGCTCTGTGACTGTTTCATTATGTTCTGGAGGAAAGAAAATGTCTGTGTGGGCCTTTGCTCTACCAAGAAAGCTTACATTTGGTTCAGTTCCATATTCAAACTGTGTGAAATCCTCAGCAGATCCTATGCAAACCTATTGAAAATTCCATTTCACGTTATTTCACCAGTGCTATTTCCACTTGAGGGCTCTTTGCTTATTCCAGTTCCAGATATATACATTTCCATCCCAGTAGGGCTACAGGTTTGAAATTAAGGATGAAATTAAGTTGAGCAAAGCTAATGAAGGTTGGATGATCCCTGCTTCTTATTCCCATTTATGGTTCCAGCAGAATCCAAACCATGATTGATGCCGGGCCAGCACCGCACATTACTTCTGGCTATACACACAGTGAAGCTTGTGTTTGTCTCACATGAATGGCTGAGTGATGGACTGCGTGTCATTACAGACGATGTACGTTAGTCAAAATGGAACCTGAAGACTTGGCACACATCTATTCTAATGGCTCAGAGAGGGTATGTAAGGAAAGTCCTGTGCTGATGTGGTAGTCAATTGTTAAGATTGCCTAAGAAGATTATTATTAGTAGTAGTATTAGTATTAAATATAATGATACATTTTTGTAGATAGATTATTATTTGTATATCTTTATAGATTTTATTTGAATAATTTTTAATACGTCTATATAGTTTTTGCTATTATTATTATTATTATTATTATTATTATTATTATTATTATTATTATTATTATTATTAATTTAGGTTTTAGTTGTATTTGTTTAGTTTGTTATTTTAGTACTTCAGTTTAAACGAAACAAAAATAAGAAATGTTTCCTTGGCAACTATTTCAGTTAATGTTTATTTCATTAAAAATGTCCTTTTCTTTTTTTATCTGTCTAGTTTTTATTTGTTTTTATTAAGTTTTAGTTTTTAGTTTTATTTACTAGTTTTAGTTATTTTAGTACTACGTTTAAAATAAACAAAAATGAGAATTTAAATTAAATTAAATTAAATTAATAAACATTTACATTTACATTTATATATAAATATATATATATATATATATATATATATATATATATATATATATATATATATATATATATATATATATGTATATATATAAATATATATATATATATATATATATATACACACACACCCACACACACACGTTTTACCTTTCTCCAGGTATTATATTATAGCTCTCCTTTCATTCTAACATAGTTTCATGCCTTCTGAACTGAGGAATGAAGTCAGAGGACTGAAGTCAATTGCATATGGAAAATACAGGCTCAGTAACTGGTCAGACACTGCCCTCTCTCCTCTTTATCTCTTGTGGTCCATCAAGGACTTTGCTGCCAAGCAGCATTTGTTTCATGAGCATAATCTGCCATCTAGTGCCATTGGAGTGACCGCAAGGTGACTGCAATAAATATGTGGAATCCTAATGTGAATTAATAAAATATAGTATGGTAAAAGTCTGTGTGCTCTGTAATCTAGGAGAGATGGCTAGAGTCGCGCCTCATGAACCTTGTGAAATATGCTTTTTTTTTTTTTTTTTAAGTTTTAATGCACAGCCTGCCCTGCACCAAACCCACCTTCATTACCATCTCTGACTGAGGTTGGACAGGCTTTAACAAATTCCCTGAATGGAAGCAGCAAAAACACAGAGCCAAATGAAGCTAATCAGCATTCTGCTCAGTGGAGGGAAGCGAGTTGTGGGATCTGCCCTATGCCTTCTACGTGGGCCGAAACGAATTGGCTCAAATGAATATGAGCCAATGGGACAGTAATTAAGAGTGAGGAGGGCAGCGGTGGTGTCTACCTTTATTAATTAAGTGCAGAGAAGCTGCAGATGTCACTCAAGAATCCAGCAGATTAGATACACTTAATAAGAACCAGATGTCTGAATTATTGATATGCATGGGGAAGTTGTTGCCCAATGTTTAGAGATTCAGACTTATAATCCAAAGGTTGTGAGTTTGAGTCTTAGGCCGGCAGGAACTGACTGAGGTGCCCTTGAGCAAGGCACCGAACCCCCAACTGCTCCCCGGGCACCGCAGCATGGGTTAATGCAGAGTGAAATCTGAGTATGGACGTATGTCACGTCACTTTCACATGTGCGTATACAACAGATGTGCATATCTCATTGGGACTAATATCTCACAGATTCTGTCATAAACATCATGTATGCAAGCTTTGGCTATTTTCTAGAATTAGATCAAACAAATCAATGTCTGAATGAATCACTCTTATAAATTAGAGGTTACATTTCACAGGAATGGTCAAGATGGTTATATACATGTTTGTATGTGTGTGTGCATGCTTTTAGTGGCACACTAAAACATCATGATGCTATATTACGGTAATGATACTTACAGATTCGATGATTCAGCCTCTCTGATTGGTTCATTTGACTGACTGATTGATTGACTGACTGATCGTTTGCGCAATCAGTGCCTTGCATTATATGATTCTTCAGTGCAATAGAAGACAGGCTTGTTGACAGTATATAATGACTATATTGATATAATGATCAATATAATGATTTAGGGTTACAGCTTACATATAAGTGGGATCATCATTTCTTTTAAACTTTCCTACCATTTAAATAATAATTTGTGAATATATATATATATATATATATATATATATATATATATATATATATATATATATATATATATATTTTTTTTTTTTTTTTTTTTTTTTTTTTTTTTTTAAATGTTATGAAGATAATGAAATGTAGAAATAATAACAACAATATATCAGCAACAATAATGTCTTCACTTTTGCCGCAATAATTATTTTACAGAATGTATTCAGTAACACTTTACAATAAGGTTAATTAATTAATTAAATAGTAATTAACTGTATTAGTTAACACGAACTAAGCATTTATTGATCTCAGTTAATTAATTTCAATATTTACTATTACATTATTAAAATTGTAATCCCTTTTTTTTTTTTTTTTTTAACATTGGTTAATGCATTGTGAACTAACATAATCAAACAATGAATAACTGTATTTTCATTAACCAACATTAGATTAAATAGCCTGTAACAAATATATGGCTATTGTTCATTGTTAGTTCATGATAATCAATACAATAAGTAATGTTAACAAATGACACCTCATTGTGAAGTGTTAACATATATTCCATAAAGCCTTCCGATTCAAATATTAATAAATGACATGATATATTCATGCTGTACCTGTAGATGTCGCTGTGAGTATCGCTTTTTTTAGTCCAGAGAGTCCCTCTTGAGCCACCGTAGCTGGTTTATATTACACATTCACGCGGAAGTCCCGCCCCTTTTCCCCCCTCGCTCGCAGGACGTGTAAGTGTTAGCATTTTAGCTCTGTCTAATGAATCCATGTAAATCTGCATCAATCCGTCAATATCCACCTTTCATACATATATGGTGTGAAAGATGAAGTGTAAATGTGTTATTACTCGAGATATTTCTTAGAAGTTGTGTAGAATAGCGAGGTAATAAAGTGTTTTTCTGTATTGCAGGGTCGAGTCGCTCCTGAAACAGAATGGTGAGAATGTTTATAAATATATTACTTGCGCGATTTTTATTGAATGGAGAAATATAGTGTACATCAGTTTAGTCACGTTTGTTCTAAAACGATAAGCTAAACCTGCTTTAAAGTAAAATCATGGGTTAGCAGAAGGCGGCTAATGGCGGAGAAATAATGGATTGTCACGCTGATGAAGAACCTGTTTTTTTTTTTATAAATTATCAAGTAGTGAATCGGTCTAAATGTGAAAATATTATAGGTTTGTTCTATAATCATAAACAAGCAGTCGAGAAATGGCTATTTTAAGATCTCGAATAAGCCGAGTGCTAACGTTTAGCCTAATTTTCGTAGTGTCTAATGTGTTTTTCTTATTTACAGCCACGAAAAATTGAAGAAATCAAAGATTTCCTGCTTACAGCAAGGAGGAAGGACGCAAAGTGTAAGTTTCATTTCTGATTAAAAAAAAGTTTTTTCCTTTTTAGGTTTCTCCTGTAAGTTACTGATGTGTGCTGCTTTTTATTGTGACGTCGTTTGCACGCACTTATGTGGTTTGTTTTGATTCTGTTAACTATTAAATATTAAGTTTTACTTAAACCATTCACATTACTAAAAACTGTGCATCTCAATCATGGAGGACTGCACTGTTTGGATGTCTTTCAAATTGGAGACACACTTCCAGTTCAGAGACTCTAGAAATGAGCTGATCTATTGATACATTTATAGTTCTCCTGGGAACTTATTATTCATGAGTTGACAAGGAAATTGACACAAGGTGCGTTCAAGTCAGAACTAAATGGCAATTTCTCTTTTCTATATAAAATTCAACGATTATATTAAACTCTACATCTAAGAAAAATTGTCGAAAATGTGCATCGTTTTTTTTATTTCTGTGGATTTATTTCTGTTTTTATTCAATTTATGAAGGTGATGTAAACTGAATCCTTATCCTATGGAAATTCTACAATTGTATAATATTGTGTATATGTAACCTGCAGTTTTATTGTACGTTACAAAAAAAAATATATTTTATCATGTCAGCAAATTTACGTCAATACATATCTCACTGATTCAGAAGCGCAGGGCTTTGAAGAAAATTGTTTGACTTTGTGCTGTTTTTGTGTTCAACTCCTAAAAACGATCTATCCAACATGACTTGAATGCACCAGGAGTCTTGTGTTGAATGAGACATCCAGAATGTGTAGTTATTGGGGTTTTTACAGGACCAGGATTGACGAGTCCTGATTTAAGTCTGAACAGATTTTGTACTTGTGGTCTGATAGAACAGAATTTCAAGAATGGGTTCATTCTGTGATTTGTGATATGCTGACTTTGTTAATCAGTATCATTTTTTTTTTACATTTCTGAATTCTTAGCATATTTGCATGGAAAAATGTTTACTAGTTTTGATGGACTTTTTCCAAATTCATGCATTGTTTTTCAACAGCTGTCAAGATCAAGAAGAACAAGGACAATGTGAAGTTCAAGGTCCGCTGCAGCAGATACCTGTACACATTGGTCATCACAGACAAAGAGAAGGCGGAGAAGCTCAAGCAGTCCCTGCCACCAGGTGAGTCCTCAAACACCATGAAACGGCCGAGATCGTATCAGGAAACATCAGGAATAGTGTTGTTATAAATGCATGAACTGGTTGTGCAGCGTAATGCTTTTGCAGAAATTTTATCGACCTCATTGTGCTAAATGTTTGTTGAAATGTTGTTTTGGTTTGATTAAAAATCTAATAATATGCAGATCTTGTAATGAGAAAGTAAAGATGAACCTACAATTAAAAGGAAATGTCAACATTTCCAGGCCTGTGGATTTAAAGCTTAAATATGTGACCCTAGAGCACAAAACCCAAGTCACTGGGGTATATTTTCAGCATTATCCAAAAAACATTTGTATGGGTCAAAATTATCGATTTTTCTTTTATTCCAAAAATCATTAGTATATTAGGTAAAGCTCCTGTTCCATGAAGATATTTAGTAAATTTCCTACAATAAATATATCAAAACTTATTTTGATTAGTAATATGCATTACTAAGATCTTTATTTGGACAACCTTTTTTGTACAAGTATTTAGATATTTGTATTTTTTTTGCATCCTCAGAGATTCCAGATTTTCAAGTAGTTGTGTCTCAGCCAAATATTGTCTGATCCTAATAAACCATAGATCAGTGGAAAGTATATATATTCTGCTTTCATGTGATTTCATAAATCTCAATTTCGTAAAATTGAAACTTAAGACTGGTTTTGTGGTCCAGGGTAAAATATCTTAATGATGAGGGAATAAAAAGCTTTTTCGAAGTCCTTATGTAGTGCTTACAACTGACAGCCATGGAAATTCTGTGATTTGTGTGAAGTTTGCAAGATGTCCAAACACTTTGGGCCTGTCCTGTGCCCCCTGTGCATTTACACGCTTGCTAGAATAATGATGGACCTAGTGCTGGGTTTCGCATCACAGAGACTTCAGTTCCACCGGTCCACTAACACTTACAGCTGTGTCAGACCAGGACTCTGTCTCTTCAAGGATTACTGTAAATATGACCCATCTCTCTCTCGTTTCAGGTCTGGCTGTGAAGGAGCTGAAGTAGATGTCTCTCTTGTACAAAATGTAATAAAATTGGGAAAATTAAGAATTGTGTTTATTTTTTTTGCTATTTAGGACCTGCTTGATAATCTTTTATAGCGAATGATTATCTAGTCCATATCTGTGCTTATTTAAGGTAAACACCACCTTTCAGAACTTTGGAGTCAGTATTTTATTAAATTTCTTTTTTAATCAGCAAGGATGTATGTAAGTGATCATTGAAGATTTCAAAAGACTATTTGAAATGTTACATTGACTACACTGAAGACTAGGGTAATGGCTGCTGAAAGTTCACTTTCGGCATCATAGGAATGTAAAAAAAAATTACATTTTAAAATAGAAAATGTTTATTTAAAATTGTAATGTTTCACAATATTACGGTTTCTTTTTTATATATATATAAATGCAGCCTTGTGAGAAAGTATTATTTAATAACATTATAAAGTCACACCGACTCAAGTTTTTGAATGGTTGTGTACCTTATTCCTTTTAGGGAAACTTTCCTTGACCTTAAAGTTGGCTTTCTGGCCAAAAGGTTTGTTAATTTTAAGACCTTTAAAGAAGTGTGTCAAAGCATTTACTTTGCACCAAATCAAACAATACCTTTGTAAACTTAGTTACGGCAGAATTATATGTAGTTTAACTTTAGGAAGGCTGTGATATTTATGTCATAGTTTGGCAAATGTGGTATTTGGAAGCCAGTCTAAACATTTATGAAATGTATATGTAATGAAATTAATAAAAAAAAAAAAAATAGTAAAAACTAAAAACTCATGCCTTTTAGTGGAGTATTAAGTATGTCTACCTTTTGAAATGTAGTGTTTTTATCAGGTTAATTATTCTTTGGTGGCTCATTGCTTGCAAATGGATGAAGTTTTCATTTTGTGAATTTATTCCTTTTCAAAAAATGTTTAGAAATTGTTTTATGAAATCTCAAACCACATGAAAAATAATAACCACATTTACCAATTACTGGCGTTCTGTTCAAGATCATGAAATTTAATTAAGGTGATAGTTAAGAGTTGAATGCTGATATTGCAACAAATTTAGGAGAAAAGGTTGACTGCAAAACCATGATAACAGGAAGAACTTACAAACCTACCAAAACCAGAATGAGACAATGATCTTAAAAATATCACATCTAAAATAACCTCACTCTGAAAATGTATAGAGCAATTTTTTTTAATTAGGTAGTATTTTTGTTGATTTGCTAGTAAGATTTTGTGTCAGCTTTTTATTCCAGTATTTTGAAATGTTCTTTGTGCGTGTCCTTGTCTTTTGTTCCAGTGTCTGCATTTACTCGAGTTGCCCAATAGATGGCAGCATTGCGTTATATATTTTCAAATAAATGCAAATCTCATTTTAAGAATATTTAATTCAAAAAAATAAATAAAGATGATCTCCAATGCCATCAATATATATCATTTTAATATCTGCTGAATCTTGTTATCAGTAGAATTAGGCCACCAAAAATGAAACTGCCCCTCATACATCCTCATTCTTCTATTCAGGCGCGACCCCGAGTCCCATTCGTGCGCTCCGCTCATTCATGCGCGCTCCCGAGTTCTTCAGAGCGCACAACGCGCAGGAATGGCTGCGGCACGAGACCGGGATTTAATGCAATAATTCAACATTTCCCGTGAATTCCCACGGACGGGGGGTTTGGTGGAAGTATTCAGAAGTCTTCTTATGTCCCTTTCAGCACTTTTATTTGAGTAGTCCGTCTCTCTAGTTTCTAAATCCATGGCTTTTGTTTGAGAAGACAGGACAGTGGAGAATAACCGGGAAAGAAACACCCAAATTGTCCGACCGTCTCTATCTGGGAAAGTGATTTATTGGTCTCCTCGACTGCTGAAGGATGTCGTCTGCACGGGTTGATTATATCGCTCCTTGGTGGACTTACTGGCTTCATCAGTTTCCTCATGTGACTCTAAGGTTTCAGCCGTTGGATCACACGTTTAAACCGCAGGATGAGAACTACCAGCAGGTCAGAGCTCCTGGTTTTATGGCACAGAGGTTCATAAACACAGTCAGGAGTGGCTTCATGTACTGCACTGTCACTCTTATTTTCAGTTTGGGACTCCAGGTCGTATAGAGAATGTCAATAAAATGTTTCAGATGTCCTCAATGAGATCGTTTTCATTATGTTTTTGCGTATATTTTCATTATATGAAAAGACACACTAGTTAATTATACTTGTATTGGTTAAATTATTGTTATTAATATAAATATGTATTTATTTTCAAATGAAGTCCACACACAAATGCTACTATATATTCAACAATAAGATAAAAGCTTCAATAAACTCATTTTAGTTTTGTGTAGGTCAGATGAACATATAAAATAATTTAAAAGGAAATCAGTTGATTAATATTGGAATTGCTGGGATTATTTTTGCTCTTTCACCATTGTGGTTTCTGAAAGGTCAACCATGAGGTCTTTAAAGTGAGTCTTAGCAGTACATGGGTGTTATTTTATTATCATTGAGGTGCTATTGTAGTTTTTATTAATATTTTGGATTAATTAAAACATTTATATTTTTCTGCTTTTAAATTTGTTGTATATTTGTCATTTTTATTAGTTGTTGTTTGATTCATTTGTATTTCGGTTTTCTATTTTAGTTCATAAAGTTAGACTGAACGAGTATTTTAATATTTTATTTCAGTTAATGTTTATGTTATTTCAGGTATCATTTTATATATATATATATATATATATATATATATATATATATATATATATATATATATATATATATATATATATTAGTAAACTGTAATAACCCTGCTTCACGCTTGCTTTAATTGTCATATTGTGTGTACAGTTCAGATTGGCTTTATTCTCTGTGTTTCCCCTCCTGCTTTCTGTGTGAGCTGTGATAGACTCCCATTCCATTAAAATTTCTTAGAAAGATTGTAATCTAACAAGATTGCAATTTAAGTTTTTTTTTTTTAAGACATCCTTGATGAGAGTACCCTTGTGCAATATGAATGATGAAATGCAATACGTGTTCAGATGAATTGAGTGTCTGATTGGTCTACCCATTGTTTTTTCGCCCCCCAAAAAGAAGTCATGCTATTGTCTTGTATAATAGCCTCTTTCTGAAAAGTGCATGTCTGCTTTCAGTTTCGGCATTGTTAAACCTCAGTTATATTTATCTGCTGGGTTTTGAAATGTCTAATAGCTGGCACGTATAAAGTAAATCGTTTATTTGTAGTCACTGAATGCTGAAAATCACTGTCATGTCCCAAACCACATTTCACAGCAGAACTCCATCTAATTTTGAACCGGATTGAGTTGCTAAAACACATATTTCCTATCCTGTAAGTTGCTTGAATCTGTGCTGCACCTGTCTTTGTGAGCGCGATGGGGTTTTTCCGCTGACCTGTAGCAATATCATATTGATTAGAGATGGAGTGAGGGTGAATGTGAGAGAGGATGGAGGGGCAGAGTGTTCATTTCTGGAGCTGTCTGTCTCTGTTAAGGCAGATGGTGTAAATGGAGGCAGAGCGAGACCAGATGCTGTGGTGTAATATCAGGTGCTCACGCTGGCTCCTCCATCGTCTAACACCGGGGTTTTTTCACGTGGCCTGAGGGATCCTCCTTCATAACCCATTTTCCCCCAGTTTGTGAATCTAAATGCTCTGTTCCTGCTGACACTGGGATTTGAATCCTAATAGCTTTTCAGCAGAACAGGAAACTGGTGAGATCTCTTTCCTTTGTGGGGTTTTCGGTTTGGCCTGGGAGATTGTGCATATGAGAGACTGATGTGCTTCATATCTAATTGCTGACGTTCATTATGAACGCCAGACAGATGATGTGCTCTCTATAGAGACTCGCTGTGTTAAATCGGTACAGCAGTTTAGGAGGGAAAGCTCAGTTTGGATCCATTTCTGACAACGATTTCAACGTGTTTCCTATTAGTCACAATGAATTACAAAGATTATAAAATTTGATCAGTATGACAAAATAAAGAAATAAATCACATTGAAAAACTAAAAATGTAATATATATATATATATATATATATATATATATATATATATATATATATATATATATATGTATATATATATTCTGGAGAGTATAAAATCAGTAACTGTTATTAAATGTTATTTGATAATGTTTATTATATTATTGTTATAAATTTATTTTAGTATTACATTTCAGAAATTTGCTAAACATTCCACAGTGTGAAATCAGTTATTTGTAATTATGTATTTTATTTTATTATGTATTTATTTAATATTTTTAAGTTGTAAAACATTTATATGAAAACATTCTAGAGAATAACATGTGTTTTTTTGGTATGCTTTCATCTCTTATTTGACACTGACCCAAGTGAAAATATTTCCGCTTTGTATTTAGACTTAGATTCCCCAATGAGCAGGCCCAGATGAAATCTGCAGACTTTTCTGTGCATCTTCTGCTGATTTTGAAAGAATCTTTGGAATAAATTTAAATATGGTCCAATATAATAAAACATGGCTTTCATTGTGGTATTTTGTGGATGCAGATCCCTTCTGGGCCTGTCAGTGAGGACATCAGGCCCAGAAAAGACCAATCGTCAAGTTATGCCTGAGTGGATATGTGTTTGTGTGTTAGATGGGTCAAAAGTCATCTGTCCATATGATTCACTTATTTCCTGTGGGGATTAATTGCTAACAGCTATTTTGTTTTCTCCCCCATCCTAGACAGAGGATACATCTGTTTAGTTCACACCATAAAGAGATTTGTGTGCCCAGATATTTATTTAAAGGCAGCTGTAGATATTTAGTTGCTGTTTTTGTAGTTAAAGTTATTGTGATGTACAAGTAAATGTGACAACATTTTAAATAAAAACTTTGAAGCTACATTAAATTTTTTTGTTGTTGAGGTATTAGGATGCTTGCTAGGGTGGTCGGTGTGTTTGATAGGTTTTTTTATTTTTTTTCACCCATGTATATATGTGATAGTCATTAGACCTCTAAAGACGTCTGTCTCCTCATCGAGCCACTTACCGTATTTTTCGGACTATAAGTCGCACCTGAGTATAAGTCGCATCAGTCCAAAAATACGTCATGATGAGGGAAAAAACATATATAAGTTGCACTGGACAATACGTCGCATTTATTTAGAACCAAGAACCAAGAGAAAACATTACCGTCTCCAGCCGCGAGAGGGCGCTCTATGTCTTCAGTGTAGACTGCAGGAGCACTGAGCAGCATAGAGCGCCCTCTCGCGGCTGTAGACGGTAATGTTTTCTCTTGGTTCATTTCTCTCGGTTCATGTCAAATTAATTTTGATAAATAAGTCGCACCTGGCTATAAGTCGCAGGACCAGCCAAACTATGAAAAAAAGTGCGACTTATAGTCCGGAAACTACGGTTATTGAAATGTCAAAAAAACACTTATACTTTAGATGACAAAGTATTTTTCACAAATAAATAAATATTTAATTTAACAAAGTTATTGCGGGGTGTCCCATACATTGGTTTATTTATGGCCACCCACAATATCAAAACTGACCGCCACAAATAGATTTTCCAAAAGGCTTTGAAGTTGCTGAATAAACATGAGAACTGCACGTTTCAAAATCAAAAACTGCCGTGGATGTTTTTATATCACTCTATTTCAGAAGAAAAGCTGACCGAAATTTTCAGAAAATTTTCGATGTCATTTTCATTACATCTTGCAAGGAATGCCTCATAAATCATTAGCTGCATTTACATGGACCCTTCTAATGCGATCGTAATAGGACTAGAAGCACAATTTGAATAAAAATGTCACATGTAAACACGTCAATCAAATTGAATTGGATCGATCCGACAAAAATTTCGATCGGATTGTAAGGGGTGGTTTATCCCTTTTGTAATCCGAGCGAGAGGACATGTAAACACTTGATCGGATTGAAAACTGAAACTGGAAAGTACTGTGCATGCGCAGTGACATATGACGCTCAGAACGAGCTGTTCTACCTGGTCAATAAAATGTTCTGTCATTATAAATCTCCGCTTTCACTCAGTGTATGTGAAGTGGAACACAACCACGTCCCACCAGTCCTCATTTAAGACTCTCATCAACAGACATCTAGTTTTGACTCTGTATATCCATGCAGTGAGCGCATGTCAAAAGAGTAAATCTTATCTCAAGCTTGTGTCAAGTAAACGCGCACATCAACCCGATCACTTTATTTACAATTCATGTAAACACTACGTTTGGATTCGTCTATTAGAATGAATTCATTCCGATGGAAGCAAAAAGTGTCCATGTAAACGCACCTAGTGTTTGTGAGCCCAGTGCTGCGTTGTAAACAGCTGTTAACGGAGGAACCTCTATCTCTCCCTCTCCAATAGCACCACCTGCTGGCAGAATAAAAAATATTTGCATATTTATATATGGGGTGGGGAGTTCCGCCACAAATAGATTAAATAAGGCTGAGGGAAATTGTATTGTTTTGGCTTCAGAAGACACTTTAGTGTTGTTTCATGGTACGTTTGCTTGCTTTTTGCTCAGAAAGCCTCAGTTTTTTATTTTATTTATATTATTTTATTTACAATTCCACTTTTGTGTAACTTCCTTGTTTCTTTCTTCCTTTTCCTCAGTCTCCCTTTTTTCGTCATGGTTTGTTTTGTTTTTCTGTTTCTTTCATTTTTAAGCATTTGAGTTTACTGCTTTTCTTATTTTCCATCCTTTCTCATCTCCTTGTTTCTTTTTACAGCCTCAAAGACCTCTTTACGTCCTCCTTAACTGAACATTAATTGGAAGGAGCAGTTTAATGTTGTAAGCTGGTATTTTTTTTTTTTTTTTTATCTCGACCGTGAAGACAAGGGTTGCATAAAAAAATCATTAGGCCCATTGTCTGGCTTGATTTAAACAGAAACATTCACTAGAAAACTACAACTTGAAAATGCTGGTCTTTAACAGTGTCTGATTACAGCATACAGAGTTGCAAAAAAAAAAAAAAAGAAGTTTGTACTTCCTGCACTTCAAGCGTCACCCATCAGAATTGTGACGTTTGGTTTTCCTTTTGGTTGGAACAATGTTTTAATAGCAATACAGAGCTATAATGTTTACACCTTTCGGGGCGAATCAACCTATAAAGATATATTTGGCATTACGTATTGTAAGCTGGTATAGGAGATTGTTTTAACATGAAAAAGATTACACACTTCAGCTTTTAGATGCAGAAATATTTGCTCATAGGCCAAAATTGAGTCATAAATCATATGAGAGTAATAATAATAATAAAAATAAAAAAAATCACATGCCTTATGATTTATTTTACTTTAGTAATTATATGTGGAATTTCCCCTGTGCTCTCTGAACATTACTTTATATATAAATTGTGGGGTAGAGGCCATATTTTTCTTTTTTCAGTATGACCAGTTATATTTAGGGCTTCACATTTGCCCTTTTTCCAACAGTTCTGATGTTTGGGCCAATATCTCTCACCATGACTTTGGTGTCTAGCCTTTTTTGTTTACTTATTTATTGTCTCCCTTAGGCTCAGTTTTATCGCTTCAGACCTGAACCGTGGCACTTGACTTCAATTTTAGATGTAAGAGGAAAGAAAAACGCTGCATTCTGGGTGGGCCAGGTTTTCGTGAAACCACAAAGGAAGTTTTCCCAATAAGGATGTGAAAGATGTGTGGTAAACCCTATCAACTTTCTAAATCGGGCCAATCAGATATATCAGAGACAGAGATTGTTTTGGGGTAGTTTAGGACAGAAATATTTAGTTTAAGTTTGACATGGTGGTAAATCAGGAGCTCATTGGTTTGTTGCAATGTCCTTTTTTTTTTAATCCTTATATAGCAGCAAGACAATATTTAAGCATATACTGCTAGTCTAATGATGGTGGTCCGGTCAAGTTGAGAGAAAAGACAATTGTCAGCTTGTGGTATTCGGGTCAGAACTGTTAGTAAAGAATCGGGCGATCAGTGAATAGTATTATTTTACATGCAATGGAATGTATTGCATATTCTCAAACCCACTCAGAGTCACTGTATTGCATCAGTCTTTTTATTTAGAATGAGCTTGTGAAATATTTAATTTTAAAGTTAAGTATTCATTTTTGTTACTTCAATGAGCATTTTAATATCAGTGCATTGAAGCGTGCATGTATTGCATGGTATTTTCATTTCCCAACAAGCTCAGAGATGGATGTTTCATCAGTTTTGTAATCCATCACTATGTCTGTTAGTTCATGTTACTTCTTATCAGGTCCTCATTGCATTTTTGAAAGAGCCTTGTCTTTGCAATAGATATGAGATGTTAAAAAATAAAGTGAATCAATTTGAATTTGAAAAACTTAACTCAGATCTGTTTGTGCTGAAAGTTATTAAATATTAAAATATTTTATATTACATATGTAGTGTTCAGATATTTCTCAGTTCATTTATTGAAATATTAATAATATTCACTGCAGGATTATTACATATAATAAATGAATGCAGTATTTTATTTTTTTTTTCATTTCATTAGGTTTTACAAGAACATTCGTGACAGTTCCTGTAGTTATTCTGCAAAAATGTATTTTCTGTTTTTCTCATCAGTGCTTTTGTTTTCAGTTCAGTTCACATTAGAGGCAGATACAGGCCCATTTAGGCTGTATATTTAGACATTTCTTACTGTTACAGTACATGGAACATGGAGCCCGTATCATCTTTCTCTTTGTCTCTCCTTGATTTTAATTCACCCAAAGCCCATGACCTGCTCCGCTCTGAGTTAATGATGTCCCAGCTGTGAGGTTAGGAAGGTTCACTCGAGCGCACTGTGTTGGAAAGCCCCCTGAGGTTGCCCCTGAACCCCTTTTAAAAGCTGTTCAGGAGAGACGAGGACAGAATCGAGTGAGGTTGACTGGTCCGTTGAGGTCCTTCCTAAAGCCTTGCCTCTGCTTTACTATCAAACCCCAGTCATCCACGGCCCTGCCTTGATCCAACACTGGAATCTTCTCAAATATTCCTGTATATTGTTCACTGAAACTATTTGCAGCCTTCTGTTCACTGAGATCTTGGAAATCACCTGGAGATTGCATTAGCATATGTTTGAAAAAAAAATTTCAGTGACGTTTAACGGCAGATTTAATATATAATACGATAGCTTTTCCCATGATTTCATCATGTAAAATTTATAATTCTGTACCTCACAGAGCATACAGCTGTAAAATTGTAGACTTCTGATCAGGTGGTTGATGGTGTCACTCTTCAGCGAGTGTAGATCTCTCTCTGCTCCCAACAGATGGGTGTCAGAGCGCTCCACACAGCTGTTCTCCATCTGCTGTGACCATCACATAGCTGAAGTTTGGCTCAGAACTTCCACAGAAAGCACATTCATCACTTAGCTCAACAAAATATGTTTGAATCCCAATTCGCAAAGTACAAAAGTTCATATTACACTGGTGATGATATATAGCTAAGCTGGTATTGAGAGGTTATGTCAATATAATGTGAAATAACATCTTGAAGAAACATCTTAAACTTTGGACAATGTTTTATTGAGACAAATCTGAAAGGCCATTCAGACTGGCAGCGTTTTGCATGAGTCCGAGATTTTCAGCCACATGAGTGACAGTGACCATTGGAGAATCAAGTTGAGCGGCTTTAAACTTGTCAACCTCTAGCGCTGTCAGTGTGAACCACGCCTGACATTTTCCTAACTAACCATGACAAGTGATGAGTCATCTTGGTTTCTATTTCTGTAGAGTTGGGTAGCGCGTCTACAGTGGAATTTCATTGGTTTAAAATCTGATGTTAAGCATCAGAAATGTTCTGATTGGCAGTGATGTTATCATATCACAAGCATTTTCTCTTTCAGTTTACATGTGGTTGGAAACTTGTCAGCTTGTACCTGTTTTGGACACAGCATAAGGGTTTATTACCTATAACTGTAGGTTTGTGGTGTATTCGTATTTTGTAATTAATGAAAAAATATTTGATTTACACTACTGTGTCAGTAATTGTCTAAAATGTTTTTAAAGGCTGCATTTATATGATAACAAATGCAGTAAAACTGCCATATTGTGAAATAGTATTACAATTTTAAGTATTTTTATTTATTAAGATATTTTAAAATGCTATTTATTCCGATGATGGTAAAGCTGAATTACTCTAGTCTTCAGTGTCGCATGATCCTTCATAAATCACAGCTGATTTGGTGCACAACAAACATTTCTTGTTATTGTTGAATTCAGTGTTGAATAGGGTTGTGGAAACAGCGATTTCACAAATATATATATATATATATATATATATATATATATATATATATATATATATATATATATAAATATATATGGAGTTAGCGGGTTTGTTAATAAATATATGAATATAAAGTTTAATGCACCCATGCTGAATAAAAGTATATAGATGTCTTACTGATGCTAGACTTTTAAACAGTAATATGTAAACTGTTTTTAAAGTAACTCATTGTGCATAATATGCACATGCTCTTGCTTTTTTTATAGAGACAATAAAATATGTGGATTTACTATAGGGCGGGGAGGAAATGCTATGATTCTGAGACAAACTATTGCTAATATTGCCAGCTATATAGGACACAATGTGGGAACTGGGATTCCTGTATTTTTCTTATAGCACACATGCATGGTCTCTTAGTGTAGATACAGTACACTGGTTTGACATTAGTCTCAATGTTGTCCTAAACCTGTAGGGCTCCTCAGTCTCAGACAAGCAAACAGTGTAAACTTTGAACCATTATCATGTTGGAGCAGCTTTACATTCTTATGTATCCCTGTCTTTCTTCAATTTATAACAAAATATCGACCACTTTCCCTAGAAACCTGACCTGGGATCAGTCATCTGTTTCCTCCATGTGAAATATTCAGTTAAGTCTTGTTTAAAGGTCCCAAACTCCAGTATTTGACTTTTATTTCCCTTTATAGAGATCTTCCCGCAGGCAGCAAACGGTACTTGATTCGCCTGTTTGTTCCTCGAAGCTTAAAGGCTTTGTCAGTGGTACTTCATTCACATCCAGTTTTACAGCCTGTCTATTCATGAGGATGATGTGATTGGCGATTGAAAAGGGTGTTTTATACTGGCACGTAGCCAGCTATGGCTGTATGTCAGTGAACCCCAGGAAAACTCGGTCTGGGAGTGGACGCACTATGCAAACAAGATGAAGAACAACACTACGTAGTTTACCAAATCACTGAACTGAAATAACCCAGATCTGTTTGTTCTAAAAGATATGTAAAGTGTTTGCACATTCTTGTGCCTGATGATTGTCATGATTGATGTGCTTAAATAATTTTGAAATCGGATCCATGTATCTATAAAAAAAAAAAAAAAATAAATAAAAAAACAGCCAAATTCATTTCAGATTTGGCCTGTAGCATTTGAGGAGAAATTGTTTTAGGAGTCTCCTACAATAGGTTTACATGCATGCAAAGTCCAAAAAAAAAATATAAAAAACCTTTAGTTTTCTCAAAATTAAGTTTGAATGTCGGTTCAGTCTCTCTTAACCCCTCATTTCCGTGAGTCTACTCTGCTCTGATTGGTCAGATAGTCCAGTCTTTTGTGATTTCTGATTGGTCAAATGGTCCAGTCTTTTGTGATTGGTCTACCGTGTACAGCGCATGTCGGAAACGATATGCCCATTGCTATAGTTCTGAGTTTTGAATGCTTGATAGAAAATAAAAACAACTATTATTTATCATACTTAATAATTGTGATTCATTTGAGCCAGTTGGTCCAGATAAAGTGGGTACTGAGCCATTTTTCAAGAGCCAGGATTTTTTGAATCCAGTGTTGAACTCCTAACAATGCAGCTATGCCATTGCAGGAATAAATATATTTTTTGAAATATATCAAACAACAACAAAAAAATTATATATACATATATATATATATATATATATATATATATATATATATATATATATATATATATATATATATATTGTAATAATATTTTGCAATATTACAGTTTTTACTGTGTTTTTGATCAAATGAAGCCTTGGTGAGACTTTTTTTCAAAAATGTTACTCCATATAATATAAATATACATGAACTAATGTTATCAGTGTTATTAATCTCAGGTACTATAAAGTGTTACCTTTGTATATACTTACAGTATATATATGCCACAGTCATAACATTCTAAATGAATAAGCAGTGTTTCACTCATTTCCTTTAGGCTTCAAATTAAACTTTATTATGTTGAACAAGATGCTGAGCACTTCATTCCAGGAGAAAGACAGCAGTGTTTTTGACGAGAGGCAGTGGATGGCTGTGAGTGAGGATGTGCAGAAATTATGTTCACATGGACTGTGCAACGTCCTTTGTTTTCTTTCATGGAGACTACCATGCCACTTTTTTCCCCATAATCCTCTGTTTGAACCCCTTTGAGAATTCCCTTGTGTCTTTTTTCTTTCCCACCATCCTCTCCACCCTCCTTCCCAGCTCCCTACTTCTGTGTTTCCCCACCCCTTTACTGTCCTTTCTTCTTCTCACCTGTCCTTCTCTTGTCTGCTCTCTCTCTCTCTCTCTCTCTCTCTTTCTTTTTCTCCTAGACGCCTCTCTTTTGGATAAGATGGATGGGCTGCAGAAATTGAATGAAACAAGTATTGGAAAAACAAAAAAGTGGAAGAGACAGAGTGGTTGCTTTTCAACCACAGCGGCGTAGAAACAAACAACATTATGGAAGACCTGTCAGCAACATTCCCTTTATTTACATTCATAGAGTTTACAAGCACAGAGAAGCATGCCGCTTTCTGAAGGGCTGCATTGTCAGACCTTGTTCGTTTAGAGTCAATATGAAACACCGATCATGTTTTTTATATTACATTGTATGAAATGCTTTTTTTTAAGTTGTAAATCTAACAGATTGGAGTATGTTCAGGAAAATACTATTACAGACTTACTTTCTACTGAAAAAAATAAAATAAAAAAAATCATGTTTAATTCAGTTCAAGGCAGTTGAAGTATTATTTTTTTTACAATCATATTTATTTTCAATTATATATATATATATATATATATATATATATGTATATATATATATATGTATATATATATATATATATATATATATATATATATATATATTATTATTATTATTATTATTATTATTATTTTATTTTTTTTAAGTAAGCCACCACAACTACGGATAAATGATATAAGCAGATGCAAATTAATAATACAAACAAACAATCTAACAGAAAAACTATGATTACCAAACACAGCTACAAATTTTAGTTAAGTTTTTAGTAACAAGTATGTTTCAGCCATATAACCTTAATCAGGCGTTGTTTATGGTTTACAAAAAAGGTTGCATGACCTAAACATATGCAAATTTGAAATCTATAGCAGTGTGCCAGATTCATAATTTTTGTTAAATCAATGAATAAAATCTACAAAATAAAAAATGTTAGAAATTGTACTTAAATTTTCAGTTCAAAAAAACAAAATGATAAAAAAATGATAAAAGGTATAGCTCAACGCTAATCATCGGGACATTAGAGGCCTTCTAAAATGAAGCGACGTGTTTGTGTAAGAAAAAATATCAATATTTATAACTTTAGAAATCAATCTCTATCTTACGCTTACTGATGTAAACACGTTCAGGAGAGAGTGTTTAAGTGGCAACTTTACAACTGTAAATGAATTGGTGAAAAGGTGTGGGAACTCTGCGCTGTAGTCCTATGGACATTTGTAAGCATTAGCGGTGGCTAATTGAAAAACAGCTCTCTGTCTGTTTGTGCGTTTGAATTACAAGGGAAAAGGTGGGTGGAAATGAATTGGTGAAGAAGTGTGGGACTGTGTAAATAATTCCTCTTTGCTTTATTTCCACAGAGGATAATGCAGGTGTTCCATTATTCATGTGTGCCTGGTATTAATGCACACCCTCTGTGTGTGTGTGTGTGTGTGTGCGTGTGTGCGTGCACATTGTATTTGTTTGACTATTATAATTACACACTCACTTTTGCTGTGCCAGTGTGTATGTTTGTGACAAAGAGAGCATTGGTAAGGCCAGATAAGTCTGCAACACAGTGCTGTTTATGCGTTTTTGGGAATGTATTCCGAATGTATTCTGAAGTAATTCATTATATTCACAATAATGGCTCTGAATTTGTATTGCATGCTTTATCTTCTGTCTTTGTCCGTTTCTCTCTTGCAAACAAACAAGCAATATTTTTCTCTTCCCTTCCAATCCTTCTTGTTTACACTCTCTACATAATTTTGTGGGCTTCAGTTCTCTATTTCTTTACCTGTCTATCTTATCTATATGACAGGGAGATGTGTCAAACAGTATTTTGCTGTACTGTGCTAGATATATTGGCTCGATTATTAGCTGGATTGCTTTGTTTGACAATATTTGTTATGTCTTACATAATGCAGTGCTGTTTTTGCACTCATGCCAGACATAATAATTTGTTATGACTAATTTTATCTTTTGTTTTGCAACCACCAGGCTCTAGTAAAAAAAAAAAAAAAAAAAAAAAAAATGTTACATAGAAATACAAATGCAGTATATAAATAAATAAATAAATATTTTTGTTTTACACATTTTATGGAAATCACCCCTAAATTAGAATCTAAATAATTTATATAAGATTTTCTGTTTTATATATTCTATTTTCTATTTTCTATATAGTATTTGTAATGTAAAATGCAATATATATTACACTTCATCTTAGATATTTAAACCATTTTTTATCATTTTTATCATGATATAGGATCGAGCATATACCACCCATCACTAATCTCTTAGGTTTTTCCCTGTCAGATGGAACAAGTTTCTCGTAGTTCACAAAGATCACACAGGATTTAGTCAGGGTAAATCCATCCATGTAGTCACACACAGCTTCATTAAAACAGATAATTCCTCTTTTCACTCTGTCCCAGGACATAAAGGGCAGTGAGGACCTGGTGATGGTGATGTTTGTGTGTGTTCTCTGCTCTGGCCAAAAGTATTAAACATAATGCCAGTCTTTCTCCCCTTATTTCCACACACTCTCATTCCCTAATATGTCCCCCTCCCCTCCCATAAGACCCCCTGCTGCTGTCTGTGTGCCTCCTCCCCCCATTTCCTCATCACAGTACCTTCATCAACCCTATTTTCCCTTAACAAAGGCCTGATGGGGGAATTATCCATCTTCAAAGGTGGAGGAGGGGTTTAGACAGACTCATCTTTTTCAGACAGTGAGACTGAAATGAGACGCTGTTGGTTTCATCAAGCATTTTACTTACAGATCTGATGGTTAAATTGATGCTCTACTCCACCATCATTTAAAATCTTGGGGTCTGTTAGGCTTTATTTTTTTTTTATTTATTATTATTTTATTCTTAGCAAGGCTGCATTTAATTGATTAAAAATACAGTTAAGAGAGTAATATGAAATATTATCATAATATAAAGTAAATGTAGAATAATTTAAATATATAATCTGTTCTTCTGTCTTCAGTTTCACTTGATCCTTCATTATTTATTTATTTATTTATAGGATTTTTTGAATATAGATTTTTTTTTTTCATGACAATGTAATAGTCTTGATCAATTCAATACATGCAGCTGTCTAAATTAAAGTATTAATTTATAATTATAATAATAATAATAAGGTTTTACTGACCCCAAACTTTTTAAACATTAGTGTATATTAGTCAATTTATAAATTATAACATTGTAAATATGGTAAAAAAAAAAAAAAAAAAAAAAAAAAAAAAAAAAAAAAAAAAAAAAAAAATGTAAAATTTTATTTCAGTATTTTTTTTTAGGACTCATTTGCCAAATAATTTGTCATTAAATTGTATTATAAAATGATATGTGTAAAAATCTATTATGATCAGTATGGGTTTCAGTGGTAATGGAGTACAGGATTGTCTATGATAGTTAAAACTGGATAAAATTAGTGTTGAATTATTATTTACATTGTTTACAGACCCTTATATCATCTCAAATGAGATTTAGAGAAAAACTATATTTTATAACCTAGTTCTTTATCCTTTATCGTTTGTCTTTGTCACAGTTGATGAATACGACCACTGGAATTCTGGGTAGAGAGGTTGACTCATTAGTCTTAGAGTTATGGGAGTGAAGCAGGTGGCTTAGTGTCCCACCACCGACAGGATGAAAGGGAGAATGTTAGATGTAACCGAGAGAGACAGAAACAATGCAGGAAACAGGGATGGTGATGCAGCAAATAAAGATGCTTGGCTGCTTGCTATAGCTGCCCTACTTTCTCTTCAGAGCCAAGAGCAGGATGGGATACGACATATTGTGTGTGTGTGTGTGTGTGTGTGTGTGTGTGTGTGCGTGTAAATGAGTGTGGCTTTGTTGAATAATTGTGCCGCCCCATTAGTTGTCATAGTTATTCTCAGTCACTGCTTAAAGTCCGTAGATTCCTGTCTGGTTGAAGGTTTTAAGACTATTTTCAGTGTCAAAAATTAGACCATGCTCATTTTATGTTTGATTAACAAAGTTCGGGAAGAGCACGTTCAGATGATTAACCCGGCCACTTCATCATCAGTCAGCAACTACCCCATCTATCCTATCAGCTCGAGACTGAACTTCTATAAATAGCCCAAGACATATTAGCTTAATTCTCTCTGCAGTATTTCAGCATCCCTCCACCACCCCGACCATCGGCCCGTTTTTACCCCAGCACGAGGGAAGTACTCGGGAGGAAGCTGGGGGCACTCTGGATCCGGGCTGAATGCCCGCATACCATTCATGTTGCTTCATTATCTGTAAGGCCAACTCGTGAAACAATGGTGTGTGTACAGTAGTTCTAAGCATAGGCAGAGTGGTACCTTGTGCCCCCATTAAATTCTGTGAGATTAAAATAGCTCCGGCTCTATCAACTAGAGCTCTATGTTATATGACAGAGTGTTGCAGCTGGAAAGGACCTCTTTGTTATCAGTGTAATGCGTTGTGCTCGGAAAACATCTCAGGAGGTCATGACTTCAAGCTTCATTAACAACAAACTTGCAATAGTGGACAAGGTCACTGAATTTTAATTGAAGTTTAACTAAACTTTAACTAAAGTTCCCTGCTCTACATTTTTACCCCCCACAATCCACTACACTCTGATGTACATCACAATACAGAAGAAAAGATTTGTCGCTACTTCTGTTTCATTACAACTTTATGACTCCGTTAAGATTCTATTTATTAATATCCCTTTTAAAGGGTTACAATGATGCACCTTGATAAAAAAAAAAAAAAAAAAAATATATATATATATATGTATATATATATACATATATAATAATTATTATTATTGCACCATGATTTCCTGTATTTCATCCTGTATTTCAAGTGATGCCTCTGTCTCTGAGCCTTATAATTTTAAGTTGAGCACATTGCATATCCTTTTAAGATTCAAGATTTTTATTCGTCACATACAAAATTATATATAGCATATATAACCAGCAGTGAAATGTGTGTCAGGTCCGCTCCATGGACAGTGCAATTATAAAAGAAAACAACACGTGAAAATATACATAAATATAGCTATATAAGAATGAAATAAAAGTAAACAATAAAAATATAAGAATAAAATCTAAAAAAAGATGTATATTGTAGAATTAAATATAGAACGCATATATGTTGTTGATTTTAAAATCAACAACATAACCCATTTTCTAGAATAATGTGACATTTCATATTTCACTGTGAAACAAGAAAATCCTTGTTGCACATGATTTTGGTCCATTAGGAATTGATTGGATCATGAATTTTTTATTTTATTTTAGTCTTTAAATAGGCTGAGTCGACTGATAAGAGAGCTTTGTGTTATGAGTGACAAACAGACCAAGTTTCCCTGTCCCTTTTAACAAAGAAACTCATATGTGCTGTTTTTGTGTGTTCCAGTCGCTCATCTTCCTGGGCTGTGTAGCAGCAGCTGGGCTCGGTGTGAACCTGCTGTGTCTGGCTATCTACCTGAGCTGCCTGTGCTGCTGTCGGAAGGAAGAGGAGGAAGAGGAAAGTAAGAAATCCAACTCCTGCTGTGTCACTTGGGCTGCTGTTGCTGCTGGACTCATCTGCTGGTACGTACCACCCACCGTTCTCACGCTGAGAGAATAAACCGCTCAAGATGCAGGCAGCATAGATGAGCACTCATGTGCATGGGAGAATAATGTGGTTATCGTGGTCTCTGGCATGGTTGAGCAGAATTTAAAATATTTGCTTTCATAAAGAATGACTTTGCTGTTATCTGTCACACAATTTTCAGTTTTGAAATGAGTAATGGGAAAGGAAAGGCTTGCATCAACATGGCAAATACTAGCGACATTCTTTTTGGAATTAGCTCATGTCTTCCTCAATATTTCCTCACCTATTTTTATTTATTATCTCTCTGCATCTCGCTGTGTCTAGCAAACATTCTAGATGCGCTGATGAAGAGTCTTGTCATTTTAAAGCTCAGTGTCTGGTTGAACAAATCAGTGAGTGAATAAACTGTGAAAACATATTCATGTAACAAAAGGAAGAATTTGAGAACACTAATGGATCAGACAGGTTATAAATGATGTGAAAAATGACCTCATTTTGGAGTTTAATGGGTCGTATCATGAGGAATCAAACTGTAATTGATATTTTTTAGATGAGAGTTCATTAAAAAACTTTCAGAACTCAATATTTTAAACCAGGTTTTAATAAGTTACATTTCTTTTCTTTTTTTTTTTTTGAAAGAAATGAATACTTTTATTCAGCATGGAGGACGCATTCAATTGATCAAAAGTGACAGTAAAGACATTTTAATATGTTACAAAATATTTTTATTTTAAATAAATTCTGAACCATATAATCACGTCCCCCCCCAAAAAAAATAAAAAAAATAAAATATATATATGTGTGTGTCACTGAGTACTGGAGTAATCGCTGCTGAAATTTCAGCTTTGCCTCACAGAAATAAATGTCTTTTTAAACCATAGTAGGTAACACTTTATAATAACTTTCATTTATAAATTATTAACAAACATTGTGTAATGTTTAACAGATCATTAGTTAATATGTATATTCACATAGCTAGAGATATGAGAAAATGTTCTTACTAATAATGAACTTAATAAACATTACCTAATGATTAACATATGGCTATTTAATGTAAATGTCAATGCTTACATACATCAGTAAACTGTCAGTTCACATGTTTTCATTTGATGGTCTTTGTTTGTGGTGTAGAACCCTATTTACACATCTTAACAAATAATCTATTAAATGGGGTACAGTGCTGTTTCATGCATTCAGAGTTGTTTACACCGTTAAAGAGTTGGATTCTCATGCTAAGCATAGACAAAGTAAAAAAAAAAAACAAAAAAAAAACATCTGGACATATCATTTATCAAAACAATATAATATAATATAAACAGATTTAACCGTGTTCCCTTATAGTAATAAGGTTTTCAAGAAGTGTTTGATCATATGAATTGAAAATTTAATGACATCTGTTAGCATTTTACCTTACATGAAATAATGATTTGTTTGAACATTATGCAATATTTAATAACTGTATTAGCAAACATTAACAAGCACATTTAACAAGGTTGCTCTGCCGGTCTTTGATGCAGAGAGCGGTCTGCATTCCTGTCTTAACACCGGTAGAAACACTCCAGTTTTGTTTTGAGACACATTGTCCGTCAGGTCTGAGTTGGAGGAGGGGTTGTGGGAACGCTCAGAGTCTGACTAGTATTTAAGACTTTAACAGGAGGTTGAATAGTCTTGGACATAGCGAGACAGCCCTCTGACCTCTGCTCAGACACTGTGCACTTTTCTGCCTCCATCATCCATTAAGAACGAGAGGCATTCACTTCTAAAACAGCTTCGGGTCTTAGTGACCATGGCTGTCAAGCTCCAAAAAGGACCCCAAAACACCATAAAAGAACTAAGAAAGCAGTCTTTATGACTTGTGTGCTATATTTGAAGTCTTCTGATGCTATAAAATAATATTTTTTGTAATAAACAGAAACTGAAATTTAGGTTGCAATTTACTGAAATCATCCCCTCTGTTGCAGCTCTTAAATCTCATTTTCCATCCTGAATTTTTGCTGGTAAATTTGATAACAAATACAATTCCAGTGCTTTGGTCAAAGGAAATCTATTGGAAGGAAATATCAGTGAAGTAATTGGTCCTCACTCAAAGCTATTTTATGACTTCAGAAGACTTGAAATGTATGGTTCACTATTTAATATTGTTTTATTTGAGGGGTTTTCCAACTTTTTCTTTGCAACCTTTTGTAAAATATATATATTTCTTACTTGTTTTAAAGACCCAATTGGTGGTGGGGTTGAGGAGAAAATAAAGACATGATTTAAAAATCACATAATTGGCTTTTATATATCATCCTACTTGAGTCAAATCAAATTATTAGGGCTATTATTTTGAGAATATTTACCTTATTTTTAAACTCATTATTAATGTTAATATAAAGTATTAAAGTCACAATGTAACAAATGTAGTGATTTTTCTTTCTTTCACATTGTGACATCTGAAGGAGAATTATCATATAAGATAAAAAATGTTCAGTGCTCCGCTTTTTGATTAGTAACATGAAAATTGGAGAAATTAAACACATGCATGGATGAATCAATAATTTTTTTTTTTTACTTTTTTTTATGTTGACTTCTAATAGACTTCGAGTTATTATTACTAGATAAAATATTAAGATAAATAATGCAATTGTGATTAAGGTCTTAATTTCGGACCAGTTTTCAGAGAGTAAAAACAAACATAACATAAAAAAAAAAAAAAGTGTTAAACATAATCCCAGTACTGCTATATGATGATTTGCCCTTTTTTTAAAGCTCGACAGTCATGGTGTAGTCGTCAGTTTTGGTTTCATGTTGTCATAAATTGGTCAGAAAAAAATGGATATCTTTGTAGACAGCCACATTCCCAGACCTTCAAGGTCTTAACTCTTGGGAGCTTCACTGCACAGAGCTTTATTAAAGGAAGTAGCTGTTACTTTGACATGCTAATAGCAAAAGGGTAGTTATTTAATCAAACTCAATGCTCCAGTCTCATAGCAGGCACTATCCCAGCTGTTATATCATCCCAGCACTGCTGGAGAAATGCTGAGCCCTGAAGTGCTCCGTTGAATTAGTTTGTGTTGAGTATCAATGTGTGTATATAAATGTATGTATGCTTATGAGAGCACCATCTTCTCTCTTAATCCCATGACACTCATCTGTGTTGATATTATTAAATTAGCATTAGGACTGTTGGTATTCTGAAAGCTTCTGTGGTGAAACAGAGCCCACTGTTGGCTTAAATGCAGAAACGTGGTCAGAGTTAAACAGCAGGAATTGAATCTGTATGTCACAACTAAAGAAAACATCATCTTGGCTGATGAGTCTGAATTTGTCTTGTATACCTTGAATTGGGGGTGGCTGACCAACCCCTATCTTTCTGGGTGTGTGTGTGTGTGTGTGTGTGTGTATTAGTCAGTCATTTTGACTTTAGTGTTTTGATTATATTTCAACGATGAATATTTTTATTTTGCCAGCAAAATCATTGTCAATATATATCACCCAGCACTTTTCATATGATATCAGTTTCAATGTTTAGTTAGTTAAGGTTATGGATTCTGGAAAATGTCACCATTATCACCTTGATGACATTACTGATATCTTGTAGCTCGTTTAATGAAAGCTATCTGTTGGTGTTGCATTGTCTGCATCTTTGGAAACATTAAAGTAGCATTAAACTCTATTAAAATCTATGTGTTTTTGCTAAAAATGTCAGTATATCTCAGCAAGGCCGACTTCATCTATATTAAATGATAATGTGGTTTTGTAGCAGAAGTGTTTTGTCCAGAAGTAAATCATAGGGTTGCTTGGTTAGTTGGATGGATGGAGGAACAAGTAACATTATTGCCCCAAATCAATTTTCTGCAGTGTGACATGATGGAGCTCTAAAGGGGTAGTAGATTGCTCTCAGGTGAAATGATAAAAATTGTTCACTAATACATTTGGATTTGGTTTGAACAATTTGATAGCATATCTATGTTAATCTCGTTTGGTCAAAGCACCTGTTTTTAAATTGCATTATAAAAGGAATTAATACAATTTACTTGTTTTATTTAAAGAGGTCCTATCATGAAGATTTCAATTGTCCTTGATTTTTTGAGATGCAATTTTATTTTAATACCAAAGTGTACTGTAACTTTCAGAACTCTAAACTAAAGTTGAAGAAAACAATAGAGCTTGTTTAGAATTTATTTGTATTTTTTGCAGATGAAACTGGCCCTAATTGCAGATGGTGCTTTTCTGAATGCCACTTTAGATGTAAAGAGTCTCATTGTGACTATATAATGTGAGAATCTTTCTCTCATTTTCTCCATTATGATGCTGAATGGCAGGAGTTGTGCAATAGCTTCTTTGGTATTTAAATGTTCCGTTAATCTACGGCATGTGTTGCCATGGTTGCCCTGTACTCAGATGTACAGCTCTTTTTCCCTTAGATCACAACATGAAGAGCATTTTCAACTGCTCTGATTAAAATGAAAGGAAATAAATTGAAAACAGAGAAATGTCCATTAGAACTGAGTTGAGTTGTTTTTCAGTTGGTATTTTTCTGTTGTGTAAAGACAGGTCTTGCACATGCTGCGGCTGTCATTCAGATCTCTTCTGCCTGCTCTGCTTCACCTGCATGTGTGTGTACAAGGACACCAGTTGTTTTCTGCCTCATGCACACCTGCTCTCTGACATCTGTTACCTATTGTCAGCTTCCTGTTCGTCGTGTGTAAGGGCTCATTCCTGACAGCCACTGCTCGGCATATGGCTGATAGCGATGACTCTAGAACAGCATACTTTAACCTCATCATTAATGCATTTTTTATTGACTGATGCTTAGCCTGAGCAGTGTGTGAGTTTCATAACACCTGCCACATCTTCATAAAACTTCTCATATAAGTTTTTCATGTCATTGTCTTTTCTTTGACCTCTGCTTTTTGCAATGAAGGTAACATCAGATTGAAGACGATGGCACTATCCTGACATATATTTGATTAAATTAATTTGATGTATTAAACCAGGCCAACCAATCAATCAATCAATTCTAGTTGTTTTTATTCCTGTAGCATTATAACATTTTCTCTTTAGTCTCAACTTTTTTGACAGTTTGTTTTGGACAAAAAAAGCATATTATTATTTTAATATGCAACTAAATTGCCAATTCTCATGTTATTGTTTTGTCATTTTATTTTGAAGAACTTGATGAAACCAGAAGTTGGGGCTTACAGTTTGAGGGTGAGTGACCAATGGTGTTCATCAGTCACGTTCTAATGAATCTTGCAGGACCAAGATGGCTTAACAGAGGGTCACCGCCTCAGCAAACAAGCCTTTCCACCCCGTATTAAATAATGTTGTTTTATACAGTTGATAGAAGCACTAGCTCTATTTTAGCCATTATTTATGTGCCGGCTTTCAGACCTGGTATTTGAGGTCAGACTATGAGGTTTTTTTTATTTGCCGCTGTTTTGACCATTTAAAGTCATTTGCAAGCAGATCATCTTAATTCTCTGTGGTTCATGTGGAAATGACAGCATTAGCAATTAGTTCTATTTTAAGGGCTCTTAACTTTTACTCTTACTTTTACTTTTAAGCTGTTACTCTAACTGTCCATATGCCATACATGCATTTAATGGGAGAAGCGGTACAGTTTGCAATACTGTTTTAAAGGCCGGCTTTTTGCAATACACAATGCTGTTCAAAGGATTGTGCTCAGTAAGATTTATTTATTTAAAGAAATACATTTTAATCAGTAGGAGTGCATTACAATGATTACTATAGTTTTGACTGTATTTTTGACCATATACTGTAAATGCAGCCTTGCATAGAGACGTCTTTTAAAAACATAAAAAAAAAAAAAAATTATAACAAAACTTTTGAATTGTAGTGTCCTTATGGCTTCAGTGTTAGAGCATTGCATTAGCAGCTCAAAAGGCATGGGTTCAATTCCCAGGGAACACACATACTGGTTAAAGAATGTATAGCCTGAATGCACTGTAAGTAGCTTTGGATAAAAGTGTCTGTTAAATGCATAAATGTAAATATAGTGTGCAATTAAGGTGATCTTCAGAACCCAGTCTGTCAAGATTTTCTTGTGTAACATAAATTAATTTTCCTGTGTAACATAAATTGTATATAAATTGTATATATAGATCATCCTCTAATTAATTTGATGGCTCTAGCACAGTTAGATCATCCTCTAATTATTATTTTTAAATGCTGCATTTTTTAAGTTCACATAACTTTACATAACATAACATTTTTGGGATATATTTGTAATGTACCGGTAAATGTATAATTAGTTGATACATATCTAACAATATATATTTCTGAAAAGCGTGGAGGAGACAGCACAGTGATGAACTGTGAGGAGCTATTGCCTATAATCTTGGATTTTTGTCATAAAATGATGAGCATCATCAGACTTTTCCTCCTTATTGCCTGTCTGAAGATGAGTTTGGACTGTAGCAGAGTGAGTTTCAGTTCTTCCCCAGCAACCGTCTACAATTTTAATAATTTGGGTAATTCATCTTGAAGAGTGAGTTAATCCATGAAAGGATTCAAATTCTGGTGTTCTTAGTTCCTTGCAAAGACATACATTTGAGTGTTGCTAAAAAGTCTAATTAATTTTGTAGCTTATTTTAGCCAAGACCAACAAACTTGGATAGTAAAGGATCATCATAACTGACTTGAAAGACAACCAACCACAGTTTGTTTTGCTTTTATAATCTCTACATTCAAATCACTACCAAGAAGATACGTTTTTACTCTTAGATATCTAGTTAACATGCTGCTTAGCGCTTTCAGCCTTTTAAAGGTTTGATGCATTAATTCTTCCTCAGAGCTGCTTAATGCAGCAGCCTGATACCTTTGTGTCTGCAGAAACACTGAGAACCAAACAAACACTAGCTACGTTTAAATGCAACCAAAGAATCCCTCAGTAATCGGATTGATGGCTCAATCTGTCTGAAAAGCCTTAATGTAAACACCTTGATCGAAAATGAAATTCATTTGGTCTGTTCATTTGTTTTTGTTTTGATTTTAGTTTCCGTTAATAATAATAACCCTAATAGAATCTGCCAATTTTAGTCAGCTCTTGCCATTTTTATGACAATTCTGGCATGCATCTCTCTTTATCGTCCTCTCCTTCCTCTTCCCAATGCAGCTAAATTTTCCCATGCACTTTTTAAATCAGAGATGGATCAGGAGAATGATGCAGTTTGGCAAGAGACATCCAGCTAATGAGTATTCACTCTCCCCGTAATTTTAATAAAGTCCCCTGTTCCAGGCCGCACACATTCTCCCATACGTCGTTTCGGCATAAGACGGCACGTGGCCTTAGGGCACTGTGCATTCTTTATTTGTTTGTGTTTGAGTGTGTGCCTTTATGACTCATCACCAACTCCAAAGGCAAGAAGCTTTGGAGGAATCATTACACTTTTACATTTCCCCAGGAGTACCCTCTGCAACTCCACACTGTCAGTCTGATCTAAAATCTCTCTCAATTCTTCAGCTGACACAAGACCGAGAACAGATTTTGCATTTCATTACTCTGCTCATTATGGTCCGCAAACGTGAAATTCATGTTTAACACAAAGGAGGGTCGGTCAGGAATAGGCTTTAAAGGGCAGCTTATATGAAGAAGGCAATGCAGGATATGACTTCACATCCTGTATGATGTTATTGACCTTACAGTGTCTCTGGAGGCTAATGAACCAAATACCAAGAACAGAGATGAGTCTGGCCATTTTGATGACATCATCCTTTCTATGTAAGATGCTTCCTGTTCCCATTGGTTCTTATTCTTTGTTTCATGCCAAAAACTCTATGATATCTATGATATTATAGATGGTTTATCTCAAAAAGATTGTGTATGTCAGTGCAGGTACTTTTAATGTAAAGCCC
Source organism: Carassius auratus (assembly GCF_003368295.1). NCBI lineage: Eukaryota > Metazoa > Chordata > Actinopteri > Cypriniformes > Cyprinidae > Carassius > Carassius auratus. Next base: position 23,166,401 of record NC_039243.1, on the reverse strand, counting down.
AAACAGTTGTAGAGGCTGTCCAAACCTTGCCCTTGTGATTCTAGAGTGTTGTGGGTGGTTAGAAGATGGTTGTTTACCAGCCCAAAGTCTCTGTGATATTCTGGTATTCAGAGATTTTTTCCACAGAAAAAAATAAGTTATGCAGGTTTGAAACACCATGAGGGTAAATAAATGATGACAGAATTAAAACATATTGTATTTTTTTTTCTAAATTCACAATGATTCACATCTGAAGTATCATTTTGTTGCCAAAGTTGAGTATATAGAATTGGTTTAGAATAATTTATTTGATGGCGATATTGTAGCTTATTAAGAATTGCAATGTAGTGGTCAGATTATTAGTTATTGTGTTATTGTTTTGAACAGTTTGCCTCTTTCTCTTGCTTTCATAGTGTTTGTGAGCTGTTCTCCCTGGCAGAAGGCACCATCTTGTTTGTCATTTCTTCAACCCTTGTGTTATTTGTGACTGGGGAACATTAGCCTCTGGCTCAGTATGGCTTCTGCTGAATATTAAAGGTCTGCATGTGGCACATGTGCACTACCCATCCTACCACAGTGCCATTATTTTGCAGTAATTTAACTTCAGATCTGTTTAGAGCCTATTAATTCCAAAATTATATTTATTTAAACTCGGGTAACATTTTCTGACATTGCTTACAAAGTGACTGGCTTCAGATGGTCCCAGTTGGTAACTTGAATTATTAATAAAACTATAAAAAATATTTTTTTTTGTTAGCAGAGAGTAAGACAGAGCGTTGGGTAGATAGAAAGAACACTGGATGTATGGGTCGATGGACTGAACAATATATTGACGGAAGTATGCTATATTCGGGTTACGGAAGTCATCGGCAGTGTTGATAGTTAATAAAGTTTTTGTCCCTGATTTATTTATATTGATGTCACAGCTTGCAGATGATCGATATGCAAAAGCTTCGTGTGGTTGTGATTCTTTAGCTCCTCCTACGGCACGCCTCCAGGAGCTCAACAGTTTTTGGAGAGAAGTGAAACAGCTGTATCTTTCTTTTATAAATGTGATAAAACTAAAGACTCTTTAGAGATATGAAGGATACAATACTACTCTATAGGTACTCAAGATTATCACCAAAAAAGATGACCAAAAAACTGTGTTATGTCCCCTTTAACAACTTCATTTTTTGTATGTAAATTTTTTCCATATTTTCAGCAGTGGTAATCAAATGTGCATACTTAGTGGTTGCTAAATCCAGGTAAATCTTTTCTATAAAATTCATGCAAGGAGTGAGGGATGTGTAAAACTCTGAATGACCGGTGTTCCAGATCTGTGGAAATCCCTCTGTGGATTTCTGCATGTGCGTATTCCGTGAGGGCCTGATGATTACAATGTGTGAACTAATTGTAACTTTTCACCTTGTGACTTTTCAGTGTTGCCGTGGGAGTTGGTTTCTATGGAAACAGTGAAACCAATGATGGGGTGTACCAGCTGACCTATTCTCTCTATAATGCCAATCACACGCTGACGGGAGTGGACAGTTTGGTAAGTACAAATATAGAAGCGCTGACTATAAATAACACACCGAGACTGTTTTTGACTCCCTGGCCAACTTTAGTCTTGACAGATTTCAGCTGAAATGTCCCAGAAGTCTCGCTGACTTCTCTCAAGCAAATTTACTCCCTCTAAAGGCTCTAACATCGTCTTTTCCCTCCTTGCAAATAGTTCTGCTCTTTCAATCAAAGCATTCCTTCCATCCAAACCTCAGCCAGATGGTCCCTATATCCCATTCAGTTAATTGCTCCTGTTAAATCTTTTTTCTGCCTATCGGCGCTGCTAAAATTTCATGGCTTCCCCACTGAGTGCATGATTGATTTTCTGACATCCTTTTGCAATAGCAAGGACACCGCTGAATATATATGCAGCTACATGTAACCGCTCAGTCTCTCTGGAGAGATGTGAATGACAAGGGCTGTATCTGTGTGTGTTAGAAAACAGACACACCATGTAGTGTGTTTCTGTGATATGGAATGGTTGGAGAAAATACCTCAGATTGGTTTTTACTGCCTTTTATGTGTGTGCAGTTATAGAGGCCCCTTTTTCTCTTTCGTCATTGTCCCTTTCAAGGCCCTGAAGGCTGTGGCATGAATAAAACCTAATTCATGTATCTTCAGCCAGACCTATTTTTATCCGTCTCTGTTTTCTGATTCAAATGCGTAGAGCTGACAGTGACACTAAGACGCTTTTATCCTGCTTCACGCACCAATTTCATGCACTCGGTAGGGCCTTTCATGGCTCTGGTTGTGAGTTTTAGCTATTTCATTGCCTGGTTGACTGAAAGACTGCAAAAGCAATGCTTAGTTCACATTTTACCCCTCGTTAAAGGTGTGTGTACATGTGTGTGATTTCAGCTACAAAAATAATGACTGTTTTCAAACAGGTTTCCTGGACATCCATCCATCCATCCATCCATCCATCCATCCATCCATCCATCATCCATCCATCCATCCATCTATCTATCTATCTATCTATCTATCTATCTATCTATCTATCTATCTATCTATCTATCTATCTATCTATCTATCTATCTATCTATCTATCCGTCGCTTCATCACTCTGTCCATCATTCCAGGTCTACCTTTCTGTTGCTCCATCATTCTTTTTATCAATCCATCTGTCTCTCTACACAGACATACAGCTGCTATTAAAAGTTGTATGAAGAAGACAATTTGAGAGTCACACCTGTTAGTAAAACAGTCAAAATTCCCAGATACTGTCAGTTGTTTTCACTCAATATCCTGTTAATCTTGAGTACCTATAGAGTGGTACTGCATCCTTCATAACTCCAAAAAAGTCTTTAGTTTTATTATATTCATAAGAGAAAGATAGTCTGTACCGATTTTTCCCGGAAAAAACCGACCGGCTGGAGGCGTGACGTGTGGGCGGAGCTAAAGAATCACGAGCGCCAGTAGGCTTTTGCGTTGAGAGCGTTTGGAAGCTGTGACATTACCGTGAGGAAAAAAACATCCAAAACAAACCATGGCTAACAGTCAGATTCAGCGTATATTTATGATCCAGAATCAGATCCAGAGGCTGAAATTTAACAAGAGCAGCATCAGAAACGACGTCTCTATGTGGTATGTATTGAAACTGTATATATTTGCTTAGCGGTTTTGGAAAATGACTAAGTTACACTTTGTCGTCTTTATTATTATTTTTTTTTTAAGCTGTACATGTGGAAAGTGCAGTTTGATGACAACATCGCATGTTGTTTACTTGTGTGTTTACGCGCCGATAGCTAAGTTAACAACACAGAGATATTTAAAGCAGTTTTACTCACCGCCTGCGGTTCCAACACACGATCGTGACCCTTTTTCGTTGGGACTGCATCATCCTTAAGAAATAAACGATGTGCAAATCCGGCGTCAAACTGGGCCTTGTTTGTAAAACAAGCATCTTCAAAATGCAGGGAACAAACACAAACACTTGCACAACTCTGTTGATGCTCTGTAAAAATAAACTCCATCCACTGGTCCCTTAATGCTGCTTTTTTTTGGTAATCTGTGCAGGGTTGTCTTGCCCTGGCAACCAAAAACACACTCCTTTTGTGACATTTCGTGACACTCTCGCTCTGATCAGTGAACGTCTGTTGTGCTCTCAGTGCTGACTCTATTGATGACATCATCAACCCGAACCTCACCTGTGTAGCTGATGACAAATTTATTTACTTCCATTTAGTCCTTAACAAAAAATTGTGCAAGTTTGAATGCAAACATCTCACAAGCTACAGTGATCTCCTAGAGCTGTTCAGCTCACTTACACCAGCTGTACAAGCCTTCAGGGAATTGTTGATGCTGTGGTTCTGAACTGAACACTGAAAGTGCTTCGAGCATCTGCCCGCTTTTTCATGAGGAGTTGAGAATTAACTCCCCTTCTGCACTAATGGAGATTAATGCATCTGTTTCGGTCTCGCTCTGAATTATGAGGCACACACTTATCTGGGGTCAACTTGATTCCCTCGACACACTCTCTGAGTCATCGCAAGCCAAAAGGCAGAACTGACCTAGGAACTGCACTTTTGGGAGGGAAATCAGCCATAATTTTCATTAGCAATCTGCCTAATAGAGACAAGAGCATATTTTTTATGAAAAAAATTATGTAATGATGCTTAGATGAACTAGAGATGTTTTTGATCTTTGGGTCATGACCACAGATTAATGTCTTCAAGAATCATCAATACATCTAAGAATGCCATCAAGTAGAAGAGACCCTCCATTCTTGTATTTCTCCTTAGTGACCAGGTCCTTCAAATGGAACAAAGTTTCCACTGTATGAAAACCCGAGCATGCTATGCCTATAATTAGCAATGAACTCTGGGACAAAGGCTTTGATGAAGTCAATTGTGGAAATCTTTGACTTCCTGATTGAGGCTCTTCAATGGTTCTGCCTGCCTGAAAACAATGATTTAATTTGGCATCCATTGTACACAGATGCTTGTTTTTCTCTCTCTCTCTCTCTCTCTCTCTCTCTCACACACACACACACACACACACACACACACACACACAAACACAAACACAAACACACACTCGTATGCTCTTTTTGTCTGAAAGCACTGGACTGCCCTTTCAAAGGGAGTCAAGAGAAGGAATAGTAGAACTTGTTTTTTGCAGGAGTGTTAAGCGTTCACTGCTTGGTTTTTCAGGTTTATTGGTTTTGGGCCATAAGGTCTCTTGTTTCCCTCCTCTCAGCACCCCTTCTGTGCTTGCAAATGAACTGTTTGGCTTCCTGTGCGGGTCTGTTTTGTGTTCACAGAAGCACCTAGGGATTAACAAGAACTTACATTTTGAGTTACAGGAGAACCATGATGCTGTAGAGACATTTTGAGTGTTTTATACACTTTATGAAATGTAGATAAAAAATATTATTACAGTTTTTTTTATGAATAATTATTAAATCACTTATTATTTACTGTATTATAGCCTTTAAATGGTCCACAATATTATTATTATTATTATTATTATTATTATTATTATTATTATTATTATTATTATCATCATCATCATCATTTATTCTTAGTATTGTTATTTTACATACTATTTAAATATTGTATTAAAATTTATTATTTTAAAATAAATGTCAATATAAAACATGGATATTGTGACAACTTACCCCATATTGCATGATGGCACACTTTCTGTTAAGAGGAACTGTATTTTTTTCCCCCAGGTAATAATTCTGGAAATGTCCAATAGTTTTGTGGTGAATACAGGAAAATAAATAATTTTCAGAATTATTTTAGGGTGGATATAATATTACAGAATGTCAACCAGAAGCTCTCTTGTTCTATAAATACCTCTATTCTCTGCACGGTGTGACATGATGCAGAGCACTGGGTTGTTTTGTACCGTCCTCTGAGCTTGTGAAGGTCACTTTTTCTGGACTCAATCCAGCTGCTTAACAATCACTATGTTTTCATTGAGTGTAACTTCATCCAGAGTTTGGATTTTGAGTGAGAAGTAGTCAGTGAAATGTTTGACAGCATAAATTAAAATGTCACATTGGTGGACATTTCAGTTTAGGCAAAAGGCTACAGAGTGACTCACTCAAGAAAAACTGATCTGTGGTTTGGAAGTTGAATGAGCTCTAGGCCAGGCTAAGCTCCAGGTTCAGGAGTATGAGCCACTTCAGTGCTCTATATATTATTACTGCTGTAGACCAACTGTCCCCTCCTGGCCAAAACTGTGTCATACGTGAATATTTGTTTGCTGTCTTAGCTTCTAAACTGTTAGTAGATTTGTTTTTTGTTCCCTTTCAAACTGTCTCTCTTGTTACATTGTATGCTCGGGCAAACTCTTGTTATGAAGCAGAGATCTCTTTTAGGGGTGGGCGATAAAAAATATCTCGATATATATTTTTTAAACACTATATGGATTTTGACATATCGTATATATCGATATATTGTTTATATTTAATTCTGATTCTGCCACTTTACTTGTTTGTCTTCTCTGTGCTGTGCTCGCCCCCGCCTCCTTAATTTTGATTTCACTTCAAGAGCATCTGACCGTTTGATTTGAGTAAAACTAGCGTCATATATCACATCATAGACTGTAGTATCACATACACAGAACTGTAAAGGTAAACCCATCAAAATAAAATTATTTGCCAGAAATCTATTACTATTGTTCTACAGAATGTACATAGCCCACTACTACTACTACTACTCTTAAAATGAAACGAACATATTTCATCATATATCGAGATATAGCTAAATATACTGAGATATATTTTTTGCTCCATGTCGCCCAGCCCTAATCTCTTTTGATAGTTGACACTATAGACTTGGTTTACTCCTCAGCAAGCTTACAGTGTCTTATCGGAGTCAGGGCTCACTCCACCAGAGGTTTGGCCTCCTCCTGGGCTTGGTCCAGCAGATTTTCAGTTGTTGATATCTGTGCGTCGGCTGGCTGAACTTCATTTTCTGTCTTGACCAGATTTTATAACCTTTTATAATCCCTGAGATAAGGGGACCGAGCATCAGTCTCGTTGCTATCAGTCAAAAGATTCTGATGAATAGCGCTCTGAGCCAAGACTTACATAACATTTGGCTGGCTCCACTCCTTTTAGCGGGTTGAAGCACCATTTATTTGTGCAGCTACAAGAACATGAACAAATCAGTCTGTAGTATCATAGTTAACAGGAGATTCTCATACCCATAAGCATACAACACAATGCTCATTCCCTTATCTTTGGGAACTGAGAGTACAAAAGTAACCAGAGCATTCTCTCTCTCTTGTCCTTTCTGATCTCTCTTTTCCTTTCCTTTTCTCTTTGTTTTCTTTTTCGACTGGCAATGTTCAAATGACTGCCAATATTCTAATATTTTGAATATATTTAATAGTGTGGAACATATGAAATCTGTTAAAGGTGCAAAAAACAAACAAACATGTTTTTCTGATGAGTTTTGAAAGTTTTTGTTTGTGGAAAAGTTGTGAGATCCTTACCATTTCAAACAACCCAAAGACTCTAACTAAAAGTCTCTCCCAGGAAAACACCCACAATCCTCCTAATATTCTTCATACACAACAGTTAACTGTGAGAGAAAATTGATAGAAAGCAATAAAAACTGGAGCTGAGAGCTGTTTATCCATCACCCACAAGGCAGTTAATCAAACGTTCGTCGAAGGAGAATCTGAAGATAAAGTGACTTTGATTGTTGTGCTTGAGTTTCTGAGATTGTTTTTTTTGTGTGTGTTTCAATGTCAAACAGTTTCTGAACGCTAAAAAGTTAATGTTTCAACACACCACTGTTTGTAAGAGTCACATCTGATCGTTATCTTACTACTTCCGCGCAGTCTTTATTCCATTGTTAGTCTTTATATGTTGATTTATTTCTGGTTCTCAGTAACTATATTGAGAACCTCTGAACTAGTTCCACCAGTAAATCCCCAGACATTACCACAGTCATTATTAGAAGACCTGTAAGCAGTAAGGTCATTGTAAGGTTGACCCCACCAACACACAACCACACCCACCCACCCACACACAATTTTAATGGAGAAATAGAAAATCATATCTGGATATAGAGCAGGCAACAGCTCTTAGTGCTTGTGTTCTATTTCATGCTTCAACTCTCCCATTCAAATTTAATTGCAGAAGCTGAGCTCCAACAGAAACCAGAGACAATCAATTAGAGCCACAGCGCTGGGAGAAAAATCTCGGTCTCGTATCTTAACCACTTCCTCAAATGCATTATAGTTGTGGCTTAAGAAATGCAGCTCAGATGTCTAGCATTTGATTATTAGCTAGATTATTGGATTATGTTCAGATGACATATTAAACCCCAGTGAATAGGTTTTCACAGTTGTGGCCACACAATAAACTTTGCTATTCCCAAGAAACATAAAAAAATTTCCTCAAAATCACTCTCTTAGAAAAAAAAAAAAAACACATCAAGACTTTTGTATTTCATGAAGATGAAATGATTCAGGAAATTGCAGTGCTGATGTGAGATCAGAGATCTGATGAAAAATGAGTCCGGTCAAACTAGATAACCAGTAAGTAATGGAGTTTCTCATCATTTTGGGTATGAGATCACTTCACTCTCGTAATAATGTCATAACTATAGACATGGACATAGTGTCCGTGACGTCACCCATAAGTTTCCGAAGAGTATTTTTGAAGTCAAAAGTGGGCAGAGGCGGCCGTCGCCCTCTTGGCAACGCATCACCAGACGTCACTCCCAGATAATGGAAAATGGTCAAAAGGCAGGAGATGGTTGCTGAAACCACGCTCACCTAACTCGACATTATGCAGAACTTTAAGGCTTAATATAATTCATTTGAGTAATAAAAAAAAATCATACCCCTCACAGTTGTCATGACAGACAACATTTGCTATATAGAGCAAAATGATTTTTTTGAACCAGGCTGTAAACATTTATTTTTTTCTGCTGTAAAGTTGAAAAGCCAGCCTCTTGCGGCCAGTTGACGGATTACATTTAAGTCACTTCACAAGAAAGAGCAGGAGGTTGCCACTTGGTCATAACCCAAAGAAAACTGCTGGGAATTGAGTCTGTGCTAGGAGTATTTGATTTAGGATGTCGAGCATTTCCCTAGGAATCCCCTGATTCTATGCCTTTTTTTCTTTTACTCTTACTGAAGTGTAAATATGCTGTATTGCATGCAATCACCATCTGGTCTCATCTCATCCCATCCTTTTATTTTTTTTTACTTAGTAACACTATATTTAATTAAGCTTTGGGTGGGTCTATGAACACAAGAGAACACAAATCTGGTTACAAACCGAGTATATCTTTGTGGCCATTTACACTGAAAACAGTTCTTTTTAGAGCACAGTCAGTACTTTCTCACATACCTAGTTTGGCTTTTTTTATTGCTATAATAGGCAAGCCCACTCTCAGAAAAAAAAAAAAAAAAAAAAAAAAAAAGCATATTCTTCCTTAAAAGTGCATATTAATATCTAAGTTTGCATATTAGTACCTCTTGAAAGGTATATTGAATAGGTTATGTTACGAAGGTCACGTTTCTTAGTTTTATTAATTATTCTGTATTTAATGTGCCTGTCAGACAGACAAACGGATTAACAACATTAAATAGTTTGGAAGAAGTCTTGTTTTGCTCACCAATCAAAAAAAAAAAAAAAAAAAAAAAAAAAAAAAGCTATTGTGAAATACTATTGCAGTTTTAAATAACAGTTTTCTATCTGAATATATAAAATGTAATTTATTACTGTGATTGCAAAGTTGAATTTCCAGTAGCCATTACTGCAGTCATCAGTGTCTTTTTATATGCTGATTTGTTGCTCAAGAAACAATTTTGTTATTATCATTTAAACAATTGTGCTGCTTATTATATTTGTTAAAACCATGATACCTTTATTTAAGGATTATACGATGAATACAAATTTGAATAAAAAACATCCTTGCTGAATAAAGTTATCAGTTTTTTGTTTTTTTTGTTTTTTTTTTTTTATAGAAAGAAAATGTTTTTTATTATAATACCATGGCTAACAGTATTTCTGTGTGTACTAACAGTGTTATTCTCTCCCAGGTTACTGGTACTGTGGGAGGCATGCAGAACGGCCTGAACGAGCACTTGTCTCGATTGGGCGAGATCTTTGCCACACGTGGAGACTTTGTGCAGACACTGCAGTTCATGCAACAGATGTCAGACAACATCATTAAGCAGCTACTTGGGCTTCCTGACTGGGAAAAGGCAAAAGTCGACCTGGCAGCCATAGCTGATCAGACAGCATACGTGGAGTATTACAGGCAAGCTGCCACCTTACATTTTCCCATAATGTTCCTCTCCTGCAATAGATTTTCTGTGCACTGCAGGGTTATTTTCTACCTTTGTTTTGTAGCAGACAAAAACATTCTGAAATATTCCATCCTTGACTCTAAATATTCTTCTAAGTGTGGTTGAGTGAAGCACCATAGTTGTCCATTAACTACTAATGCGTGTGTGTACAGTCTCTTTTATAGTTGCATTTAAAGCCGTTTCCTTGTGTTAGACACTATAGATCACATGTTATTTACAGCTGCAGCTTCACCACTGGTCATCCATCAAAACATCCACTTCATTTATATTCCTGTCATCATGCCACATTGCAGATGGCAGGATGATAAGCATTGATTTCACAATTCATTAGGTTAGGTTGCCAGAAAAGTTCATCTTTGATAGGAAGCATATTAATATAGCCGATGTGATAATGTGAATGTGGGTGTGCAGGTGTCTGAGAGCAGTTTATAGGAAGAGACACGTACATCTATTCCCCTCTGACAAGGTTTCAGTGTATGAAATATTAATACCTATAGAAGTTGTTCATCTATTATGAATTATTTCCAGAGACGAAGAGCTCTCTGGAGTGGCCTAGGCAGAACACGCACGCTAACAAGAAGATTCTATCTTTTAGCGATTGCGCTTTTGTAGCTCAGCAGAGTCTCAGTCATGTTTAACTTAAATGTAACTAAAAATTCAACCTAAAATTCCTGAGGAGAAATAAAAAAATTAAACAAATGGTACGATTGTTGACATGAAATATTCTTTTTTTTTTTTTTTTTTTTATGATTTTAATTTTCCTTTGTATTGATTTTATGTGATATTGTGTGAATTCTCAACAGCATCTCAAATCACATCATTTAATGTTTATAAACTGCTTATAAAAGTCTTTTCTTTCCTGTGAAGGTGGTTGACGTACCTACTGATACTGATCTTGGATCTGGTCATTTGTCTTGCTGCTTGTCTGGGTCTGGCCAAACAATCCCGTTGGCTGCTCACTACGTGAGTACAAGCATGACATTACTTTGGGTTACCATGAGATGTTGAATACTGGAATTAATGACAGAGATCTAAAAATAAAGATCTTTGATTGAGTGAGGTTTTGTTGCCTTTCATAAGCGGGGTTTCCATCCAAAGTTGTGAATTTAACTTTTGCGCCAAATTAGAATATTGCACAAAACATTTTTGAGTTTCCATCCAACCAGTCAAAGAGAACAAAATCATCACTTCCTGATAAACTAGCACTATACATCACTAAGAAAAGTATGAGAAGCTACTGAATATAATAATTGTCCTATATAATAATTTACTTGCACGTCAGAACGAGCAGACGGAACAATGAATGTGCTTATTGCTTTCGGAGGTGGGTGCTGCTGTTTGGGAACACAGTCCTTTAACAGTTTTGATGACAGACTTTGCTTGGGCATTTCCGAGTGACCATATACAGCATTTCAGATGCTGTGGATCAAGATCGGACAGCTGGTTAGTCAGGATTTGTCGTCCAATAGCGCAAAGTAACTTTAGGGTTAGGGTTAGGGTTAACCTAACCCTTAACTTTTTTAATGTGCTTGAAGGAATTTATTGGCAAAATGCATTTCCATCTCCCATTATTCACATTAACCCTTATAAAAAACAGCCTCAAGCAAGTATAAAAAAACTTTTTTTTTCAATTTAAGGCATTTTTATTCAAAATTCAGTCAATTGTTAAAAATAAGCAGTTGGAGAGAAAAAAAAAAAATAAGGGTCAAATCGGGGGTGAAAATGACCGTTTTGCTGCAAAAATAAATAAGTAAAAAATAAACAGGAAGAGGAAGAACTTTATCTCAGGGAAAAACAATAATAGAAAATAATGATATGCCCCCCCCCCCCCCCCCCCCTTTAAGATTGATTAGAAATAAGTTAATTAAATGAAAGATCAAGGAGAAAAGAACAGCAAATAAAATGTTCTCCCTCAAATATTCTCCTTGTTCTCAAAGGATTGTCTTTAATGCTGTAAAAGGACATAATGTTTTTCATTACAGTTCTCATTCAAATGACAAATTACAAAGGAAACCAGCCATTTTACTGCATAGTATTTCCTCAGGTATAAAGTGTGTTATTTAGTAGCACAGTGCGTTTATGAGCAAAGAAAACTTGCTGTCATGTTCAGTGCAAAGTGAAGTGTTGGAAGTGTTCTACGGTTTAATGGAAGTAAATGGTTTCAGAGAAATCCTAAATTGAGATCAGTGATGGTGTATATGGTTCAAAACCTTCATTAATAAAGATTCAAAGGGGACAAAATCAGAGGAATAAGCTTGGTAGGGTATGGTCTACCTAAATTTCTCTCACACAAACGGAAGCACAAACTGTAAGATCAAAATTCAACCCCAAAACACAGTAGCATAATTGTTAACCATTGTTTATGGTGTGTGTGCAGGATGATGGTCTGCGGTGTTCTGACTCTGATACTGAGTTGGGCATCTCTCGGAGCTGATGTGGCCACTGCAGTGGTAAGTACCAGCCAACAAGCCTGCTATTCAGTCAGTGATTCTGTTTGGTCATTATCCGATTCAAGAAAAACCCATCAGTAATTGCATTCATAACACTTCATGTGATTACATACATTGTGCATTTTTATGTGACATTGTTTGGTTTTATAAGCACTTGAGGCGGGTCACAAGTCAGTCCGTAATCCTGCGTAACAGTAATAGTCAACTGCTGTCTGCTCCTCTGGGTGGTGTTGGCGCAGTGGATAAGACACATACCTTTGGTGTGAGAGACCCGGGTTCAAATCCACTGTGCCACACCATTGTGTCCCTGAGCAAGACACTTAACCCCTAGTTGCTCCAGAGGCGTGCGACCTCTGACATATATAGCAGTTGTAAGTCGCTTTGGATAAAAGCGTCAGCTAAATGAATAAATGTAAATGTAATGAAGGAGGTGATAAACTTCCAATTTATCGATGTGGCTGTGTGTGCAATCAAAAACACTGGTTTATGTGTTTATTGGCAAAAGAGTTAAATGTGGCAGATTTCATTAAACCACATCAATGGAGGAGGAGGAAATAAAAGAAAGGGCAGGTATTGTAAAGCCACTGTTGGAATTCTCTTATGTTACAATCGACACATGTTCTCTGATCTTTTCCAGGGTTTTCTTTTTAGTTTAAACCAAGCCATTTATTTTTCTATGCTTAATATGTCAGCATGCAAATTAAAGGAATACTCCACCCTAGTTTCCTTAATTACAAAAATTTACAAATTTACAATTACAAAATTTTTATTTTGGGGTGGATGAGCCCGTTAAGCAGGAATGGAGGAATGGAGGCCCACCTTCAGTTATAAAAGACCCAATGGCTTTTTTTTAATTCAGCATTACATCCACAAGATTTTGTTGAGAGTCTAGATGAGAGTTTAGTGCATTGCAGTCAATTTAATTCAGATTAAATCAAATGAATTAATTGCACTTAAAATTGCTGTGTGGATGCGTTATTAATATATATATATATTTTTTTTTAGGTTCAGAATTATAATTGAGTTTAGAGAGCATCCCCGTAGAGTCTTAGGAGAATCAGTTTTTGGCAAAGTTTTATGACTGAGTGTGATTCATTTAACTTTTATACCCCCTTTATATTCTCTTTCAAACTGTTCCACTCACTCACACACTTATTCCCCTACTCAGAACTGTAACTGGCAGGTTATGAATGCACTACCCACAAACCAATTATATCCATCAAAAAAAAGAAAAAAAAAGAAAAAAGGCAAACAGTATAGGAGAATCAATAGAGTCTGTCAGTGGAACTTGTTGCTAGTGCTGTGAGAGAAATGATTGTTCATGCATTACTTACAAATCTATTTCCAAATTCACAAGTGTTTTTCAGACAGCTGTTCTCCCACAGCTGAATGTACACAGTCCACAGCAAAAAAAAAAAAAATAAAGAAAATTATTCAAATTCATTTAATAGGTTGCAAACTGGCTATGGAAGCTTGTTTCAGCTCATTAAGAGAGAATTGTAGATGTGTTACCTCTTCAGCATCAGTGGACACACTTAGTTCTCTGTAATGAACACATCTTTCTTGCCGGCGTTAGACACAGACACACAGGGCTTTGATCCTGTCTGCATGGCTAATGAATTAATGCATAACACAAGGTATCGAGCCTCAGGAGTTCAACAGGATGTGGTCTTGACTTTAAACTTCCTTGCTCTGAAACCAGATGAGGGGAATGTTTTAAAGTTGATAGACATGTATCACTGCAGAAAAAAATGCTCCTAATGGGTCGCCATGTAATAAAGGCTGAGAAATGACAAATATTGACTTGTGGTGGACTTCTGAAATTGGACGACAAAGTCTGAGTTAGTTGTCAATATTACCACTTGTTTTTTATTTATTTGATTTGATTTATTATTTTGTATATTGTATTATTTTTTCAATACTTTTCAGTGCTGTCGATTGGATTTTTATCTGAATTGTTTTGAGTCTGTCTTGCCTTGTGAGAGAAATTGCTCCTGGTCGAATGGAACAATGATGTCCATCATCGAATGCAAATGTATTGTTGACAGGAATATGTGCTCCTTTCACAGCCTGGGGATGATTATGTGCAGACTATATGTGAGAGTGTGTGCGTGGTGTTTCTGCATGACTGTTTTTTTCCTTAGACAATCATTATAGGATAGTGTCTGCATCCCGATTTCCTGTTGCCTATGTTCCTTCCTGTCTAACATGTACCCATGAGTTTATACATCAAGTCTACAGTATGAGTGTGTGTTTGCATCCGTGTGTACTTCCTGTGTTGATTTATGTCCCTTCACCTATTGCCCCAAACATCCTACAGCAACTTGAGGTTGTTGAGCTGAAATACAATTATACAAGCATTTTGGAACAGTGTATTTATTATACAAAATTTCAAGTTAAAAGCTGTTCTTTTGCACTTTCTGTTTATCAAAAAAAAAAAAAAAAAAAAAAGCATAACTTTTGAGGAAAAATATTAAGCAACTATAGCATATTGGAATGATTTCTAAACGATCATGTGACACTGAAGACTGGAGTAGTGGTGCTGCAATCCATCACTGGAATAAAATCCATTTAAAATGTATTCAAAAAATAGAAAATAAATATTGCAATAATATTTAACAATTGTACTGTATTTACTGTATGTTTAATCTAAAAAATGTAGCTGTGGTGAACATAAGGGCACTTAAAAACATTACTGACATCAAACCTTTGAATGGTAGTGTATATATTTTGTATTTCTATTTAATTTATTGCAGGTTTTTAACTTTATGTGTGTTTTACGGTCTAGGGCACAAGTGATTTCTGTGTTGCACCAGACAAATTTCTGATGAACCAAACAAAAGACGTAATCAGCTCAGGTGAGTGTATCTCTTATTCTTAATTTATGTACTATATGTAGGGAGAAAAACAGACGTGGACACTTATGCACGTGCGCACACACAGATTCATGGCCGGCTCATTTAATCTCATATTATGAATGGGGATTATGCTTCTTCAGTGTACAAATTTGCATGAAATGGTATTTTTACACTATCAAGTGCTTGAATAGTTTTAAAGGTTAATCTGAGAGACCTTTAATCCTGCTCCATAATCACTGTGACTGAATACATGGGTAAAATGGCCATTCCTGTGATTATGAAACTTTAATCCTGTTCTCAGCCATAATATGTTCCTGCACCACCAGACAGACAGAAGCTCCCTCAGGTGCTTGAGGACGGAGCTTCCCGGAGGAAAATTTAATTCCTCAGAGGCTGCTTTTTCATAGCACGCAAGACTTAAAGGAATAGTTCACCCAAAAATGAAAATACAACCACAGTCTGATTGGTTAAAATGGCTTCTACATATCTGTTTAGTATTATTGATATCATGCATCACATGATTAATTTATACTTAAAGATGTCCAGGTTTTTTTATTTTCTATGGTCTGTATGTCATGGTGTTAATAATGCACTCTTAATGTTTTTTTTTTCCCTTCTTTTTTTCTAGATATTGTGCATTATTACTTATACTGCAGCCAGACGCTCCCCAACCCATTTCAGCAGGTACTATGGTTAATAGAAATTATCACATGCACTTTGTTCTTTGTAACCAATTTGTTTTGGTTAGTTACATTTATTGTTTATATGTCAGCACAGGCAATGCAGTAAGGATGTTTATGGCCTTTTGTATTATTGTTATTAGTGTGCCATTACTTAAGATAATAACTAATGTTTTTGAAACTGAATTGACTATTTTTGATTGATTAAATAAAAATAAGTAGTTTGTAAGAGTGTGTTCACTTTGCTATATATATATGTCAGCAAGAGAAATGCAATATAAAGATGCATATATGTTTTTTTTTCTGTATTGTTATTCATCACATTCTTCTCAGACTGCAAGCTTGCAATTCATCATTTATATTTTCATGGCGTTATTGATTCAGTAACATTATCCTAATTTAAATGAAACCTCATAAGTGACTAATTGGTCAAAACAAATAAATATTGGGCAAATACATTTTTAACTATATATACTGTGTAATATATATATATATATATATATATATATATATATATATATATATATATATATATATATATATATATTAATGCAAATGCTGATTTACATTTTGGCCAAATATATAGACTTCCTTAAAATGCTCTTTACAATATGTAGGTTGCTCAGTAGGTTTTAAAATGGCTAACTTGAAACCGTTTAAAATGCCCAAATCTACCTTTCAGACTTACCAGTCTCCCTCTCCACCTACTTTACTCTTTTCCTGACTCTGTCTTTCTCTCACACTTCTCCTGTCTCTCTGCATCTCTCAGGGTTTTTAGGTCAGGCAGTAAAAGGCCAGTGTCCTATATCTCAGCTTGCTGCAGTTCAGCTACAGAGTAACTGTAGACATCTCTTTCAGATCAATGGAGTTGTCACAAAGATAGAGAAACAAACATGTTCGTAACAAGACATCAGTTATACTGTATGTCCTTTACTCACTCACTCACACATGCAAAATCAATCTGTAAAGAGCATCTTCAGTTTTTTATTTTATGTATGACAATATTTTTCTAATGAGATGGATGTCTTCTTTATCTTATTACCTTCTCATGTTCAGTTCTTGGTCTCATCTTTGTTTATTTCTATTTACTCTTTAGTCAGACTCACGCAGTCTCTAAATCTCTTGTTCCGTCACTCTTTTTTGTTTTCTTGCCTCTCTTTTTTCATGTGTGGTCTGGGATAGAGATGCATTTTCCTTTCCACAGGGAATTTATTCACTCTCATATCAAGACACAATGGTGAAAATTGTACAAACAAAGTGGATTATATATATATATATATATATATATATATATATATATATTTTTTTTTTTTTTTTTACCTAGATTTGAGAGCTGACAGTGTTAGCAGGTGTGTGTATCTGTGTATGGTGCAGTTTCTCTCTCTGCTGGTAGGGATTGAAACTGCACACGAGTCCCTTTCAGGATGAACTGTATATGTGATGTGTAAACTATGGATGTTGTGTTTGTTAGCCCTTAAACATAAGGAACTGATCCTGAATTAGTTTGTTTTGCAGTCCCTGACTCTCTTCCAGAGATCGCTGACCACCATGCAGATCCAGATCCAAGGTCTCCTGCAGTTTGCAGTGCCTCTGTTCCCCACAGCTGAGGTGAGTGTGCATGACGGTTTGATTTGAATATAGAAAATGGATTTGAATGTACAGATTTGAATATAGAAAATTAATTAAAACAATAATATACTGTATGTGCGATATTCACTATAGTTATATATAACTTCTGACATTATGACAATCTACAGTAGCACACACTGGGTCGTGATTTAATGATCTAAGCGCATGGTCTAAAGCGAATGGCGCAGGTGCACTCCGAATCAACTTTTGCTAGTTTAACGACGGGAAAACTGTTAGCATGTCTGGCACATGGTCTAAATGGGTTGTCCCTATTCCCTTCTTATACGAACATGCTCTTTAAATAACAAAGAAATAGACATTGTGCCAGACTTTAGACTAGGTTTGAGTTGGTCTATGGTGCAGTCTATTTTCAGTTCCTCAAAATAGCAACGCACCAGCAAAGCGCCTGAACACACCTCGTTTTCAGACCAGCATGCCCATGGGTGCACAAAAGGACACAAATGCATTTGCTATTTAAACAACGCAGGGCAGAATGGGAAAATGAGAACTGCGTCGGGTTAAAACTAGTAAAAACACTTGCACCGCACATTGCGCCAGGTATATAAAAGGGCCCATTGCTTTATTTATTTTTTATTATTGCACTGTAAAATTATTCATTTTAATTAGACAACATAAAAGTAGTAATGCATACAAAATGCATGTTATTTTTTTATTTAGTCCTGACCTGAAAAAGATATTTCACGCAAAGCATGTTTACATATAATCCACATATAATACACTTGATTGTTAACACTGTGTTGCTTTTTTATTTTGCGTTTAGACGTTCACGAGTCCCTTGTTTGTCCTGATTAGTTAAATTGTCCAGTGTATTGTATTTAATTTTAATTATTTTTTCCTGGTTCTTTTCAGAGGGATTTATTGAGTATTCAGCATTTATTGAATAATTCAGAGGCCAGTCTACATCAGCTCACTGCACTTCTAGACTGCCGAGGACTCAATAAGGTACCGAGCACACATACATGTTCCACCTGTTTCTGTCTGATATAATGCTGTGAGATTAGTGAGATTTTAGCAATTAGTAAAATGCATCTAAATCTCTTGTGGGATGTGTGTGTGTTTGCAGGACTACCTGGACGCTCTGATAGGTGTGTGTTATGATGGTGTGGAGGGATTGCTGTATCTCTGTCTGTTCTCTCTGCTGGCGGCCTGTGCCTTCTCTGTCATGCTGTGTGCCATCCCCAGAGCGTGGCGACAGATTGCCAACAGGTACAGTACACACACCCACAATGCATTTAGATCACTCACTTTTGACTATCATGCACTTAACTCTAATCAAACATCCGTAAACTAGCTAATTAAGTTCTTTGGGAGTCAGCTGATAAATACAGCCAGGTCTGTTAGAGCCTTTGCATGAAGCAAGCATGCCGAAACATGACCTGAGGGTGCTTGCAGAGCAGATCAATTTGGTGGCAGCGCCACCTGTTGGTCAAAAGTGATAAGCAATTGTGACATAACAAGATATTTGTACTTATGGGTTTTCCTTTCCATTTTGCATACACTTACTTAGCTTCTTATTTTGCCTCTGTTGTGCTTGACTGCTTAAAGGGATAGGTTATGCAAAAATGAAAATTCTGTCATTATTTACTCACCCTCAAGTTGCACTTCTATAAGTTTCTTTTTTATGTTGAACATAAAATATATTTTGAAGCGTGTAAGAAACCAAACAGGTGCTGGTCAAATTACAGGTGTTTTTTTTTTTTTTTTTTTTAATGGGTGAACTATCCCTTTCTAGTATTTTTAATTCTGATGGTGCTATATTTCTATTATTAATATATTATATATTATATATAATATAATATTATATATTATATTATATTATTATTATTATGTGATATATTATTAATTAAATTAATAATATAAATGCAGCCTTGGTTAGCAGAGGAGAAAAATCTTACCTGTCCCATTTCTTCTTTTTTTTTTTTTTTTTTTTATAATAGTGTAAACGATGCTTCTCTCTCTCTCTCTCTCCACAGAGACAGAGATTATGATGACATTGATGACGGGGACCCGTTTAACCCTCAAAGCCGGCGAATTACATCCCACCATTCACACCAGGGCAACATGCACAGCTTCTGCAGCTACAGTAGCAGCATGGGCAGCCAAACCAGCCTGCACCCTCCAACACAGGCTGTGACCAACGCACCTCTGTCAGAATATATGTAAGAGTCAACCTTAAACATGAGTTATTCTTTTTCATATTCTGTGATATCCTGTTTCCAGATTGATGTGTCTGGATTTTGTGTGGCAGCTCAGTTCAGGAACTTCTGGGTGAAATAGAGGGGAGCTGATGTTAATGTTGATGGATTTTCCTTTCTTGAGGAATTTTCGATGAAGTTCACTTACTGTATAATTTCTAAAATACTTCTATCCTTTCTCCTTTCTCACTCTGTCTTGAACTCTCACCCTCATTCTCTCTTTTATTTATCCACTCACTGTCTTGTTTTGACAGGAACCAGTCTGCGCTGTTTGGAGGAAACCCGCGCTATGAGAACGTGCCACTGATCGGGAGGGGATCTCCTCCTCCTTCGGTGCGTTGGGCTCCAGAGGCCATGTCCTTCTCATGACCACACATACACTCATGTTGATACAATGGCAATAATTCACACCAAAGATTTAACCTTATTTCATAATCATTTTAAGGGTCGATGTGAAATAAAAAATTGGCCATATGTACACTATTGTTCAAAAGTATATTCTATTTTAAAGGATATATATATATATATATATATATATATATATATATATATATATATATATATTTACAAAGGAAACATTACATTAATCAAAAGTGGTAGTAAAGACATTTACAAAATATTTCTGTTCCAAAATAATGAGGTTTCTATTATCAAAGACTCCTAAAAATATATCATTGTCATTAAATACATCAAAACTTACTGTTTTCTGCATTGATAATAATGCATGTTTCTTGAGCATCAAATCAGACTATTAGAATCATTTCTGAAAGATCATGTGACACTGAAGACTGGAGTAATGATGCTGAAAATTCAGCTTTAAAAATAATAATACCAGTTTTATTTATAGTGCGCCTTTATTTCCCATCACAAGAATAAATTATGTTTAGAAATTGATTCAAATAGAAAAGTAATTTTATCAAGAATAATATTTCACAATATTAGTATTTTAACTATATTTTTGCTCAATTAAATGCAGCCTTGGTGAGCAGAAGAGGCTTTTTTAAAAAACTCAAATCTCAAACCCAACATTTGAGCAGTAATGTAGTTATTTATTTAGTAATTATTTGTGATGTTAATGTGCACAATTCATCTGTGCTCATCCTAACAAAAATTAGACCATGTATAAAGAGAGTAAATTGACTACATTTTCTTTTCGTATTGACTTTAAACTCTTACCATGATTATTTCTCCCCTTAATCTTCTATTTGTCCTTTGATAGCCAGTGGCTTTCTAATGTGTTCTGCTAATAGCTTCTTTTACGGTTTTTCTTTGTTTGTTCGTATGTTTCTCTGTTTGTATGTTTCTGTTATTTCTTTTTTTTTTTTTTTTTTTTTTTTTTTTTTAACCAAAAAATAAAATTCTTTTTGGAGCTTTACTCTCAGCCATATAGAAACCGCGTAAGTTGCTGTATGATTACAGTACTATTTCCCCTCTTTTATTTCCCCTCTTTTATTTCATCCCTTGTTTTTACCCCATGAGTTTGAATAAATTTTGTATGGGTGACCCCCCCCCCCCACTTCACTCCTGGCATGGAATGGATCCTCATAGACATACCCACATATGTTGTGTGTTAGGAATAGATACATAGAGCATCTATTGGTAGGAGGTCAGGATGCATTTACAAGAGCATTTCTCTGTGGGATTGTAGTGTTGTCTGGCCACTAGCATGCCTTACAAACCCTTTTGACAGCTAATAACTTTATACAGGTTCAGAGCAACTTGAGGGTGAGTAAATCATGACAGGATTTCCTTTCCTTTTTTTAAATACAATCTTTTAGATACAGGTATCAGATTTCATATTCATTCCACTCCTGAAAAAAACATTCTTGTTTGCTTGAATGGTTTTAGTGATCTATATATGATCAGTTTGTGACTGCTGTGTTGATGTGTTTCACAGTACTCTCCAACCATGAGAGCCACCTACCTCTCCATGACCGAAGACCAGATCAGACACTTTGGGGAGGACTTCCGAGCGTAGAACTGATCTGTTTTCCTCTGGTGTGAGTCTTTACACGTTGGAAATATGGACACATGGAAAACTCTCACGCCAGCATGTCTGCCCGCCCTTCTTTGTGTTAAAGGAGCTCAGTCTGAGAGGAGAACGGCATTTTAAGAGCACTCTGTGTGTGTCCATACAGGTTCTTGCATGTCTGTGTGTGTTTGTCCATTATTCTGATGGTGGGATGCTTCTTTTCTCTCACTACTGACACATTTGTGAGGTGCTGAAATATCCTCTCTCTAATAACAGTATGTTTACACCATATTTTCATTAAATAGACTGTTGTCTTCCCTATTGCCTTTTCAGCTGCAGAAACTGTTTGACGTGGGTGACAAAAACCTTTTTGAACCCACTTTATATGAAGTGTCTTTAACTACCATGTACTAACATTTACATTTATCATTTGATGCAGTGCACTTATTGTGTCTTTACCTGTACTGTAATTAATTTCTGTGATTAAATCTGCTGCATATATAACACTGTTTACCTATCATGAAAATTATGTAATTTGTTTTCCGCTTTATTTCAATAACTTTATTTTTTTAATTAATTTTAGTTAACAATAACAACACTGACAAATAACAATTGGTTGTTTTTTTTCACAAGTACATAGTAGTGAAAGACGGCTAATATAAATATAGTGGGACCTGTATTTTTTAGGCATAAAAATTTAGCATTTTTTCTTACCTGAGTACATAAACTTATAAAAGTTACCCATTTGTCATTTTAAAGATTTTGTACATATAAGTGTGGACACTGTTTGAAGTATTAATATTCTGTCCATTGGACATTTAGTCCTACATGGTCTGCAGCATTGCTAGTATCAGCATAGTAGGTTTGCTAGGTACTTTTCTAAGCGGTTGTTCATGAACAAATGTTTTTTTAGCTACTGTGCAGTGTGGGCTTCATGGACATGTCATCACTTTTTATGATGGCTAACTGTACAGATACTAATGCATCTTCTTTTGTTGAAGTGAAGCTTCTTTTGTTTTCTAAATGTGTTTTGTGCCAAGAATGGAAGCATGTTTTGTGCCTCTAAAGCCTTAGTTTTCTTTATTCGGTGAGCGACCGCTGATGTGTATCTATGGGAGAGGGCAATAAAAGCTTTTCTGTTTCTGTTTTGCATGTAGAGGCATTTTAAGCACAACGTGATCACTTGAAGTTTAAAGTGACCGAACATACAGTCGATTTGTTCCACAAATGATGTTTCGGGCATCCTGAGAGATGTTCACCTCATTTCCAGCAGGCAAAAATGATGGGCCATTTTACTTGGAACTTTAAATCTTTTTAAATCAACTTGAGCGAGAGCACACTGAGCCATTTTCTTCACATGATTCAAAAGGATATGCTTTGTATTAACCTGTTGAGCAGCTGTAAATAACCTGTATGATAATTGATGTTGGTGATGATTTGTATTTCTTTCTTTGCTCCGTTCTTGTGTGGCATTTTCAGTTTATTGTTTAATAAAATCAGCTACTTGGACAGATGTTTGCAGAGTGTGTTCTCATTTAAGATTTATGGTCACATCCATTTGATTGATTGCCTATTTAGACAGTTTTAATACAATTTTAACTGATTTTACTACTTTGGGTGCATGAATAGAACTGTTGCAGAAACTGAGGGTGATACTTGGGGTAAGAAACATGGATATAATTGTTTTATGATTGTAACAGTTATTTTTGAAAGTTATAGGCACATAACCTTTTGTATAAGCACTTCACTTATAGCCAGTAGCGGGGCATGTTTTTTACACTATATGTAGTAAGTTGGCTGATAATGCTGCCATAAAATACAATATTTATTTATTTATTTGACTGCGCAAAAATGGTAAACCTTTTACAATTATGAAATTGCAAAAGGTGTTTTTTTTTTTTTTTAAGTTTAACTTCATGGTGACGATCTGCTATTGAATAAATGATGATGAAATAATAAACTGAAATAAAACTTAATTTAACCATCTTATATTCCTTACCATGTTAATGATATTGTTCCTCTTTGTGCTCTGTGAGTATAGCGCGCTCTACTGGCGCTGTTGTCTAACATCGACAAAAAAGAAAAAAAGAAAGCCTGAGGTAAAACCAAAAAAAAAAAAAAAACAATAGTTTAATCTGAATAATGCATTATAAAATTACGCATACATATCTATACGTACAATTCTAAGCACGATGCATTGCTTTTGGTATTTAGTACTATTAACATTATCACTTTTAAAAAGTAAAAGTTTGTCTGAAAAGGTGACGTCAGTGGCGCCGCGCTGCTAGGATACAGTAAACTCCTGCAGACCAGTGACGCAGTAAAACCAGCAAAACCCACACAGCGACACAAAATCAGGTAAAAATAATAACGTGTCGGATTTTGAAAGAGCTTATTAAACGAGTGCCTGCTGTAGACTGACACATGCCTTGGAATGCTTCAATGCAGTCCTTCCAAAGTTAATTTGACTCCGCATTCTATTTTGGAACTAAACTGCTCAAATAAATGTCCATAATAATCATATTAAATCGTAGTTCGACTTTATTATGTCGATGTGCCGTCTTTTTTTATTGAACATGTTCTTGTGGGGGATGGGGGGGGGGGGGGGGGGGGGGTTTGGGCGATAAATGACTAACAGTTTTTGACAACAAGAAGCAGACAGTTTTATGAACAGTCTTTGTTATGGCAGGTTACCGCCTTAGTCAGCGTTACAATCTAGTATAACGTTACGTTGAGACGTCTTTAGAACTTATTTTTATTATATATATATATATATATATATATATATATATATATATATATATATATATATTATAGCATTAAGTGTGTGTG
The DNA here is from genome assembly GCF_003368295.1 of Carassius auratus. Taxonomy (NCBI): domain Eukaryota; kingdom Metazoa; phylum Chordata; class Actinopteri; order Cypriniformes; family Cyprinidae; genus Carassius; species Carassius auratus. The sequence continues at coordinate 23,141,954 of NC_039243.1, read as the reverse complement.
ATATTCTTCTATAATTCATCTAAATGTATCATAAAAGTATATATAGACTTTATGCAATAATTGCTCTAAAACTATTTAAATAAAAAAATAAACTTAATCTGTCCTGAGCAAGCTTACAAAAAATATATGTATAATAATTAGATAAACATTTATGCCCTCATTAATTGAGGGAATATATGGCATATTTTATTTAAACAAACAAGCTAAAAAAAAAAAAAAAAAAAAAAAAAAAAGATAAAAATGTAAATTTAATCAAGAACTGTTGACACCATCCTCTTTTAATATTTCTTACCTTTAGCGAAAATGGAGATTGTGTACGTGTACACAAAAAAGCGCAGTGAGTTCGGGCGCCAGTGTAACTTTTCAGACCGTCCAGCTGAGCTGCATGTGGACATTCTGCCTGACATTTCCCTCGCTGCAAACTTCATAGTGAGAGATCCATGTAATGTGACGGTTCAGTGCGCAGAGGAAATGTCCGAGCATGAGGTGAGACCAGCATTAACACAGCAAAAAAATAAAAATAAAATAAAAACAAATCCATGAACGTGCATTTTGCAAACAACTATACCTTCATAAAATATAATGAAATGGATTAATATACTTTAATATAATATCAATTAGTTTCCATCATGGACTGAATTTGAAAGTTCTTGTCATGTTCAGGTGAACACAGAGCGCTTTGAATCAGAGTCCCGAGGTATAAACCATGTGGAAGGAGGCTGGCCGAAAGATCTCAATCCAGAAGACATGGAGGCGACCATACGCTACAGGAAGAAAGTGGAGAAGGACGAACACTATCAGAACACCATCATGCAGATTGCTGGTGTGAGTGCCTTGAACCGTTAACCATCAAGTATTATATGAGCAATATACAGTATGAGATGAGACTTCAATTCAGGAAGATCAGAAGATATGCTTTTGATTTCCTTATTGAAAAACAAGCCCAATTTTGCCCATTGCAGCTCATGGAACACTGTTGCAAGCAGAACAATGCCACTGACATCTACCAGGAGTTTTTTGAGGATGAGGATGAGGAGGTAGTGGAGGAATCGGAGGAACAGCCATCAGCGAAGACAATCAATGTCTTCAGGTGAGCGCACCTAACTGTATATCAACAAGGTCACTTTTTCTATTATTAATAATAATTTTGCTTTTCAACATTTTCATTTGAATTCAGTCAATTTTTTTAAATATATATATATATATTTTTTTTTTTCTTATTTTCTAACATACATACATTACCATACAAACGTTTGGGATAAGTAAGAATTTTATTTATTTATGTATTTATTTTATTTTTTGAGAGAGAGAGATTAGTAGTATTATTCAGCAAGGATGCATTCAATTGGTCAAAAGCAACAGTGTTGCAACATGTATGCATTTCAAATAAATGCTGTTCTTTTTAACTATTGATATTATTTGAGCTATACGAGCAATTTCTTAATATTATCAATAATCAAAAAATTACTACCCCCATTTACAAGTTACACATTAGGATGGACTTACTTCTTATATATATAAATGATATATATATATATAATTTGTTTGTTTTTTTGTTGTTGGTTTTTTTACTATTAACTTAACTTATTTTTACTATTAGCTATAGAACTTTTGAATCTTGAAATGTTTTGATACTGTGTTTTTTCTAGAGACCCGAATGAAGTGAAGCGCACAGCCACCAGTTTGTCCTGGCACCCCGATGGCAACCATAAACTTGCTGTCTCCTACTCTTCCCTGGAGTTTCAAAGAGCACCCAATGACATGAGCTTTGACTCCTACATATGGGACATTGGTATAACATAAGAACAGTGCATCTTTGTAATTTAACAAAAAAGTAATGTGCAACAAACATATGTTGTTGTTTTTTTTTACTTTCAGAAAATCCCAATAAACCTGAAATGACACTGAAACCTGTATCTCCACTTGTCTGTCTGGAGTACAACCCGAAAGATTCACACATTCTTGCTGGGGGAAGCTACAATGGACAAATCGGTGGGTTTTATCACCTCAGCGTTTATTCCAGCAGCCAAAACACTTATGAACATCTCTTTTAGTGGTGTTATTAGATTGGCCTCGGTCGCTCTGTGCAATTTTAGTTCTCAACAAATTACGGTTAATGCATAAAAAAGTACCTTTGACCTTGTCTGAATAACATTTGCTAGATAGTCTAACTGCTAGACTAATAGTCTATGGCACTGAATACAAATATGAAATGAGTATGTACTTTGGAATGGCATCTGCAGATGAATTTGTGTAAATGTACATGAATAACCTTATATTTTTTATTCAAATCATGCATGCCCACCTTGTTATTTAACCCATTTCCAGCATATTGGGACACTCGTAAGGGCAGCCAGCCAGCAGAGATGTCCACAATCGAACACAGCCATAGAGATCCTGTCTACAAAGTCATCTGGCTGCAGTCGAAGACAGGCACGGACATCTTCTCGGCTTCTACAGATGGCCAGGTCTGTGTGCAATGACACAAATGTCTAAAACTAAAGAAATAAACCACACAGTATTTCATTGAGACACTCATGCATCTGACACCAGGTACTGTGGTGGGACATTCGTAAAATGAGTGAGCCCACTGAGAGACTTGTACTGGACCCTAGTAAAAAGGGGAACCTTGACAATGCCCTTGGTGCCGTCTCGCTGGAGTTTGAGACCACTATGGTAAGAGCTGTCATTAGTGTCTTTTTGGCTCACTGCAAGAAGAACCTTGGTAGAAATAGATGTTGAGAACTTAAACATCCTTTGTTTTTGATTACACAAGCCCACTAAGTTCATGGTGGGCACAGAGCAGGGTCTTGTGGTTTCATGCAACCGCAAAGCAAAAACCCCTGCTGAGAAGATCGTATGCACATACAGCGGGCACCACGGTCCCATTTATGCCCTGCAGAGGAACCCGTTTTTTTCCGAAGAACTTCCTGACTGTGGCTGACTGGACCGCCCGCATCTGGTCAGAGGATATCAAGGAGTCCTCCATCATGTGGACAAAGTAACTACTCAAACACCGCATTATGAAATGAGTTTTTACTGTATATTTGGTTAAATGAATGCAGTCTTGAGTATAAGAGAGACTTTCAAAAACATTGACAATTCTTACCAGGTATCACATGGCCCATCTGTTAGATGGCTGTTGGAGTCCAGTCAGACCCTCGGTCTTCTTTACAGTAAAGATGGACGGCACCTTGGACGTGTGGGACATCTTGTTTAAACAGAACGACCCCACTCTCAGTCTCAAAGTTGGTCCTTAATGCCTCCTCCTTGTACTGAAACCATCTCACAGTCCAGTATCGCAGCATTATCTGTTTAAAGAAATGTTCCCAATGTGTGTGTTTCCTTGCAGGTTTGTGATGAAGCCCTGTCCAGCGTCCGGGTGCAAGATAACGGCCGCTTCCTGGGCTGTGGCTCTCAGCTGGGAACCACCACACTGCTGGAGATTTCAGCAGGCCTATGCACACTCCAGAAGAACGAGAAGGCCATGGTCTCAGAGGTCAGACACAAACATGAACATCTGCAATATAATGATTTCTTCATAGTCCATATTAAAGCATGCATCATACAAAACAGTTCAAAAGTGAACAAGGCTGCATTTATTTGAACAGAGATACTCTAAAAACAGTATATAATATTGCAATTTAAAATTAATTTTAAAACTCAATTTTCAGCATCATTACTCCAGCCTTTTAAATCATTCTAATATGCTGATTTGGTGCACAAGAAATATTTCTTCTTATCGTCACCGTTGAAAACAGTTGTGTGTTTTTAAATATTACAATTTCTAATATAAAACTAGAATATTTAAAAATCATACTAGGGAAAAGAAAAGTTCACCTAACTGAAGAATCAGTAAATTTGTTTGAACTGTACTATCATCTGTCATACACTGAACTTGTGTGTTTTTGCAGATGTTTGAACGCGAGACCAAGCGGGAGAAGATTCTGGAAGCTCGGCACAGAGAGATGCGTCTGAAGGAGCGCAGCCGCTCCGAGCAGAGCCGAGAGGACGAGGGCAAAGAGGCAGATGGGGAGGAGAGCGCAGAAGAGCTGGTGGCCCGTGCAGAGAGGGAGTTCTTCGAAATCATGGAAGCCGAGAAGAAGAAAGAGTGGAACGAGGAGAGACAACGAGAGAAGGTGAAGGATGTTCACAGAGTTAACGTGTTCACTGCACATGTTTTGAACTTCAAGGTTTGTAACCACACGTCTGTTGTTTTGATGGGTGTTGTTTCAGAACAGCCCGTCAAATTAAATTGCCCCCCCTTTGTGGAGCTTAAACAAATTGTGCCCCATGTTTGGACTGTTGCTCCAATAAGATAAGGGTCCCGAGCTCTATATATAACCCTGATAGCTGGGTAGGAAAAGCTCTATTGTGAAAGACAAAGAAAGAAAAATCAATAAAGTCTATTTCGTCTATACCCATGATGCTTTATGCTCCTCTGTGATTGGTGAGGAGGCATTTGAGCTGGTGTGAGCATCAGAAGTGTATTGCTGTAGGCTTGTCCACTCAAAGGCTCATGTGATTAATGGTTCTGGCCTTTTCAAGGACCTAAGTTGTTAGAGAATAAAGAGGGGGGTTATAATTAGATTGGTTTTATGTGTCTTACATGATTTCTATAGGCAATTAATTGGACAAAAAAGTAGTTTGGATGGTTTTGTAGTTTTTGATTTGTGTTTTCTTATTCCCTTCAGGAGAAAGGTGTGTGTGAAGAGAAAGATTTCCAGGAGAAGCATGAAACTAACGGTGTTTCTTCCTTTAAAAGGAGCGAAATCTCTCTGTAGATTGCCAACACCGAGCTGGTCTCACACTCAGATCATGTTCGCAACCCGTTTTACTTCCATAATTTCATGTATTTCTGAGTGAAATGGGATATTCAGTGAGAAAACGTTTATTTATCATGAACCAGCTGGATTGTGTAAAGTGGGCATTAAATTCCAGAAGTGGACTGGAGTTTCACACCATGACCAAGAACTCTGTAAAGCTGCTTTGAAACAAGATGTATTGTGAAGAGTGCTATACAAATAAAACTTGACTTGACCAGGAATGTGCATTAAGAAAGTAGATTGGTGATTTCGTGTTGAATTCAAGGAATAAATGCAACAGACTGTTTGTTGTCTTTCTTATGTTATGTCATGTAAGTGACTAATTCAATAAAATACATTTAGCATTTTTAATTATGTGTGATTACTGCAATTAGTTCAGCAGTTGTCAGTGTTGTTTCAGACTTTCACTCATCTTTCATATTCTCAAAATAGCATGTTAATCAGAGCTAACTGTAAATATTCACTATTGTTTGATTATATTTGTCTTTATAGCCTTCCACATGTGTCTTTAGATCTCAAAATACTAGTATTGTGTGAGTAGGTAAATAAAAATAAAACATAAAAAAAGTGGAGTAAATTCCGTTTGTTCGGAATTTGAGGTGCGTATGGACATAATGGTTTTCTAATGATACATTTCTTATTAAAAGGCAATAATTCTTGAATATAAAATTATTATAATCTTTAAAATTATAAAATCTTTAAATTAAGTTGACCTTTTAATTATTGTTTATTTTAAAAATGTAAAACCCAAACAATAGTACTTTTATACAAATATATATAAAAAAATATTAATTATTATATATTTATATCATATAATTAATATAATACACAATCATTAATCCACTTAATATTAATTATTCAAAACATATAATAGTTATGGGGGAATTATAAAACAGGACTAACGGAAGAAAACTGCAGTACAATTCCTGACCAGTAGGTGTCGCTGCTGCCTCAGAGTCTGAGAAGTTCTGGTTCTGTGCACCTGAGTGGAAGAAGCGTCAGCGTCAACGGCAGTGCGCACTACTGCTCAGTGCTCATCTCTAGGGACATTACAAACACAACGGACACACACACTCGCTCACGGGTTTACCGTGGGTGGAGAAACACACATCCCGCTCAGACATGGACCTGAAGGAGTTCACGGGCGTTTAAGAGACGCCCGCGTCCAGTGTGTAATCGCTCAGTGTGTTTTATAATCTTAGAGACAGAAGCGCAGGTGAATTGTTGCGTGGATCATGACCGCGCGGTGTCTGTTGTGCTCTCTTCACGTGACGCGCATGTTTTAGTTTACTAATAACCGTGAAAACGTCCCGCAAAACATTACGATGAAGGACACTGGAGAATCAAAGGATCATCAACTGACTGTAAGTCTTCTTATGTTACCCGAACTTAGTGTCTAGAGTCTGTGGACTGTTCAGCCAAATATGTTTATGCAGGCTATTCGTGTAAATTGGAGACAGTATTTGCATATTTGTTTTTGTGTATCATCAAATATATAGCTTATATCCTAACAACACCCTGTAGTTGTAGACTTTGTTTCAACCAATAATAATGTATGCTATGTATACTGTTATATACTAACATATACATTTATATGCGTTCTGATGCACCTGTGTTATTAGTTTGCATGTAAACAGTATTTGTATTATGATATATAGTTTGCTTATATTTTATCTGCATATATTGTTTTTTTTTTTTAATGTGGGTACAGTTGAAAGTCGTGTGGCAGACTTGCTAAATTTAATCTAAACTTAATTTTAAAATTAATTACGTACACCGCGGAACCATTTAAAATGGTCTAGTGAGGCAAAGAGATTGTTAAACGTTCTGAAAAATGTAATAGATTATGGGGATCAGTTCAAAGAATCTATGAATACATTTTTACACATTCAGTCTTAATCTAAATATGGACACATTATCCATCAATTATGCATGTGTATGTATATATGTATTTATTGAGGTGATTTCTGCATGCTGCACACACATGTCAGAATTTCAACTGTTTAGGCAATAACTTTATATGCCAATATGTGTTAGAAATACAAGGGTTAATAAAAATAAATGTGTGTATACCTATGTAGAAATAAAAAAGGGGATTTTATTCACTTCTACAGTCACATTTCATTCCCTGACAGCTTGTCTACTTAACCCCAGGACAGATTTCAGTCTGACAGTCTACACTTGTTTAATTTAGATTCTTTGGGAGCTTAATACCTGTTTTCTGGTGATCTTTTGCCCCCCTCTCAATAATTCACAGCGGCAGTTTAAGTTCCCTTTCTCTTCTTCCACTGGAATACATCATTCCAGTGCTTTAGCTACAGTAAATGTGAGACAGTCATGTACTCTTTCTAGACCATTTTCTATTAATAATAATAATGACTAAAATATTGCTCTGTAAATCTGTGCGAGTATTGGCTGTGAGCAACATCTCATTAAGCATACTAAATGTTTGGAAAGCATTTGTTGCTATTGCTACAAGCAATAATAACCTCCAGCTATAATATTCATACTGCATAATTAACTACCTAGGTTGGTGAGTTGCATCGCTGCACTGTGACACTTCAGTGTTTATTTCTGCACAAAAAATAATGTGGTTATGTGCATATCGATTCTCCTGCAGGCAAAACGTAAATGCCCTTTAAATCCAAATTAGTGAGCGTGCTCATATTTGATAAATGCAACCTGCTGCTGTCTCTTTTTTGCAAAGATATCACTAAATATTCTTGAGTCTGTCGAACTGTGTCACCTTCTTATTCAATCAAGTTCTGATTACCGAAGGAGCTTTATTTTTTGTTATTTTTGTATGGACCTCTCATTAGTGAATATATAATTTAAAATATATTATATTATATTATATATTGCTGTTATAATATATAATACAGTATTGTGAGTTTGTGACAATTAAGCCACATGCATTTGTATTAATGTCACTGCATTTAATAGAAAAAAATATTATTCAACATTTATAAAGAATCCTCAAATATTTTCCCTGAAAAATGTGATTGTGCTGTCGTGTGGTTTTTCTGTTAAATAAATGCCATTTGGTTCAATATTTTATTTAATGCAGCTACATTTATCCCTGTTGTTAAATATTATAGTAGGGTCCAAATACTCTTTGAGCACAGTGCATTTTTTTATTGTTGTTTTGCAGGTGGCCCTGCGGATTCGGCCTTTGAGTGATGCTGAACTGGAGGAAGGAGCCACTATTATAGCACACAAAGTGGATGACCAGGTCAGACAAAACTGTTATTGTGTGTGTGTGTGGCACAGAGTCAGCACTACATTCTGCTTTAGCCTTCTCAATGAAGAATACATGTGCATAACTGCCTTAAAAAGGAGATTGCAGAATCGCAATGTTCCTTGTGCTGTATATCTGTAATCTGCATTGAGTTTATTTTGTGCACTCAGACTATATTTGCTTTGTGCTCTTTTTGTGTTCATTGTGGCGGATCACTGTTGTTTTTAGTCTAACACTAAGCAGGTGACTCAGGCCATTAAAATCAGCCAGGCTCTGAATAAAGCATTACTTTATTGAGGACAGCACTCACATTATTCAGAGAAAAATGCTTAAACTGGTAACAGGTATGCATGTTTTATAGGTCAAGCGGTCTCTTCTTGTACAAGCGGGTGGTTATTGGCCAGAATATGACTTTATGCTATTACTCAAAAGTCAGCTATGCAAAAGTCAGCAAAAGTGAGAAATGTAAAATCAGAATTCAAAGGAAAAGTCAGAAATGTAGGATATATATATATATATATTTTTTTTTTTTTTGTGGCGCAAACAGGATGCCATTAACGCATTTGTGGATTTTAAAATATGAAGTTTGTTTTATATATGAACTCATAAAAATAGGATTAGATGGTGAGGAACGTGTCCATTTATCTCCACTGTCTAAAAGTCTTTCTTTAAAATAGTTTGGAAAAATCATATTAACCACAGGCTAGTTTAAGTGTCTCTAGAGCTCTCATTGGCTGTAATAACCAGATGCTAACTCGTCCCAGTGTTAGTGAATGAGGCGAGTGTGGTCATATCTTCTGTCTCAAGGGTCTGAGTCACAAAGATAATTAGCCAACACTTTGAGACCTCAGCACGGCATGACATCATTTCATTTCCCTGCGTCTGCAACAGCAGGCAGCCATTATAATTATTTTCACCCCTTTCAATCTTAACTTGGATTGATTAATTGTTGTAATTATAGCTGTATTTGCTGGCATGTGTCAGACAGGGTGACGTTCATTTGATTTATATGAACAAAACAAAAGTGCTACTTCTGAAATTCAAATTACAGACTGTGTTGCTAGTAGGGATGGGCGATATATCGCATGTGATTGTCACGCGCATTTCATCAGTAAAGCCAGTTCCCTGATTACCCCTAAATCACCATCACCTGCTTTCAAATGGAATGCCATTTAATAGACAGAACCGTAGTTCATTATCAATATTGGCAATACCGCGTTCATTAACGAAGGCAATTCATCTGCGATAATGAACGTGATATTACGTAGCTTGTCAGTGATCTATTAAATGGCGCTCCATTTGAAAGCCGGTGATGTTGATTTAGCGGTAATCAGGGAACAGGCTTTACTGACGAAATGTGCGTGACAATCGCATGCGCTATATCGCCCATCCCTTGTTGCTAGCAATACCATATATATATATATATATATATATATATATATATGTGTGTGTGTGTGTGTGTTTTTTTACTTGTTGAGATTCATCATGTATGGAAGACTGATTCCATCATGGAATAATAAATAAAAAAAAAAAAGGTAATTGCGACTTTTTAATCTTACAATTCTGACTTTTTTTCCTCACAATTTAAAATTGGGGATATAAAGTTATAAACTTGCAATTTTGAGAGAAAAGTCATAATTGTGAGATATAAACATGCAGTTGCGGGGTAAAAAAGAAAGACACTCGCAAATTCGCAATTATATTTTTTAGGGATAGACCGAAATGAAAATTCTGGGCCGAAACCAAAAATTCTAATTGCACTTGACCATAAAAACGAAACGGAAAATGCCTTTTTAATAATTTTTTTATTATTTTCTTAAACAATATAGAATACTTTTGTAAGACCTTTTTAATTTAACATACTGTAATTAAAATAAAAATAAAAATGCAAGCCAATAAAATTTTGGCAGCTGAAATTTCGTTGTATCCCTAACCTTTATTTATTTATTTTTTGTTCGATGGCCTAAACAAAAAACAGAACTGAGAGATGTAAACTGAGAATTCAGAGAAAGAAAAATAATAATAATCTGAATTGTGTGATGTAACCTCAGAAATCAGAGGAATTGCGAGAAAAAAATGTAAAAAAAAAAAAAAATATTTATGACGTAAATTCAGAATTGTGAGTTAAAGTTGCAGTTCTCTTCAAAGCACATTTTGTTGTTACATTTACCTGCAGTGTAGCATAATATTAAGTTGTTGTTGGATGCTAGATGCTAACTTGAAAGAGTTGTCTTCTGCGGTTACTGGTTTTCAGTTCGTTACTGTATGTTGTTGAATGGCTACTGTTGACTTCAGGCTTTCATGGACGGTCAGCTGAGGTGGTCATGTTTACATTCGAGCACTGGGACATAACAATGCAAACTGGTTATACAAGGGCTGATGGGATTAGTAGCATGTTCAGAAAGGTTTTGACACTGTGTATTATGTTTGTGCAGTCATCCCCATGAATAGAGAAAGAGAACAAGACTGCCAGTACCAACATATAATGAGCTTGTGTAATTGTAGGAAAAGATGTAAACACGCTCAAATACATACATGCATGTTTGCTGGAGAATAGCAAGACCAGTTCATGCTGGTCGAAGCTAGTTAGTAATTATCCAGATTCGCTGACAGGCCAAACTAAGCGCCTTTCTTATCTGTTTGTTCTCAACGTGCCATATGGCAGCACTATCTACTCGTAGACTGTTTTTATCAGTTAGTGGTGTCCGTGGTGTTTTTTTCCCCCGATGGCAGACACTAATGGAGGAGTAAACCTTAAGAAGATGAGCTCACCGACAGGACTTTGGGTGGCTTAGACAGCAGCCACCTGCTCTTCTGTAGTTCCAACCACCTGAGGGCTGTAGGATCATGCCAGCGTTGCCATGTCTTTCAAAGCTAAATCTGATGGCCATATATATATATATTTATATTTATATTTATGTATGTGGTTTGTAGAATTCTTGTGGACAAATTGGTTTTTCGTTAACGAAAACTTGACTTCCATGGCGAAGACGAGACGACACTTGCGTTACTAAACACTGTTATTATATCAGCATCCAATATCATTATTGAAAAAAAAAAGACTTAAATGTAGTTTAATAAATAAAAACACTCTTTATCCAAAATACAAAGTACTTTCTTCAACAATAAAAACAGGAATAAAATATACTCCACCACAATTTGTATGCTTAGGGTTGCCAGATGTCAAGTTTAAATTAGAGCTTTTCTCTTAAAAGGACACATTTTCTGCACAGTGTTTTACTTTAACTTCACAATCTGGCAATCACGCACACACACTCTCTACAGGGCAAAAAAGCACTGATGATGATCTGAAAACACTGACAAACTTATAGCCTAAGTTGGAGTTTGTTTTGGGGAACTCCATTGAGATGTTCTGCTTAAAGGTCCCATGACATGGAGTATTTTCTTTGTTTAAATGCTTTTTTAATGTTTCCTGAGGTGTACTTTATATTGTTAGTATGGTCTTTACATTTAAATTTAGAAATAAAAGGCATTTTTATATCCTGATTTTAGTCGTCTGGCTTGAATGCTCTGTTTGAAGGGGCGTGTCTGCTGTGAGACTCAGAGTAAACGACAACTGTCGTGATTGGCTGACATCTTTGCATTTGAAATGCGCATTACATCTGTAACCCTTGTCAAATACTTTACAAGTTTTTTTTTTTTTTTTTTCCTCTTCTTCTTACTTTTACAGCTGTCAAGATTTTAACGAATCGTGGAAGTGTTGATTATAGCATTATTTTTTTCAGATCTTTTCCCATCACATGAAAGGCTGCAGTGATGAGCATTGAGTAGAAAGAGTCTGTTTATCGCGTGAATGCAGTGATCTCATCATTGCAACGCATTTTCTCTCACCATATGCTTTCACTACAGCTAACAGCAAACACAATATCGACATGAATACAGTAAGAGCTTAGTTGTGCAGCATAACAGCGTCATTCATTATAACAGCAGTTTGGGCAAGTGTGCAGATATACTTGCGATGTGTGATTAACAGCTCCGAACAATATAAAGGGAGCTTCTTTAATCGCTCTCTGTAGTTTAATCACAATTTAAATAACCGATTTTTTTTCATGCTACTAAGAAAAACAATGTGAAGGTGATCATTTAGTCACTGGCTTGATTCACTGATGCATAAACCGTATTAAACGATTTAGAAAGAAAGTCTGTGTGAACTTGAATGATTAGCTACCCATCAGAAATCACTGATCACAGATCAGGCATTAATGAACACTGTTACTGACTCCAAACATGGATCTCGACTATATTGTTTGTGATTGTGGTTGAATAAATGCGCTTGAAGTCATTGTTGCTGTTTTAATAGGAAAACATGAATATAATTTGGAATTAATGAGTTTAATATTAGGAATTTCAACATTTTCATAATGCAGAGTGTGTTAATTTATGTAATTTAATAAATCAGGAAACTAGACAAGGTGAAATGAACAATGTCTATGGCTTGACAATTTCTTTAGTTGTCTCGTAGAAAGTGAAGTAATTCTGATGAAAGTTCTCAAAAGACAACAAACATGACCAGGAATTGTGATTTGAAGTTTTAAGCAAAATCATTGTGAATATCAGTATAACCGTTATGCAGCATGACTTAAATATAAGGTTTTCATAGGCTAAAACTAGACTGAAATGTATAGACTTTTAGTCTTCTAAAACTTGACTTGAAAAACGTAAAAAAATAAAATAAAATAAAAAGCGTATAGGTTGACCAAACAAGATACAAACTAAAAAGGACATTTGACACTGGACTTGACACAGGACAAACTTCAAAACACTCACACACACTAGGTTTCATACAGGCAATTTTTATTTAATTTTTTTAAATTAGATGCATGTTAATATTAGTCAAAGTATACCTCTACTAAACCTAAGAATAAACCTCAGATAAACATTGACGACCGCCCGTGACAAGGGAGCCATAACGCTCGTATAATCAGATAAGCTTATTATGGAACATAAACAATTAAAGCTCCGTCTTCATCTTCATTGTTCGACTACATGTTATTGTTTAAACAGTTTTGTTGTTGCGTGATTAGGGTGTAATGGATGAAACGACCTCACACAAACTGTATTTTTTGGGGTCTTTTTTTTTATTATAGAATATACATTTTAATGTAAAATTGTAAAGTTACTTTTTTCTCTTGATGTTTTGTAATGGATTTGTTGTAAATTAATTGTTTAAACATTGATAATAAAAATAAATGTTTCTTGAACACCAAGTCAGCATATTAAAACATTTTCTGAAGGATTCTGTGACATTGAAATTTAGCTGCTGGAAATTTAGCTTTACTGTCATCACAGGAATATAAATATTAAAATATACATAATTTTTTATGTGTTTGTGAAGCAGCCTTTATATGCATAAGAGACTTCACAAATATTGATAATACAAAATAAACAATTTCGTCTTTCCTCTTCAAAATTTCACATTTAATTTAATGCATTAATTGCCATTTCTTGTGTGTAAGTGTAAGATTTTTGTTTCTTCACCAAATGTTCACCAAATGTAAGTGTAAGAAAATTGTTTCTTCACCAAATGTTTTTCAGTGTATGTATATAAATATTCCTGTCTATGTATATTATTGATATATTGTTAAATACAAAAAAAAAAAAAAATACAATTCTCCATTGTGCCCATATTACTAAACAGCTGATCACAGCCCTACTTGTCGTTACTTAAAACTCTCAGCATCTTTAAAGGTCCCGTTTTACGCGCTTTTTTGAAGCTTTGATTGTGTTTACAATGTACAATATAACTTGTGTTCATGTTTCGCGTGTAAAAAAACACAGTATTTTTCACACAATTCACCTATCTGTATACTGCTGTTTTCACTGTCACAAAAACGGGCTGATGACTTCCTTGTTCTATGAAGCCTCTCCTTCAGAAATACGTAACAGGTTCTGATTGTGTCAGCGGTACCTGTGTTGTGATTCGACAGCAGCTGAGAGCAGGCTGCCCTCCTGGTAACGCGATTGGGCTAGAACGCACGTGCTGGAGATGTATTTATAGTCACAGGAGGAGCGTTTTTACTGACGAGATGCACATGAAAACCGCATTCGTTTTTTTGCACAGCCCTAACATCTAGTTAACAAAGCTAAACAGCGTTGCCCTTTGTGTAATAAGTTACAGAAACTGTTAAACGCACCAACTTAAATAATAAAATACACTTACCGGTTGTGGTCCATAAACAACGCCTTCTCCAGACAAAGAGGGAACTGCTCCATCTTTCATGAATATTCTTTGTGCAAATCCAGCATTAAACTGATTGAGATTGAGAAAGTTGTCCTCAGCAAGCTGTCCTCAGCAAAATGAGCTGCACATAGTTTTACATGTGCATTATAATTTTCGGGAACCGAGTTAAACATAAATTGTAACCATTAATCTCAAAGTACAGCGTTCCTGGGAAGCCCAAACAAAGATGATTGGACTCAGAGATGAAAAAAAAAACAGCGTTTCAACAACATGGCGACAAACACAAACAGCTCTTCCTTCTTCTCCGTCGGAGCGCAACAAGGCCACGCCCCCCTGTTTGTGAATTCATGTGGGCGGTGGTTAGTCAAAAAAACTGTTTTAGTGACGTCATTACTGCAGGAACTAGAGGGATGTAGTCCAAACGGGTCGTTTTTTGTAGGCGAATTCTGTTAAATAAAATATCTCGCTAGGCATTGAACTTTGAGCTTTAGAATTTTACAGATATTATTCATACTCTAACAACAACATTACACACTAACTAAAGTTTAAAACATGGAATCACGAAGAAGGGGACCTTTAATAAATTCTGCTGTTCTGAACAGTCATATAAAAGTTATTGTGCATAACCGAAAGAGACTGGCAGCAGGAAGTGTTGCAGGAAGTCAAGGTAATCACTGTGGCCGTAATTACACACTCAGTATGTTCTTGACAACATATTGGCATGGAATGAGATTTGGATGGGGTGGATGTGTCTCCTGTTGCTTTTAAAGGCCGTTAACTGTTCGGCTCACTAGCGTGTCTGTTTCCCCCTCTCGCTCACAAACAGTGGGCTGTGCCCTGTTGCCATGACAACCCACAGACAAGGTCAGGGCCATTGTTCGTTTTCGTTTTCCTGTCCCCCTTCACGAAACAACATAAGCGCTAATGAACTTAAAAGATGTAAGGTCTTCTTATTGTAGCTTCCAAAGGATGCTTGCTAACAAATACATCTAGTTATCCTGATCAGACTCACTGAATTATTATTTAAAAAGATTAATGCACATTGTCCATTGCATTCATAGTACGATATTTAGCCATGTTGCGTCTCTTTTAGGTTAGCGCAGGTGGTTTGGACGCCGCTGCTCCTACAAAGAAGAGAAAGATGTGAAAGGAAGAATAGACCTCAGAGTTTCCCTTTAAAGACCTGGCGAGTAAACAAAGCCCTGCATTCATCCGAGCTCGAATCGTACCTGATAACGTGGCAAATTCCCTCCGTTGTGCTCAACAAAGCCACCGCTTTGGCACTTCTGTATTCAGTTTCTGCCATCTTTCTCCTTCTCGTGTGTCTGTGAGGACATTCAAATTGCTTTCACCTTGAGTCCAATAACTGAGAGTGAATTCGCCCAAATGAGCCTCCCCCATGGCACTGCTCCGCACGGATCAAAGATATTCATCTCCGGTATAATTATGATTATGGGCTTTCAAAGCGCTCGCCGCTTCCTGGGTCTTTTCTCCAGTGTTCTCAAGGTTTGCACTCGATGGCCCGGCTGTTGTTTTCTAGGCTTATTTTGGAGGGAGGATAATAACTTCAGGCCTGCGAGGGCTGAGGGAAGAGTCTCACAAAATAGTGTGTGGTGTTTTTTACAGGCGTTCTGTTTGAATAGGCTCAGAGCTGGGCCGAGAAAGAGTTCCCCAAACAAAACCAGCCTTCAAGAGACAAGATTTAGGTGCAGCGCTGCTGGGGTAAATGCCAACTGTTAGACTCAGCTCTTTTACAGGTTGACTCTCTGCATTTGTGTTTTATGGTGGACGCACCCTGGACTGCTCTGTAAATGTCCATCACTGGAATACAGTGCCACTGGCCACATACAAGGGGCCGCCACGCCTCATTTGGTAGTTTTCCACTCGCAGGTTTTTATTAAGACTCTTATCTTTATACATTACAGAGTCTTTTTTTTACATATAATGTTCTTTCTTCATATAAACAGTAAGAATGACAGGTTTATTTTCAAGTTTTATAATGTTAAATAATTGAGTTAATTTTCTGTTAAATTACATTTCAGCCCAAATAACCTAATGAAATCGTTTGACAAACACCGATTTCTCACTGCATAAGTAAGATTTGCTTCTTGCTAATTCTAGGCAGGTGGCATTAGGGGGAGGGACGTCCTCATTCTAGCGAGCATTTGATTTGATAAAGATGAGTCCTCAGTATTGTGATTTGTAAAGGAAGTTGTAAATTTGACATTCGTATAAGCTATGCGTACATTTAAAATAACTTGACTGAAATGAGCCAGGTTGATTAGAATTCAAATTTAAGGCAGCAACGGAACTTTGAAATTTGATTTTTTTTTTTTTTTTTTTTTTTTACAATGTATTGAGAAATTCTTTCTTGCTTTCAGGTGAACGGTGAAAAATCATGAACCAAATTAGCCAAGTTGTTGGCCTTTTAGCAGTGTTGACGTGTGTTAAAAATATGCCATTGTTTACAATGCGAGCTGAGAAGTTAAGTGGATGTGTAATGGCACACTAATAGACTGTCTGAGCTCTTCCTGGTGACATGTGGGGTTTCTTTAAGTGGTTCTTTACTCATGTGTACAGACCCAGCTTATTCTGGACTCACTGTCTGATCTTCCTCTCTCTTTCCTCTTTCCTCTCCTCTTAATCGGGTGAGGTGGGCTCTGTTTATAAGTCTTGAGCTTGAAGAGGATTGCAGTGTGCTGAAGGGTCCTCTAGCAGCACGTGAGAGCTTCTCGCTGCAGTCTTGATCGCCTCTATGCCTGAGCATTGGGCTGAAATTAATGTAGAGCTCACGGATTCAAGCTGATGTGTGAGGATGGTGTTTAACATGTTGGTTTTAGGCTAAAATGCAGTGAGCGAACCCAAATCAGGACTGACTGATTCATTGCAAATAAAATTGACCTTGCAAGAGGATTAAGCACCATTCACACCTGAATTGAGAGTGCCTTTTAAATTATGTGACATAGTTTAAATTCAATTAAAAAGGTTCAGAAATTATTTTGAATTTGAATTTAAGGAAGCAGAATTTAAATGAATTAAAATTCAGAGAAATTCATATAACTGTAATTTCATCGAAAAGCGGATTGTTGGCTTGATAAATCCTTGTTTGAAATGGGAATTTATCGGTTTTTGGCCTAAAAGACAGATTTATTTAATTTTTTACATGGGTGGAAGATCACTTTCCCAAAATGCATTGCCTATGTTGAATCTCTTTGAATTGCAATTCAGTAGATTCCTCTTTCTGTTTTTCTAACTCAATTCACCTTCCTGTTTAACCAATTCCATTCAAATTCATTCTCAAACTCTGATATGTAAACAGTCAACTTACAGAATTGGCTGTATATGTCATTTACCACGGTGTTAGATATGATTATGTATTCTGATATGGAATCAGTAAATGATAAAGCAAAAAAGTGTTTTGTGCATGCTCTCAATGTAAATGTTCTTTTTCCGCTAGACTTTGTCCAGTTCTCCTGCTTTAGGGCAGCCAGTGAAATGTAGCTGGATCTGTCTTTTCCCGTGTGGCACTCAAGCTATGGTCTGGCAGAGCTTCAACTTTACCCTACCTGAGCTCTCATTCTCTGCACAGGCAGTAGGCAGTAACCCAGCTGGATAATGTTGAACTTTGGTCTTAACGGCCTATAAGTTGCATTTGTATAGCGATGGATAGATAGAGATAGAGAGACACGACGAGCTCTCAGGTTGCATTGAGCTTCTCTGTTCTCAGAAGAGCACTCAGTGGTCTTAGTCACTGCTATATCTGAGGTAAAAAAGCTTTTTTGAAGATCTCTGTGGTCTTCGAGGTCTTATCATGGGCTGTTATTTGATATTATCTTCAACTGACCTGCATGCTAATTCATAATGAGGCTCATGTTGGTTTCACACTTTTTCACTTGTTAGCCAAAATGAGCGTGAGGTAGATTGCTTGTTTTTTTTCTTATCATTTGTGTCCCATAGGGAGGAAGCATGGTTGTTTCTCCTGCTGATGAAAGGTGCTTGCCTGAGGCTGTGCTCGGTGCACGTGAGTGATTCATCAAGGGCACATATCCTGGTTTGGAGAGGTTACACTTCTGTGTCTTTTCGCACGTGAAAGATGATACTCAGGAGTAAGACATATGAAGAATTGCTGCCAATGTCATGTTATCTTTCAATTGCTTCTGGATAGGTTTCTCACAAGAGCAGTTATGTAAGGTCATAATGACCCAAGCTGACAGGACAAAACATTGGTGATGGTCCCATTTTGTACCTGTTCTGCCAAGCACAGTAACTCATCATGTTCCAGATTATACATGATTGGAGTCCAGAGAAAACACAGCTGGACACTTTCAGCTCAGCATGAAGCCCCACTGAAGTTTTCTTTTTGGTTTGAGTTCAAAGAACTATGCAGTGCATTTATTTTCTATTGAAATTAGCAAGTTTTCTGTTTGCTAATTGGTTATTTGGTGGTATTTTTTATTTATTTATTTATTTTGATAATATCACTTTATATATTTTTAATTTTAATTGTTTATCTAAAGTATAACACAGAATTCATGTTATATATATATATATATATATATATATATATATATATACACAAACAACAATAATAATAATAATAAAAATATTATTATTATATTATATTTCAGTTCATATTTTTACTGGGAATCGAACCTATGATCCTGGTGTTGGTAGTGCCTAACTTATACCTTTCTTCATCATATTTCCCATTTTCTCAGTAACATATTTTCATGCCATATATAGTGTGGTCACAAAATCTTTTGTTTTGTAGTAATTATATTCATTTTGTAGCCTTTATGTATCCATTGTATGATGTGAATTCCTGAACTGTTAGTTGTACAGTGTGACAGTATGTGGAAATTCTGTCTCCTTTGGTTTTAGTATATCATGTGGTATTGTTTTTGTCCTTTACTGTGCTTTGTATAAAAGTTTGTTGACAATTCACTTTAAACTGTCTAGACCTCAGGGTGTAAATCTGTGCGATGTGTCCGAGCCATCGGTCAAGTCCCACTTTGTTGTGCAATGCTGACCTCCATGTCTTGACCTGAAAGTGGCCTCTGATCACATTCTGTGCTGGGTGGATGCCGATCATCCCAGCTGTGAAGCTGTACAAAGTGCCAGTGTAATCTCAGGAAAATAAGTACAGAAGTACAGGATGCGACTTGTAGGTGTGTGTCCGGTTGTATTTAACCTCCTTTCACTGTATTAACTTTAAAGCCCTTCAGTGAGAATGCAGATCAGCTTGACACTCTAAAAATATTGGGCTGTTATCCTTCTGGTACCAACAAGATCATTAAGTTTGTGAAGTTTAATCTCTGCTCGGATTGTATCGGTGACTCCCCTGCTCATTCCCAGGCATGTCAGGGCCTGTTAATTTGGTGATGTTTTTCCGCCTTGATGTGACCTGATGCATTGGGGTAGTAGAGCAAGTGCATGATCTTGATTTTTGAGTCGGTGCCAATAATATTGAGACGGTATTGAGATTAAAAGAGTGTTATGGACTCCGTCTTTATAATGTTCTGACCAAGTTGCCAGGAAACCGTACTTAGACCAAGGACAATGTAAATGCATCCACACAGACAAAGCCAAGACTAGCTTTAAACCAAGACTCCATTTGAATCGCTTTGCATTTTGGCAAATAGTCCAATATTACACAATCGGTTTGTGGCATGTTGTTTATGGGACTTTGCACTGCATTGCTGTACCGGGAGAGCTACCAAGCAAGTTTACTACATCAGAAATGATGGAATGATCAGCTGGAAATGACAGTGAATTGTATGTATAGACACAGTTTAGGAGTTAAAAAAATAATAATAATCCATTGACCCTATGTTGAATTTACCCAAATGTTGTTAAATAAAGGACGATTTAACCACAAAAGTGGTTCCTCTTGCACTCTTCAGAAGGATGTAGTACACTATCCAGATATTATTCACTACTGTTTCTTGAAACTGAAGTATTTGGACACCCGACTTATATGACTTGTGGATTTTTCCCTACTGTGTTGCAGGCATGCCAAGTATGTTTACAACCGGTTAGCTTGGCCTTTGCATAGACTAGCACAGAGTGGCCTAAAGAAGGGTGATGTTAAAAAAGTAAAGGAACAAGCATCGCCAAGTAGACTGTATCAGGTTGGCAGCACTAGAACAGAGGAGCCACTCAAGGCCCTTGTAAGAGGAGACACCATTGTTGGGGTACTGTGACGGAGAAGGAAAGAGTGGAATGAAGGGGGTGGCTGGCCCATCAGATAGCTTTCACCTTCTCAAAGCACAGCTCTTGGCTTTGAAAGGGCCACTCAAAGGTCACAGTCTTTTCAAGACTCGGAGCTGCAAGGTTTGTGTTTGGACCTATTGTTTGATGCTGCCTGCAGACGTCACGGATCCAGAGTGGACGGCTCTGTGAATCACTCGTCGTATCTCCAGAGCACAGCATGGAGAGGAAACCTCGTGTTCAGACAGGTGTCATGGATGCATGCCTTGTTACACAGAGTTTCTTGATGAAGGTTAAAGAGATAACTGTTAAATCTTCTTCTGTGGAACAACAAAAAGGTTAATGTTTTTTTTTTTTTTCTGGAAAGATCAACTAGATCTTTATTCATCACACTGATAACAGGCTATTTTATTTTCATTCAGAAATTTTCATTTGTGTTGTGGTATAGTTTCTTGTAGTATCCTCAGAAAGGATAATTCCCTTTGCCTCAGTGGTGAAGACAGTGATGTGCCATATGTTGAAGTGTGAAACTGATCTGCCTAATATAATGTGGCATCACACCTGCAGATGCTGTGACTAAACTCATTAAGGGTAATGAAGGAAATTTGACACTTTTGTGTGTGTGTGTGTGTGCGTGCTATGTGAAGATCCTAAAGATCCCAGCAGGTCTCTACTTATTGAAGAAATTATACTTATTTTAGTCCTAAAAGTGAGAATTTTGTTATTTACTCACCCTTATGTTCAAACTCATATGACTTTCTTCTGTGGAACACAAACAGAGAAATAGTTAACTGTGTCAAGACAATGTTTTGTAAAACAAAAAAAAACATCTTCGGAAGCCATATGCATACATGAAAATCCCACACCTTTCGGCAAAATTTGCGGTTTTGAAATCAAAATAGGTGACCTACATGAATCGTGTAGATTCGATGAGAAATATATTTATTTTTTTAGTGGGGGGGTATTCATATTCAGTGAACTGCAAACAGGTGCGTGTGCCAGAAGGGAGCACGAGATTCAGTGAACTGTGAACTGGGAGACGGTGAATTGCAAACAGGTGCGCATGCCAGAAAGGAGTGCGAGTGCATGGAAATATTAACGCTAAGGGCCTTGCATCACCAGTGCAGACCACCATCAGAAGCTCATAGCACGCCTGGCCTCAACGATTTACCTGACTGAATTTGGTGGTTTCAATAATTGTAATATTTTCAGGTCTAATTTAAGTTACCCAGGAGCTCTGTTGACATAGACTTAGCTAACACTAGCTACATCTTGATGAATTGAGTCATTGAACACAGCAGGAGAGAACTAAAGCTCCGGTGGAAAATTATTAGCAAACGTTCTTAATTTTGACTCATGGCTGAAGTTAAGTTCCAGCTCTCCCCAGGTTGACAAAAAAATAATCTTAAAATGCATCAGATTGATGCTTTATAAAATGGAATATTTGTATTTTTCTTCTGGGGGAGCATGCCCCCGGACTCCCCTAGAGGGGTAATATCCATCTCACCTTTTTCACCCCTTTTCATTCCTGCATATGATAGCTTATGTAAGGAACAGATTTAAATTTACAGTTCCATTATGTATATATATATATATATATATATATATATATATATATATATATATATATATATATATATATGTATATATGTGTGTGTGCGTGTGTGCCATAAGAGGAAACATCATGTTCAGACAGGTGTCATGGATGCAGAAGCTATATATATATATTGGAGCAAAGATTAATCAAATTGATCAAACGTAACAGGAAAATACATTTGCAGTATAATGTTGCAAAATATTTATATTTCAAATAAATGCTGTTCTTGTGAACTTTAGAAAAAAACGTGATTTTATGTTTTAGTGTTTCAGCAATAAATAAAATCATACAGGTTTGGAATACTATGTCAGTGACAAACTAATGGTAAATTAAATGTTTGTGTGAACTATTCAGAGAGATTGAATGGGACAAGACAGAACATGCACTTTGTTGAAGATAACAAATGCATCTCTTCTGCTCGTTTCCTCTCTCTTTTCTCCTCGTCTTGCTATGATTAAAGGTCTATTTTCCTCTAATCCTAACCACTGGAGCAGAATAGCCACTGTCAGTGATATATTGCTTGCAATGTGTGTGTGACAGTGTTACACTGAGTTACAACCCTGCCTGATTGTGTGTGTGTCTTTCCCCCAGTGAGGCCCCTCTTCTACAGCTGCCCCTCTCTCACTGCCATCCTCCATCAGGCTAATAGCAACAGGTGTCTGAGTCGATCCACACCCGCTTCTCTGTAGTCATGACAACTAGCGTGTCACACAATAAGGGGAGGGGGCATAGTATCTGGAGGAGATGCGCACATAGATTTCGGCGCAAACAAACCTGCATTCATGCATGCTTTATCACCAGCATGCACATCATGCATCTCTATGGGTACACAAGCAAACACACGATGAAGAGACACCCAGACAAACATCTGGCCACTGATGTTCACCATCTCATCTTAAAGCCTGACTTACTTGCCATATGTGACTCAAGTTCATTTAACTCAAGGTTTTGATTTACTCTTTACCCATATAGTGTGCCACATGATATGATATTCAAAAATATTTACTTGTGATGTATGTAGTCAGCACCACAGTTAAGTACTTTTAATTATATTACTTTAATAATACATACATACATACACACACGCACGCACGTACGTACGTATGTATATATAAAATGTATATGTGTATGTATTATTAAATTAATATTTTATTTTTATTACCATAATGCTCTCTCTCTCTCTCTCTCTCTCTCTCTCTCTCTCTCTCTCTCTCTCTACCTTGAATATTTTTTTCCTGTGTGTGTGTGTGTGTGTGTGTGTGTGTGTGTGTGTGTGTGTTTGTGTGAAAAAATTAATCATAGGCCAAAATTAATCTAAAGAGATATAATTTTTCAGTCATTAGGCAAAATATGACACATTTTCTATTTTTTATATATATATATATATGAAATAAAGCAATAATATTAGCTTTATGTGCAATGTGAACAATTAAATGATGCTTGGATTTTCCGCACTTCCAGTTCCTCTATAATTTCCAGATCATAAAAATAATGTTTTCATTTATTGTGTGCATGTTTCAGTCGTGCCAGGCTGGCGGTTTCATATCCCTGAGCTGTTCGAGTCAGGCTGACTGGATTTGCCGCTATGGGTTTTATTTCCCAGGGTAGCATCGTATGGCCCGTGTTACATCACAGCTTTATCAGTGACTCATAGATGATGCCTTAGAGAACCGAGCTCTCTTATGAAAAAGCATGGCTGAGTCTACACACATCACAATGCCTGGATCACTATTCTGAACAGATCCTATCACTCTGCCTCTGCTCTGTCAAGTTGTTGCATAATTGTGGGTCAATCTGACACCTCCTCATATCTTTTGTCTCCATCATTGGCTTCATGTAACCACTCAGTATGCAGTCAGTAGCTCCTCTTTCTCTTTCATTTTCTCAGTCTTGTTTTTCTCCCTCTTCCTCTGTTTACCTGTCGGATAGAGTAGTTTTATTAATTAGGAGGCTCACCCTGTTCTCCCCGAGGATTTGTCCTGCTCAGTCAAAACACGAAAACATTTTGAGCCATGTCATTGTCAAAACATTGCTCTAACCAAGACAAAAATGCAGTTTTAAGAAACGATGCGAGTTTGGCGTGAAAGAAAGCGCTCGTGTGAATAATGAAAGTTGAGAGGAGTCACTGGGAAATAATGGCACAGAAATGACACACTTTGCTTTAAAATGACTGAAAGCTGCTGCATTTTGTAGTATTTTAAACATGGACAATCAAGGGTACTACTATTACTCACAACACCACATTTGTTAATAAATTTAGTTAAGTGCTCTAGGCCTTAAATGCAAATGCTTACAGTGAGAAAGTCAAGGCATCAAAATGCAATTTTATTGAATGCGTTTTATAGTAGTGCTTTATAAAAAATAAAAATAAACGCTCTCTCAATATATAAATGTGCTGCTATATTTGTTTTTTTTTATATATAGTATGTATTTATTTTTTATTAATTTCTGGATTATTCATTTACGCTATCATTTATATTAATTTCTAAATTTGTATCTTTCTTTATTTCTTCCTTATCTTTAACCTGTTTGTTGTCTATTTTATTAGCTTTTATACGTTACAAATGTTCAGTAAGACACGTTGAAGAGGTTCTGATATTGAACTGTAACTCTAAATAAGAAATAATTGGAATCATTTATTTTCAGAACGGAAAATAATGTAAACACCAGCCTCACGTTTAGTATGATGCTACTTTACATAAATCTCTTCTACTTTTCTGGAGTCTATCTGACTGAATCTCATCTCAGATTTTTTGGGCTATAGAGTCACAATAGTTGAGTGAGTCCATCCTGCAGGAGATACAACCCTTCCACCTCCTTTCTGATACATTATGACCACTGCTGTGTTTTAATAAGCTGGATAGATCCCAATATTCACCTCCTTTTGCTGCTAATCTTCACCTCGTGGTTAATTGGTAACTTCATCCGCCTGAATGGCTTGGACTGTCACCCCCAGCGACGGTGCCATTCTTTGTGCTTATTTAAATAACACCATATTGCTAATTGATTTCATGCCGGTGCATTAGCAGGCTGTTGCACAGACCTTGGCTGATCTTTGATGCCATTTAATATTTCACGACTACGCTCGGCTTTTAATTTTAGCTCCCTTTATTCACGCATGGCTTGTTTTGTTTTTGTACACCGACTTATATGAGCAGGTGAACTAGTTTGCAGATAGGTGTGTATTAGCATGGCATTGGCGGAATCATTTGATTGACATTTCATAAAGTATTGTGCAGTGTAATGATGCCTAAAGGCTCTCATGTCACCTTTATGAACGTATGAATTAGTCAGTGGACTAGTGGAGCAGTTAGTGTCTGGCCAGGTGAATGCCCTCCGTCCTTTATGCAGGTGGAAACCAAAGATGGCTTTCCCGAATAACCTTTAGCCCTTTAATAGGGCCTCTTTTGCTCTCTCCTTTGTGGCAGTGAGACTGAGAGGGGAAACCTCAGAAATGATGGTTGACCAGTGATTCTCATCAGTTTGACAGGCTTTTGTTTTGCCAGCTTTGGACAGCTTTGCTTTTTTATGAAAGATCTGTATATATCAGCATCGATTCAGTATATTAGATGATTTTTCTAAAGGATCATGTGACAGTGAAGACTGGAGTAATTGCTGATGAAAATTCATTTTTTGAGAGCATAATACTTCTTTCAGAAACATTTTAAAAATCTTACCGACCCCACATAATATAAAGCTGAAGTAAACATCTCAAAATGTAAAATATAAACTATTTGTAAATTAATTGTATGATTTCTTAATATTTTAAAAAGATCACAGTACATACAGGTTTAAGTATTGGCCATTATCAAAAGCAGGGATCATTTCAGGTGAGTGGAAACTGATCAGTGACCCAGTACTGATTACAGTGTGTCATTCTCTCGTGCCATGTAAACTATACTGGCACTGGTGTCTTAAGAATATTAGGATTGGCCAAACTGCCACTCTACAGCTGTCACTGTGTGAATGGTGGGATAACATAAACTCACACACCATATGGCTGAGAGCACGATAACTGTACTCTATACTAAATATATACCCCTTATGTGCATGAGACACATCTGACTCATGTGCATTAATATTCCTGACACGGAAGATGTTTCCCAATGTCAGCTACCAAACTACTATGTTTTCATGTTTTCTGAAAGAAATCTCTCATGCTCAGCAAGGCTGCACTTCTTTTATCTAAAAATACATCAAAACAGTAATATTGGGAAATAATATTACGATTTTAAATAGTTAGTTTCTGTATGTATATATATATTTGTTATTTATTCCTGTGAAGGAAAAGCTGACTTCTCAGCAGCCATTACCCTTATATAACTCGATAAAAACACGATGCATTTATTTCAGGATCCTTTGATAAATGGAAAGTTCAAAAGAGTAGCGTTTATTTGAAATATAAATATTTTTATTTATATCATTATGCTATGAAAAGTTATATTAAACTATAAAAAGTTTATGATTTGATTTAGGGAGTCCCACAGACCCTGATAGTCTCAAGCATGCTATGTCAAATGTAATTTAGCATTATTTTTTTGGTGTCTCTCAGATGATTAGTTCGAAGATTCATCTTTTCAAACCTTTCAGCTTTACAACTTTGCAGACGGTTTACATTCACATACAGCTATATTACACACTGCATGAAATTTAATTTTCAAAAATCCATTATATATATATATATATATATATATATATATATATATATATATATATATATATATATATATATATATATATATATATATATATATAATAAAAACGGTTCAATCGGTTCCTGACCCAGTCTTTTCTCTTCCTCTGTTTGCGAAGAAAATCTTTATGTTTGCATTGTGCCATTATAATTGGCCTCTTTTAAAAGTCAGATCTCCTCTGCTGCATTTGAATTGAGAGGCTTCAAAGAGAAAGTTGTGTCTGTGTGTTTGAACGGGTCATCAAACCATTTGGGTGTTTTTTCATGAGGCATGACTGACTTGAATATTGGCTCTAAATCTGAGGCACTTCAGAACAAGTGGTGCTCTTGACACAACCAGATTCAGCCTCATGGCTACATTTGGAACCGTCAGAGCCATCAATGGGCTCCTTAAATGATCCTGACCTCCATTAGGAGCATTTTCTAAAATGCAGAGGGAAAAATAAAAGCTAAATTAAGCTTGGTGTCTTCCATCATGATTCACTCACCTTTTGCTTTTAAACCACACTAGCCGCATCTTTCATGTGGATCCATTATGATATTTCTATTTAGAAGTGTTGTGATGACACTCTGCAGTGTTTCCACCGCAGGAACTTTACCCAGGAACTAGGGACTTTTGGGTTGGTACTCGGTGTGTTTCCTCTGCAGGAACCAGGAACTAAATAAAGTTCAGGGTAAAGAATTGCCCCTCAGAAAGTCCCTGCTGGCGAGGTAGTACTTTTTCAGTAGTACTCCGAGGCAATGGTATTTGATATCCTGTTTAGCTTTACTGTAAATATAAAGTGAGGAAACTTGCAGTATCCAAGGCGAGCTGACTGATGTTATCATGTACGCTGCTGATGGCAGAATTACGCGGACATCACACCCCAGAAGTCCGAACTACAGAGGATGCAAGTCCAAAATCAGCTTACTTTGTATTGAGAAACGCGCACAGACCTACAGTACAGACCAAAAGTTTGGACACACCTTCTCATTCAAAGAATTGTCTTTATTTTCATGACTATGAAAATTATAGAGTCACACTGAAGGCATCAAGGGCTATTTGACCAAGAAGGAGAGTGATGGGGTGCTGCGCCAGATGACCTGGCCTCCACAGTCACCGGACCTGAACCCAATCCAGATGGTTTAGGGGTGAGCTGGACCGCAGACAGAAGGCAAAGGGCCAACAAGTGCTAAGCATCTCTCGGGGAACTCCTTCAAGACTATTGGAAGACTGTTGGAAGAGCATTGAAGCTCATCAAGAGAATGCCAAGAGTAGGGCTGAGTGATATGGCCTAAAAATGAAATCTCCGATTTTTTTCGATTTTACCCCCCTACTTAAGGAAAGCAATAAGTACAAACAGCAGACAACTTAAAGCTAATTTTGCTTTTATTTAATCAAAAGTAGGGCTGCTCCGATCACGATCGGCCGATCGTTAATGCGCATCTTGTCAGTAAAGCCGGTTTTCTAATCAGCGGTAAATTCCCTCAGATGTGCGTGATTTCACATCGAGAAATTGAAGTGGATTTGCAATCACGCATCTGAGGGAATTTACCGCTGATTAGAAAACCGGCTTTACTAACGAGATGCGCATTAACGGGGAGCCAAAAATGCGCCATTACACAAAAACTCGATTTACTTATTTTTTAAATTGCCTGTAACAAAAAATTTGAATTAATTCATTCAATCGATTACTTTGGCTACAAAAGGTGGCTACTTTGAAGAACCTAGAATATGACAGGTCTGTTGGCGAAAATAGTTCCTGGGGAAAACGTTCCTGGTACAATGGTCCCGGTAATTTGGGTGGAAATGCAGCCTGTGTCACTGTAACTGAGGTAAATGGCCTTTGTAGTTAATGTTAGGTGATAGCTAGCTGTGATTACCTGTAAAGCCTGGTGTCAGGTAGCAAGTAAAAGGCGAAAATGGTTATGAGATACACTCCGCACATAAATGCAGTGCATATAAAACCTGTAAGTTGTAACCAAATGTACTATTATTCATTTTTTCTTTCCCTCATTTTCAGATGGTGGTGTTGATGGACCCCATGGAGGATCCAGATGATATTCTTCGAGCTCATCGATCCAGAGAGAAGACTTACATGTTTGATGTGACCTTCGATTATTCAGCCACGCAGGCAAGCCCATTCTGTGTCTGTGTATGTTTGTAAGAGTGGATCTGAAGCACGTGCATATGTACATAAGTTAACATGCTTTCCAAAAGATCACATTTACGCAATTTTATTTGCTTTTAAATGCATATGTGTTTACTGTGCGTCTTTGAATGAAATGGATGAAAATACATACACACAACATGTTTTGCATGTGCTTTCCTTAGGACGAGGTGTACAGATCCACCACTAAAGCCTTGATTGAAGGTCTCGTATCAGGGTACAATGCCACTGTTTTCGCCTACGGACCCACAGGTCAGTACAGATACACAGGAACAAATAATCATACCAATATGTCTTTAAAAAAAAAAAAATTTATTGATTGATTTTGCAATTGTGTTATATCTTGGTAATTGTATAACAGTCTTGTAATAGTGCCTTTGATTTAAACTTAACTAAAATAAGACTTGGAGCTAGTAAATTTTTATCATTACAAGCAATGTTGCCCAGTCATACTCACAAAAACAAATTGCACAACGAAGTTTATGTGTGAGAAAAAAATCTAATCAGTAGGGTTTTAGACCCAAAAAAGACCCAAATATGTAATAATGATTGGCAAAACATGATATTTAAGGGTTAAAAAAAAAGAAAAGAAAAGTCACCCATTGCTCATTTACATATGTATTCATGTATGTATGTTCTTACAATGAATTACCATCAAACTGGGCACTACTAGTACTAGGGCACAGGGATTAAGCCTTATCAACCTGATCTTCTTTCCTCCTGTTTACGGAACAGGTTCATTCAACAAAGTCGCATGCACGGATAAAAAAAAAAAAAAAAAAAAAAAAAAAAACCTTTACAATTATTTAAATATTTAATATTTTAACCTATAGCTTACTGAATTCCAGCTGTTAGTAGCACATTATATGGTAATAAATGCCTTAATTTAAGACCTGTTTTAATTGTTGCTTTGAATTGAATAAAAGTTTGTTCCTGGAAACCAGATGTCCGTGTGGCTCCTGTGTCCTCGTGTGCTCTAATCTGTCCTCAGAGTGACTTTTACTGACTGTTCCTGTCTGTGGCCGTGGCTATATAAAGCTTAGATCTGTGCTCAGCCTGACTGGATAAAAGCTACCTGTAACATTATGTATCACTCACTATGACTCACCTCACACATGTGCCTTCTGTTTATGCCATGCTGATGAACATACACTAATTATCTATAATTATTTAACATTTGTGATAAGAGGTAGTGTAGTTTAGAGCACAGATTTTCAACTGGTACGCCTGCTTTGTATCACAGGTAGCAGGAATGATGCTATAGGCAACAAATAAAATTAAAATAAAATGCCATTTTTAATTATTTACATATGGCATTGTGTCATGTCAGGCAATAAAATGAGGTTAAATTGTGTTCTTAATAAACAGATGTGTGTGTTCGCAGGTTGTGGGAAGACTTACACTATGCTGGGAACAGACAGAGAACCTGGTATCTACGTTCGCACATTAAATGACCTATTCAAAGCCATTGAAGAAACCAGCGATGACATGCAGTACAGTGTCTCGATGTCCTACTTGGAGGTGAGATATTAATGTGGTTGCTAAATAGATTGGTTGCTTTTTTTCTCTCACAAATAACCTGGAGATTCGATATGTAGAGCTTTTAAAGATATTGTCACCCTACTGTCATGGACACAGTAAAGTAAATTGCCCTCAGTCAGTTTTAAACAATTAAAAAAAAAGGTAACGGCTTAAGTGTTATGTAATAAGATAATCATCAGGCCCATGCGGAGCGTCTGATGGCCCGTCTGTTTATCAGCTCTGTTTGCGTGAGGGAGGGGTCATCTTGTCGGCTTAGTGACCATCTCAGCATCTTTGATTACAGTGATGTTGTATTGATACTAGAAAGCTTGTTTCACCACTGAGTCGTGATGGACTTGGCCAAAGTTTACTCAAAACAGATACATGCAACCCTGATCCCCTACTGCGTTAGCCTAGAAACAAATCACTATGCTTTTATGTGACAGGCCAAATTACACAGGCCTGCATCTTGAAAGAAAAATACCTGCTGACTTACAAGGCCTAATATCATATAATTTGATAATACCAAGTTCAAAAATATCAATTATAGTATGTATATATAATTTATTTGATATTTTTGAGCTGAGCTCGGTGCTTGGGTACCTCCTTTAGTGCGAGTCTTTGAATTTTTTTTTTTCACATTTTATCTTCCGGGCCTTCAAACTCATTTGCTCTGTCCTGTTTTTGATGTTTGATTTGAGATCACATGTGTGAGCTGACAACAGCAACTTCAATTCTCTCAGTGTCTTTTTTTTCCTCTCTCACACATTCTTTCTCGACAGTCTCATTGCTCGTTTTGTCAATCATAGTCAGTTCAGCAGCATTTAGTTAATGTCGCTTGACAATGTGTTATTTCTCCTTTACCATGTTGAAAGTGCTGCACACAGAGTTCAGACATCACTTAGACAGAATCCTTGACAGTCCTTTGCTTTTTTTATAGTATGTACTTGAACCTAATATTTTAATTATATAAACATATATTACAAATTGTTAATATATTTATATAATTACAGAACATGTATGTGTATATACATGTGTATATGTGACACTGGACCACAAAACTGAATCGTCTGAAAGCTGAATAAATACGTTTTCCATTGATGTATGATTTATTAGGATATGGCAATATTTGGCTGATACAACTACTTGAATATCTGGAATCTGAGGGAGCAAAAAATATATAAATACTGAGAAAATCGCCTTTTGAAGTTGAATGCAACATTGAGCACGTTTACATGCACACCAGTTAACTGATAACTCACAAATATCAGCTTATTAAAATAACCAGTTTTCCCCGTTTACATGCACATCAGTAACCTGACAGCGCAAGTAAGCTGTGTTTACATGACTTCATTAATAATAAATAATTTGCGTATATGACTCGAGAGTATTTCATACATTTGTCCGTTGTGATGTTAAATTAAGCTTGCAACATGTCGGGAATCTTACAGCTCATATATTACCCTCTCATGCAGTTATAAACCTAGTATTTTAACTGAACCACTTCTACTTTTGCTGCACGAGATAACAAATTTTTATAATTTTCGGAGTCATCAAAAAGTCTGATTTTGTGATACATTTCCTTCTTTCCTTACTGCAAGAGGTTTGCTCGGTCTAGATACGCTTAAATCTGCATTAACAATGCGTTCCTGTCATGTATCACACATGCATGCTTCAATAAGCCGACAGAAAGCTGGTTATAGTGTTTACATGCTGTGTGAAATCGGAGTAAGAGACAAAAAAACGACCTGTTGCAACTGGTTTATGCTTGGCCCATTTATGACCTTACTCTGGCTTATTAAGCATAATCGGCTTAAGCATAATCGTGCATGTAAACACACTCATTTTTATTATTATCATATTTTATCAAAAATATATTTTTAATAACTGTTATACAAATACCATTACGATAAGAAACACCATTATAATAAAACAATAATTGAGTTTAGCTACCGTGTTTCTGCACGTTGTTGCACGTTGTATTTATTTAAAACATTATTTACCTCGTTTGTATCTGAGAGGCGTTCTTTACTCATTTTCCCTGTGTTTTAACATCAGTAATTATGGCTGTCCAATGTCTGACTTGACTCTATGTATTTTGCACCTGCCCCCAAATACTGTATATGATTTGACTATCAGTCGAAAATCGGCAAGATTCGAAAATTCCGATGCGACTATGAAAATCCTTAGTAGGGGAAACCCCTAATACACATGTAGACACACAGATCTGTTGTGACTTCTTTAGGGTAAAGGGGGTTGATTGGGATGTGCAGACCTATAAGTAAGACACTCCATCCACAAACGGAAAAGTGCTCTCCTGTCTACTGCTTTTCTTACATTTTCACATTAAAACTGCTGTTTACATTGGGCCTTCCAAATGC
Source organism: Carassius auratus (assembly GCF_003368295.1). Classification (NCBI taxonomy): domain Eukaryota; kingdom Metazoa; phylum Chordata; class Actinopteri; order Cypriniformes; family Cyprinidae; genus Carassius; species Carassius auratus. The sequence continues at coordinate 23,109,136 of NC_039243.1, read as the reverse complement.
TCAAGGGGACGCTTCCCTGGAGAGAAAGCATTTTTATTCTCGGCTTCTGTGGTTTAGCTACAGACCTCCAGGTTTATCCTCCTGTTTTTATCTCTTTCCATCCATCTATGTCTTTAGTAGGTCTTTTACTCTTTCTCTGTCAATGGATTATTTTCATACCGTCAGCATCACCCTAAAATGATCACATGCTTACGGCACATCACAGTGACCTCACTGGCAGTGATGAAAGATTACGTTCAGGACGACTTAAATTGAGAGGTGACCACCGATGGCACTCAGGATGTGGTCTTGTTCTAAACTGGGTTGAATGAAGCCTATTGAAATACTCTTTAAATGCAACATTCATCTCTCCACACTAGCATCCTGAAAATACTGAATAGGACAGTTTGTACCACAAATTCTGGATTTTGATTGGTTGAAATTCCAAGGTGTTTATTAGTTTATGCTACTCCACTGGTAGAGAATGCTACTGGAAAGGTCACAGTTTGCACGTTCTGATATTCATGCACTGCAAGCCACCTCAGATAAAAGAGTCTGTCAGAAGAAGGAATGTAAATGTCGAATGCATAAACAATGATGGTCATCTTGGAATCTGAGCATGGTCTTTATTATGTTTTTATTGTGTTTCAGATCTATAATGAGATGATAAGAGACCTGCTAAATCCATCATCTGGGTTTCTGGACCTGAGAGAGGACTCGAAGGGAGAAATTCAGGTCGCAGGAATCACAGAGGTCTCCACCATTAATGCACGAGAGGTCAGTTAGACCCATTATTTAGGGCCCATGTTACTTTACAATAAAGTTTTTTTTTTTTTTTTTTTTTTTTTGTATAAAGTAAATAAGTACTTTTACAGTAGTCATTGTTCATGATCATTTTAAAAGCATAAAAAATCATATGATACTTCACTGAAAAAAAATAGTGGTGTATATTTAAATAAGTATTGAACTTTAATTCAACAGGGATGAGTTTTATTGATCAAAAGTGAAAGTAAGAGTATTTTTTGTGTTACAGATGATTTTCATAATAAATGCTATTCTTTTTATTGATAATTTTGAAAATAATGATCTCTGCAAAAATATTAAGCAGCACAGTTGATAATTAATAATAAGAAATGTTTCCGAAGCACCAGCTCAGTATATTAGAATGATTTCATGTGACACTGAATACTGGAGTAATGATGCTGAAAATTTAGCTTAGCATCACAGGAATAAATAACTTTTAAATATATATATATATATATATATATATATATATATATATATATATATATATATATATATATATATATATATATATATATATTATATTTTAAATAATAATAATAATTCACATTGCTGTTTTACTGTATTTTTGATCAAATAAATGCTGCCATGGTGAGCATTAAAGACTTCCTTAGAAAAAAAAAATCTGATCAACCTGGATGTTTTCTCTGTTATCTCTCTCTCTCTCTCTCTCTCTCTCAGGTCATGGAGTTGTTAATGAAAGGAAACAAGCAGAGAACTCAAGAGCCGACAGCAGCCAATCAGACGTCTTCTCGTTCTCACGCTGTGCTGCAGGTGGGCGTGCGGCAACAGAGCCGATGTCGCGACATCCTGCAGGAAGTGCGATTCGCACGTCTCTTCATGATCGATCTGGCAGGGTCTGAACGGGCTTCACAGGTATGATGATGTGTGTGGGTGGGATATTTCTAGGTGCGTAACATAAAGGTCTATTCCTCTTTTAGTTTAGTTAGAATATAAAGGCACCGTGGGTGAGCTCAGACGGATGTCTATAAAGTTGGTAATCACTAATATCAGAGCTATCAATCTTTCTTTTTAAATAAAAGCTGGCACAGTTGGCGCCAGCTATATTCAGAATCATATATCAGCCAGTGACGAGCAAACAATTCCAACTGATTTAACTATCAGGGATAAACTTGAAGGGGAAATAAAGCCATCTAATATGAAAATATTTGTTGATTATTAAATGCATGATGATGCATGAGACACCTCCACCTAGTCCAGTGAGGTGTTTTTAATGAAAGACGTGAATCATTTTTAATGTTAAGTGTATTTCCACTCCCTGCATGAGGTGGGAAGATATGAGAGAACACATTTAGAGAGCGTCCCATGTGTTTGCCATGGAAACAGTTAAAAATGTTTACCACTCAGCCCCCCTTGGGTTTAAACATGCGTGTGACAGACACAAAAGCAGATCACGTTGTTTCTGGTTATGGGGTATTGGTGCTGGGAAACACTAGTGTTTGTGCACTTTTCAGAAAATGAGACATACAAGAGCGCCCCCTGTTGGAAAAGACTTCCTAACCTAGACTGACCGTTTAATGACTGTGCAATAACTACTGTTTCTACTCTCAGACGCAGAACAGAGGTCAGAGGTTAAAAGAAGGAGCTCATATCAACCGCTCTCTGCTCGCACTGGGGAACTGCATCAATGCTTTGAGTGAAAAGAATGGCAACAAATACGTCAACTATAGAGACAGCAAGCTCACGCGATTGCTCAAGGTACGGATAAGCGAATCTTCATGAACAAAGATGCTTGTGGGATGTTTTTCTCGATCGTGGTTGTCTTACTAAGGTTTTCTAACGTTTGCAGGATTCTCTAGGAGGAAACAGTCGGACGGTGATGATTGCTCATATAAGCCCTGCATCTCTGGCTTTCGAGGATTCACGAAATACCTTGACTTATGCCGACCGTGCCAAAAGCATCCGCACACGGGTTAGTTTAACATGACAAATCAATGCACAACCTAGTAATCTTCGTACTTAATAACCTAGCTATTACCATTCCAAAGTTTTCTTTGTCAGTGAGATTGTTGCATTATTTTTGTGACCGTTTCTCAAAATATATGTTTTGTGAAGAGTTCCCCTGTACCCTGTTATTCTTCCTGTGCAGGTAAAGAGAAATCTGTTGAATGTGTCCTATCACGTCGCCCAGTATACCAGCATCATCTCTGACCTGCGCAGCGAGATTCAGCGGCTGAAGAAAAAGATAGCAGACCAGGCCAGCAGACCGCTCAACCCGGACAGAACAGACATCCGCCATGTTCAAGGTAACATCCTGTCTGTAAGAAGTGAAGTGATGTGTTACATTTATACCACCTCAGTTTTACTTTGAATCCCCAGATATTCTATTCTATTCTATTCCGTTCTATTCAAATCTAATCAATTATTTTCTGCTTGATTCGATTATAGATTATATTTTGTTAGAATATAATTTTAATTGAATATGTTCTATTATATTATAAAACAAAACTATGATGTATTTAATATATTATTTTGACTATATTGTTTCTAAATTGTCACTGATAATTTTCTGCATAGATTGTTTTCTATTCTATTTAAAGCTAATACATCATTTTCTGCTTGTGTGATTTTCCAGTTGAGTAGATTATTTTCTAAATTATTCTGTTCTAATAAATTATTATATTATTATATTATCACACAATAAATAAATTATTATATTATTATATTATCACACAATAAATAAATTATTATATTATTATATTATCACACAATTGTTATATTTCTATTCTAATTCTATTCTGTTCCATTCTAATTCTATTCTAATAAATTATTTTCTTTTTGATCTGGTTGTTTTCCTAATTGATTCTGTTAGGTCATATTCTGTTCTTATCTATTTCTTCTGTTAGTTTGATTATCATCGATTATTATTGATTATATTCCATTCTGTTGGTTTGTTTTTTGATTAGATTGTTTTTAATTGATTCTAGTCTATTCTGTTCTATTGTGTTTTCTGTTCTAATAGATTATTTTCCATTTGGTTAGAGTCTTTTTTAATTGGTTGTATTATATTAAATTTTGTTATATCCTATTCTTTTCTGTTTGATTATAATATAATATATTGTTCATATATATAATACAATATATATATATATATGTTCTGTTATATAATAAAAAAATTGAATGATTAATTTAATATATTATTTTGACTATATTGTTTCATTAGATTATTTTCAGAATTTTCACTGATAATTTTCTGCATAGATTGTTTCCTATTCTATTCTTACTCAAATGTGTATCCTAACATAATTGTTTTTCTCTGTGTGTGTGTGTTTGCCTCTAGCGGAGGTGCAGGCTCACTCTTCTCGGTCTGAGATGGACCAGCTGAGGGAGCAGCTGATCGATGCGTTTAGACAGCAGATGGACATCAGGAAGCGTCTTATGAAGCTGGACAACAGCAACATGGAAATCCAGATAGACACATCTAAACACCTGCTGACAATCGCAGAGTGAGTCTTCATCCTGCACACAAACCAAAACAAAATCACAGCTAAATACACACTGGCCCTAAAGCTATTTGGACATTTAAGTCAGAAGGTGGTCAAATGCTTATAATAACAGAGTTGTCAGTTGTTACATCATTTCAGACTGAACAAATTTCTTTTGTGAAATGTTTTATTTTAAACATTTGCTTGCTATCTTTCGTTTGAATAAATGCTTGGCTATTGAAATCTTGTCCGTCTCCATCTAGCTGGGAGCAAGAACGCTTCAGGAGAAGAAAGAAGTGGCAGAGCGAGAGGAGGAAGGAGAGTTTTAATAAGGATGAAAGTGAGAAAGACTCAGACTCTCCAGAATCTATGTCTGACAGCACAGAGATACAAGAGGTGGTCATTGCCAGAGAGAACCTTGTCACGCTCATGGCTGAGCAGAAGAAAATACAAAAACAGAAGGTAGTGTTCCTACTAGCCACTAGAGGGTGGAACAACACCTCAAAAAAACTCCTTGATGTCTGATTCCTTTTAGCGAAGTTCAATCAGTTCATTTCAGTGAACTTGTTATAATGAGATATATATATATATATATATATAGCCAAGATGAAACTACTGTGAGATGAAATTTATTAAAAAGACTGGCAAGTTATGCATCTGTCTTTTAAGGCAACATCCGAAATAAATGACACCAAATTGGAACACTCTGCATAGGTGTCACCTTCTTCTTCAGTGCATACTTCCTTTCTGCTTTTAGACTGAGACTCCTTATAAGCAAATATAATTTGAACATGACTTGCAATGTTAAGAAAGTGACTCATCACATTAATTAACCATAGTTCTGCCATTCTCTTTAGGCTGGATTAGAGCAGCACCTGGCAGAGATCAGAGAGAAAGCACGACGTCTTGAAGAGCTTCTCCCCCGCCGCGTGAGCTCAGAGGAGCAGAGGGAAGTGCTTTGCCTCCTCTGCAAGGTTCACGAGCTGGAGATCGAGAATGCAGAGATGCAGTCCAGCGCACTGCTTAAGGACAATGTGATCCGACAGAAAAACGTGGTGGTGCAGCGTTTCGAACAGCACAGACACCTCTGCCATGAGATCATCCAGCAGCAGCGGCAGTTTATTGATGGTGAGTCATCCGCAGGAATAAGAAATGGCACAGAAATCTCAGCCAGAGATGAATCGGGCCAAACTGTTGGGCTATAGTTTTGCAAATGATGCAATATGAGGGGTCAGTTCAAGTTGAAAATAAATAAATATATTCTTGTTGAATACAAGAAATGTTGTAAGAAGTTCTGGTGAATGGTGGTGTTTTTGCAGATCACAGTCTCCTGGTTCCTCCTCATCTTCAAGAGCTTTATGAGATGTATATGAAGGAAATGGATGAGAAGAACTTGGACCGAGTTGTGGCCCTGGATAAGTTCACCATTCGTACTCTTAAGGTACGTCAAGCAGGCATTTTTAAAGGGGGGGTGAAATGCTCGTTTTCACTCAATATCCTGTTAATCTTGAGTACCTATAGAGTAGTACTGCATCCTTCATAACTCCAAAAAGTCTTTAGTTTTATTATATTCAAAAGAGAAAGATAGTCTGTACCGATTTTTCCCGGAAAAACATGAGCGCCTGGAGGCGTGACGTGTGGGCGGAGCTAAAGAATCACAAGCGCCAGTAGGCTTTTACGTTGAGAGCGTTTGGAAGCTGTGTCACAGATCCAGAGGCTGAAATTTAACAAGAGCAGCATCAGCAAAGGCGTCTCTATGTGGTATGTACTGAAACTGTATATATTTGCTTAGCGGTTTTGGAAAATGACTAAGTTCCACTTTATATCGTCTTTTTTTTTTTTTTTTTTTTTTTTTTTTTTTATAGCTGTACATGTGGAAAGTGCAGTTTGATGACAACATCGCATGTTGTTTACTTGATGTGTTTACGCGCCGATAGCTAAGTTAACAACACAGAGATATTTGAAGCAGTTTTACTCACCGCATGCGGTTCCAACACACGATCATGAACCTTTTTCGTTGGGACTGAATCATCCTTAAGAAATAAACAATGTGCAAATCCGGCGTCAAAATGGGCCTTGTTTGTAAAACCAGCATCTTCGAAATGCAGGGAACAAACAAAAACACTTGCACAACTCTGTTGATGCTCTGTAAAAATAAACTCCATCCACTGGTCCCTTAATGCTGTTTTGTTTGGTAATCTGTGCAGGGTTGTCTTGCCCTGGCAACCAAAAACACACTCCTTTTGTGATAATTCGCTCTCGCTCTGATCAGTGAATGTCTGTGCTCTCAGTGCTCTGCTATACGGGAGCACGCGCTCTTCCGGCAGAAGTGCCCTTAGGACCCATATAAGGAAATTCCGCTCCATCTAACGTCACACAGAGCCATACTCGAAAAAAACTTTCCGAAACTTGTGACAAACCGGAAGGAGTATTTTTGGAACAGAAATACTCCTTCAAACGTACAACTTAATTTTTGAAACTTTGTCCATGTTTAGCATGGGAATCCAACTCTTTAACAGTGTAAAAAACTCAGTATGCATGAAATAGCATTTCACCCCCCCTTTAAAGTCAACATGAAATCAAAACGGACTCGATTTACTTTGTGAATACATAAGACTGTTTATATTTTGCACAAAACATCAGTGCACATTATTCCAAATAAACAAAATCCTGCCTAACATTTTCCTTCACCTGGAATTGCATCACGTTATGACAGTAAAATGAGTTTCACAATGACTTTACACACTCTTCAAGAGAGGGACAGGATAAGATCATAAAGGAACAGAGTGATCATGTTCACATATTTTCTGACATATGTCTTTGTAGGACGTTCCCCTGCCCAAGATCACCCTCCCCAGCAGAGGTCGTGACCCCTTGCAGGAGATGGATTCAGACCAAGAGAGTGTTCACACACTGGGTTCAGACAACAGAAAAGGGCGGACAAAACTGAGGAGACACACGCTGCCTCCGATTCTCCCAGAGCCTGATGGGTAGGAAGAGCTTAAAGAAAATTCATTTGATGCTTTTTTTTTTTTTCATTCTTGAGCTAAATTAATATATTTCATTTTTAAATTGAATGGCCAAAAAAAATTGCATTTTGTGAATATGAAAATAAAAAGAGGAAGGAATATTATGCATTCACGAGTACACTGCGGGCATAAAGAAAACTGTAATATACTGTAACTATCTCCCTCATTTTGTGCTAAAGGTGTCTGAGTTTGTTCACATGCTTTTACTTATAAGTTAAAATTTGTCTCCTGCCCTTACAGAGTCCGAGTGTTTAAGAGTAGTCACAAACAGATGAAGAACTCTGTCGTAATGACTCCTCCACCCATTCACATCAGTGGCCAGGGCAACAGAGAGGTGAGCTTCTGGAAGTTTACATTTGACACTTAGTGTAATATAGATTAGTTTTTTTGATTATACACTTATGTTCAAAGGTTTGGTGTCGTTAAGTACTGCAAGTCAGTAAGAATGTAACAAAAGGATTTATATTTCCCAAAAAAATTAATAAAATAAAATCTTTTAAACCAAAAGAGTTCCAAATCAACATATCAGAATTATTTCTGAAGGATCATGTGACACTGAAGACTGGAGTAATGATGCTGAAAATTCACAATAATAAATTAGATTTTAGAATGTATTAAAATGGAAAAGCATTGTAATGATATTTCACCCATGTTACTATTTTATGTGTATTTTTGATCAAATAAATGCAGTTTTGGTGAGTATAAGAGATATACTGACCCTTTTAAAATAAAATGATAAAAAAAATATATAATATATAGTTTTTTTTATTATTTTTTTTTTGAGTATACTGGATAAATAAGTGCATCTGACACAATGCTGACTGTATCTCTGCAGCTGTTGCCATCTGTCCTGGATGACGCTCTCAGATGCAGCCATCTCAGTCACAGTATGAGCAGCCATCTGGACTCCTCACCCGAGAGCAGCGAGAATGGCACAGATGCTCCTCTGACTCCTAAAGGTAAGAGTTCCTCTGCTTATTCATCTTTGTGCTTGTCACACAGCTCTCTGAAACACTTGATGCTGATTGGTCAGTTGAGGCATTCTGCGGGTTATTTTTATACAGTGACTGCTAAACTATAGCAACCAAATTCCTACATGGCTTCTTCTCATAATGCATTAATTCCAACTTACATAATGTCTATTTAATTAGTCATAGTTTCTATTTTCCCTCCAGAGAGACAGCAGATTCTAAGAGGTGTGCAGAACATCGCGGTCAAGGCTGCTCGACGCCGCTATAAAGTGCTAGAAATAGATTCCCTGCAATTGCCCCCGCCACCTTCACCCCTAGATCCCAAGAAGCACAAGAGTAACCTGTCTCTGACCGAGGCGCCCCCTAAAAGCCTGGTGCTATGGCGGGGAAGACAGCCCAGTCCAGAGCTACGCCACGCCGCCTCTGATGACAACCTGTCCAGCAGCACGGGAGAGGGACCCGCGCCCAACAGCACATGGACTCGGCCGCGGAACCGGCAGGCTGTTAAGAACCCCGCTCCACGAGAGCAGGACTTTGAGGGTCGCAGACGCAAGAGGAGATCCCGCTCGTTTGAGGTCACAGGACAAGCAGTGAGTTTTTAGACAAAGGAGCTTTTGTGCTAATGGATGAATCTCACTAAACTTGTTCAGGTCATAATTTATGCCAAAAGGAGGAGAAGTTGTATTTTGCATAATTAAACTCAAAAGCAGTTTTAGGACCATTTATTTTCATGACCGTTAAGCATATTCTGTTAATGTAAGCAGCAAGGCAGAATTTTCAGCAGTCATTACTCTAGCCTTTAAAGGGATACTCCATCCCAAAATGATAATTTTGTCATTAATCACTTAGCCCCATGTCGTTCCAAACCCATAAAAGCTTTGTTCGTCTTTGGAACACAATTTAAGATATTTTGGATGAAAACCGGTAGTTTTAAGAATGTCCTATAAACTGCCAAGTTAATTACACAGTCATGGTGCAGAAAAGTGTGTAAAGCATCGTCAGAATAGTCCATCTGCCATCAGTGGTTCAACCGTAACGTTATGAAGCAACGGAAATACGTTTTATACACAAATTAAACCAAAATTAAAGACTTTAGACAGTGTAATTTACTGGGCAGTCAATGGGAAAGTCACAAGCCTCCCGGTTTTCATCCAAAGTATCTTAAAGTGTTCTGAAGACAAACAAAGCTTCAATGGGTTTGGAACAACTAGCTCTTGTTCTATCAAACCTTTACAATTAATCCAGAACGCGGCAGCAAGATTAATTTTTAATGAGCCGAAAAGAATACACGTCACACCTCTGTTTATCAATTTGCACTGGCTTCCAATAGCTGCTCGCATAAAATTCAAGGCATTGATGTTTGCCTACAAAACTACCACTGGCTATGCACCCATTTACCTAAATTTGTTACTTCAGACTTATGTGCCCTCTAGAAGCTTGCGTTCTGCAAGTGAACGTCGTTTGATTGTGCCATCCCAAAGAAGTCACTTTTACGGACTTTTAAATTTAATGTTCCCTCCTGGTGGAATGACCTCCCCAACTCAGCTGTCCTTAGCCATCTTCAAGAATCGGCTTAAAACACATCTCTTCCATCTTTATTTGACCCTCTAACTTAAGCACTCACTATACTACACTACTCTATTTAAAAAAAATAATAATAATTCTAACTACCTTTCTAATCTTTTTGTATTCTATTTTCTTTTCATTTATTATACAATTATAAAAAAAATATTTATTTATTATAATATTATATTTATTATATTATATTATTTAAAAGCTCTTGCTACATGTACTGCATTTAAGCTAACTGAGACTTGTTATAGCACTTATATCATTGCTCTTTCGTTGTTTTTGATTGCTTCCACTGTCTTCTGTAAGTCGCTTTGGATAAAAGCATCTGCTAAATCACTAAATGTAATGTGTGTGTGTGTGTGTGTGTGTGTTGAATTGAATGTATATTGAATGGCTTTACTAGTACTTTTAAACAATTCAACGCCTTAAGGCTGAATAAAAGAAAAACAAAATATTTCTGGCCCCAAACTTATAAATGGTAAATATTTAACAATTTAAATAATAGTCCATTCATATTTAGTTGCAATTAACTGTTGTGGAAATACTATTAGAATACAAAAAAATGTACTGCTTCCAAAACAGACTTTAAAATATAATATTCTTATATTACTTTCCTTTGATTTTAGGATTAAATATGATCCAGACGTTATGTTGACACTCAATTTTAGTTACATTATTTATTTATATAATTTTTTTAATTCAGATTTAGTTTTTTAACAAGCTCAATATGTTCTCTTCTCCTTAGATGTCTCAGGCTAAGAACACCAGCCAGCGATTTCGTCCCCTGGACAGCACTTCTGATCCCCACCTGCACATTAACGGTCATCCCCCCGCCCCACTTCTGCGCCCCCAACACAGAGCCCAGCCTCAGCTTACAAAAATCCGACCCTCTCACAATATCCACCAAACAGGTCTGATATCAAAATTAACACATTTCTTCATTTATTGTGCTGTGTTCATTTTTGAGTCAATTTTTATTTCCTGTTGACCGTTATTAATTTTCCATAGTCTCAACGGCAGATGTCCCTTCTTCCAACCTGCCCTCCCACCTCATCAAGCGTGGCCCTCAAACCAGGCAACTTCAGCCCCTCCTGTACGTCACAACCACTGGAGCAGGGGGCCAGCGCACCCGCAAACACTGAAGAGGCCCAAAAGCCCTGGCCTAAGCATAGACTGTCTGCTCTCGACCCCAGCATCAGCACTGTGGAACCAGTAAAACATGTAGAGACTGAGTAGAAGGTTTCTTCTTGTATCCAAACAGAAGAGCAACAACAACTAAAAAAAACATTAATGAAATGTATCTGATTACATGAAAAGCCTATTGTGCTACCTGGGTTTTTGCAAAATTTCTCCTAGCCTTTCTCTGAAGACGTCAGCTTTAAAAAAAAAAAAAATAATCCATTGGCTTATGTAAGTTGCAAAAAAAATGATTGTCATGAATTCAATGGCCTTGACTTGTGTAAAAACTTTAACACAAAGACATGCAAACATACTTTAAAGCCGAGCCAATGCGACAGTGAATAAAGCCTGCCTCAGATGCCTTCCGATTGAATATGTATATAAGGCCTTATAGTGACAACTGAAATTCATTAAGCAGTTCCCAAAAACATATTTAAATCTGCAGAACTGAAACGGTGTTGCTTGTTTATGCGACTGAGGAACCAAATATACCCCTCGCATTCCCTAAGGAGCAATATATATTTCACAGCTTCTCTGGCTGTGAAAGTATTACTCCCTCAGGCCTTGCACAAATGAATGTACTGTCACATTGCTTATGATTCATATGTCTGGCTTCCGTGACCATTCCATTTATGATGTCATTTTGTGTTTACTGTTAATAATCAATGTGTAAATTTGCCTTCAATGTCATGCAGGTTTCAGCGTAGCTGTTTTCTCTAAAAATCCTTTTGGGTTTGTGTTAGTTCTTAGTATCAGACAAGATGGTATACTGTATTTAACATAGTTCATACCCTCAGCGGAATGTTTTTAATCAAAAAAAGAAAAAAAAAAGAGACCGTATTGAAAAATACTGTATTTTTGTTGTTGTTTTTTTCTTCAGAATTATACATAGGCATTTTTTTCTACTCTTAATTTTATACTTTTTTTTTTTTTTTTGTAACCAAATAAATTTGACTGACAAAGTGATTGCAGTAGTGTATGCATTGTACATATACACCTAAAGTATATACGTTTTTGTTAAGGTCAGTTTTAAGGATGTCGTTGTGGAGAAAAGTCTTCTCTTTCTTGCAAAATAATGCTCAGGAGGCAGAGTCCCAGAAGTCAAAATTAGACTTCATTGCAAGAAGACAGCAAAGCTGAGATTCCTCCAGAATATCTAAATCGTTCTCTGTCCATTGTAGTTATTGGTCATTGTTCAAGTTAACTACTCCTATCTACCACTTTCCGGGTGCCCAAGGTTGCAGAGCCATATACATTTAAGGATTTTAATGAGCTGTCAGAATTTTAATGAGTATTCATTCTGAGTCTTCATTTTAATGAGATCTCATCTTGTGGCATCTAGCATCTCCAGTTCTTCCTTCTGTATTCCTTCTGTCAGATGCATATGGTCACTCAAAATACTGTATCCTATACACTTTAAACAGCAGTACTGACTGTGTTCCTCTACTGTCAGCACAATGCAGTATGTATCATAGTTTTCTTTTTGGCACCATCTCAGTGGATATCAGGACTACATGTCAATATTTTAGTGTAAACAATTTCTCCTATTTCCAATGACCAAGCAAAACAATGCAAGCATAGCAAAATATCTAGCACAGTGGGTATTGCATCATCAAGTGCTTGGGCTGCTGAGAAACTGCAAGGCATTGCAGTCTAAACTGGGTATACAATTAAAAAAATATTGTAAAAAAATAAATAAATTGGTAAATCAAATATATTAAATATAACTATAGAGCACATATGCATAATATGTTTTATTATATAATGTAGCCCTGTAGGTCAACAGCTGGTGGTGTCAGGGGTATAATATAATATGATATGATATATGATATGATATGATATGATTAATATAGACCTGTAGGTCAACGGCAGGTGGGGTCAGAGGCATAGAGTTGTGTTGATGACGTTGACACAATCTACACAACCAATCAGCGAAGTCCTACAAGTTCTGAGGCTCGTGATTGGTTTGCTTGACTCCGACGAATCACGAGTCTCGTAACTTGCAGCTCTGCGCTGATTGGTTGAAGAACTGGTCGGTCCAGCTGATGGCAGAGGCGCAAGTAGTGTTGATAACGCCGTCCTGGATTTCTTCCCTATTTATTTGTTAAAGGATATTTATTTGGAAAGGATACAGCGAATTTGGGGGAAAGGAAAGACATGTCTTAATGTATTTCATACGTAAGTGCACTTCCTTGTTTAAGCTTGAGGGAAAGCTGTTAGCTAGTTAGCATTAGCTGTCAGTGTTTACTCCCAGACCGCAGCGAACAAAACTCATTATTTTATCGACAGTTTTCACATTTGGTTCTAGTATTACAGGTACATTAGAAAAACACGTATTTTATTTTTATTTTTTTTAAAGAAGGAGCAAAAGCCCAACCCATTCGTTATTGACCTGCACCGCGCGCGCACGCGAGCACGCGATACAAGTCGGGTGCACGAGACCTCCTGCACGCGCAGTGACATTTTGCGTACAATATTTCCTGTTTTTGTTTGTTCTAACCTGTTTATAGATAATTGTCAGCACATTGTAACGCTTTACAGGCTGCTTTCTCGAATGCATTCTTATCTGCTGTTACCTTTGGACTCAATTTTCCCCTTCTCTTTGCTTCGAAATCAGTATTGACATCATTTTATCAGTCTTGACATGGGGAGCTTTGCGGACAATGTTTTAAAAAGTTTTAGAAAGTTTAATAGTTGCATATGTGGGGGGAACAATTCAAATATTTGTTCTACTGTAGTGTCTACTGTTTCAGCAACGGAATTTAATAATAATAATGAAAACCTTGCTAAATGTAAACTGTAAACAGATTAAAGAACAAAATCTTAAATAGGAAGGAAAAAAGTTATTAATTATAATATTTGATAATTGCCTTTTTGTATTTCTTTATTTGTTTTCATTAATCAGTGGCGAAAGTGGGCTTCTGTAGTCTTCCGAACGTTAAATAAATATTGTATAGTTAATACAGTATTAAATAAATCTTCAAGTTCAACAGAATTATAGTTATTAATTTTTCTGAATCATTATCAACATTTTAATTTCATTACCCTAAGATTAATTATAGAAGTGTGAATATTGATGCAACACATTCCACTGACAAAGAAAATTCTGGGATAATATGGGATCGTTCCAAAAAGAGAGATATATATAGACATTATCACATACTATCACATACTGTCATATCTTATCTTACCTCTGCTTGCTGAACAGTATGAACTATGAGTTGTGAAGAAACACCCTAAAGTTGGCCTGACAAATTCAAAGGAATTATTGTTATTGTATTTATCTTTTTATAAATGAGAAGGATATTTGTTGTTTTGCAGCTGTGTCTGATCCATGTGCCAGTCAGCTGAAGCATGCTGGAAGAATGCAGCCCATAACCAAAAGAGATGCCGGAGTCTGGCATCAGACGAGAAGCCTGCTCTACAAAAACCTGCTGATCAAATGGAGGACCAAACAACAGAGTCTCCAGGTGCCTTTCCTCTGTCACTCACATCCTTTCTTTGCCCCTTCAAATCTTCTGAACATTTAATGCCCTCTCCTCTGTTTGCTGGTATTGTGCTCCTTTTGAAGTTTATACAGCATATGCTTCTCAAGGAATTCTTGGAAGTGTAGTGACCATTTCAATCCAGAGGTTTTGCAGATTTTAAAAAGTCTTAATTAATTCACCCTTCCCAAATCAAGGTCTTAAATCATAGCAGAAAGTCTTAAATTCATAAAATCATGGCATTAAATGTTGCATGTGTTGTAAAAATCTATATCTTCCTCAGTATTTTTGTCTTGTTTTCTTTATTTTTTTCTTTATTCTTTATTTTTTTTAAAAGTTATCAAATGCAGCCTTGTTTCCTAAGAAATTATAAGAAAAAATGGTTATGAAAACATGTTTTCCCATTGGTTTGTTGTTTTTTCAGAGGCCATTTGCAGATTATTATTTTTTTTAATTCTTAAATAAACTCACTTAATTTTGATCAGGTTCACAGAAATTAAGACTTATAAATAAAAACAAATAAATTGATTAAAGATTTAAATCAAGTCTTGGTTTAAGAATCTTTTGAACTCGAAAACAAGACAAAAATACTGAGGTAGAATATCACTTTAAACATCAGTTATTTCCATATTCTTGCACTTGGGAGCAGAGCTATTCAATCAAACCTTTTTTAATTTTTCGGTAAAATAAATGTAAAAAGTATTGGAATTTGGCTGGACATCGTATTTGCAAACTTTGTAGTGTTGCTAACAATACATTTTGTTCTAGGACTGGAAAATAATGGTTAAACTGTTTTATTAAACTGTTTTATTTTGCTCCAAAAATATAAACAACATTATTATTTTTTTACATTTCATCAGTGTTATTGCACTTTCACACAAGCACAAATCAAAAGAATGTCAGCTTGCATGGTTTGGTCGCAGGTTTATTCGCAGCAAATGTGTGAAAGAAAGAAAGAAAACAAACTGGCAGATATCGCAGGTGTAATGAACTACATTTTAGAATTTTTACATTTACATTATGTTTTTAAAGCACATTGACCTGTTATGTCGAAAGTCCAAGGGACATTTTATTTCTCAGTTCATGACCCCTTTAATAGATGGAGAGAAGCAGAAATCGTAATCACAATTAAAATACAAGTTATCATGCTGCCCTGTTGTGTTTCTTAAAATCTTTACTTACTCTTAAAGACCTGCAGAAACCCTTGCAGTCTGTTCAAAGATCCCTGACCTTTCTAAATGTGGTCTTGATCACAACCCTTTTTCAAAACTTTTCAAAGTTAAATGAGCAGTGCAAAATTACAGTTACCTAGACTGCTTAATAAAATCACAAGACTTAGCTGTCTTAATACCACTGATCTGTTGTAATTCCCCTGCATCTGGATGAAGTCTTCTTCCTTCCACTCTGTTGACTCTTTACTGCCCAGCAGGTTATTTATTCTCTGCTTTGACTCAGAAATAAAAAAGAAAAAATCCTCCAAGTCATTTGCCTTTTCTCTTCTGTTGATGTGGTCATGTATTTATTTTTTTATGTAAGGTAATTTTTGATGCATTTTATGTGTGTATTTTGTTTCGTGATGAGCCATATACGAGTCTTTCAGAATTAAAAGGCTGTTAATGGGTGGGTGTTCTACTAGTTCATGTCAGAACCTGCCATCAATACTAAAGTACTTTTAAACCGACATTGTAAAAGGAAAATTGTTATGATACATTATGGTAAGCGGTTGGAAATGGAACAAAATGAATTGCATTATGAAGTAGTCATGCTTGGGATTTTTGCCAACGATTTTCATCTCTGTATTGATTTTCCTGGAGGTGGAGATGGTGAAGCAAGTTGTATTGTTCAGAGTTCTTGGTTCTAGTGGGCTTCACATATGTGTATACTTCACATATTTTAGTTTACATTTCTAATACCGGTAGTATAGTCTTGATTTTTAAGGGAGAATCCAGTATTGAAATTGTGTAATCATGAAATCAGTTACTTTCTTCAGTGTGGTCTTGAAATGAATTTGCCAGAACTTTTTGCAACAAACATTGTAGTGCACATCCTCCAGGCACATTAAAAGCTAAACTCATGTCATGGTCTAGCAAATAAAGCCAGAGGGATGATTGGACACCCTCACTGGCACCCTTCTTGTGTTTATGGCCTCCCTAAGGCAGTAAATCAAGAGCTGTAGCTATGAGAACATGACAGTATGGATATCCTTTTTTTCTGTGGTGTACACAATATATCTTGACCATGTTTTGTAATTTTTTAAATTGTATAATTAGTTGTGTGTTTTGTTTTGTATGTATATTTCCATGTCAAATTTGAATTGTTCCTCTTCTTTTTTTGCAGGAGCTGATCTTGCCTTTGCTGCTCCTGGGCCTCCTCATCCTAATTAGCACCCTCAACCCTCATGTCTCATACGGCAGTATCAGCACTAAGGAGCTGGAGTACGAACGGGACCTGTCAATCAAAGGTCTTGGCTACACCCCCATCAACAATGTCACCAATCACATCATGGAAGAGGTGGCACGGGAACTGTGTAAGTCAGTTTTATTGGTGTCTTTCTTTAAATTAAGCCAAAACAAACCAAAAAATGTGATGTTTAGTTTAACAAAATCACAAAAATATTTCACTGATCTATAACATTTATGCATAATTCAAAGTTATTGCATGGTGTATATATGTTATGTTACTGAATGTTTTGCTAATTAATGGTTCGATTCTGATGTTTTTTTTTTTTTTTTAAGTAGACCCACTGTGTGCTTTTCTTTGTATTTGTTTGTGGGTATTGAATCCTCAGCTATGAATGAGCGATTAGAGATGTTCTCCACCGAGAAAGATTTGGAGAATGCCAGTCTCTATGAACCTGATGGATTTGTAGGAGTGGTCTTCTTGGACCAATTGTCGTACCGTCTGCGATTCCCATACAACCAGCTCCCTCTGCCTAGTGACTTCACTGAATCCATAAGTGAGTCTAACTCCGTGCTAATATCATGAAGCCACAGCAGCAGTTTAATTAGAGACCTCCTTTTTAATGTAAATGACATTAACTTTGCAACCGTTTGATCTATAATGAAAGGAACGAGTATGACAGGTTTTTTGTTTTTCTTTTCTCTGTTCCACAGCAAGTTGTTACACAAACTATGTCAACTGTCGGGCTGCCAACTACTGGTATTCTGGATTCATACGGCTGCAGTCTCTCATTGATGCTGCCATTATACAGGTTTGAAATGGCATGGATGAAAATTGATCAGCATTTAAGCATTTTAGCCATTAATATGCAGTGTATATATCTGCCTGCTGAAGTATCCGAGTATACTAGCATTTAAAAGTTTATGCTCAGTAAAAATATTTTGAAAAGCAATAACTCCAGTTTTACATGATCATATTATCCTTTAAAAGTTATTCTATGCTGATTTACAGCATAATTTTTTATATTACTATCCATGTTGAAAACTGTTGTGCTGTTGTGTACAGCCGTAATGTATGTTTTTGGTAGAATTCTTTAAAAGAAAGTAAAAAAACAACAACAATTATTTGGGTTTTTGCTAGGCCTGGGCAATAAAACGGTATCTATTTATCCATGGTACACCTTCTTCAATAGATAGTAAAAATGTTCGATCTAGTTCACTGAGCACGAACACATGATTAATTGAGGGCTGTGATGAGGAGATTGTGAAAAATAAAAAAATAGTACAAACAAAAATGTTTGAAAAAAAAACTGTGCAAAAATAGTACAAACAAATGCTGCATGAGATGCGGTGATGATGTTGTAAGGGATGTTGTTGCATTTTAATGTTTTGTTAGTCTAGCCCACGAGACGTGCAGTTTCTGCGTTACTCATTCAAAATAGTAGAGAAATATATGATTGATTTTATGAAATCAATTTATTTAATCAGAAACACAATCTTATTGTTATTTCTGTATTTTGCATACATTTTATTACAAGTAGGCTAACAGCGCCCCCTATGTAAATAAAGCGCCTCACAGGACGGGCATTAGGACACGGAGGAGGCTGCTACTGCTGCATTCACTAGGAACTGTTGACTCTATTGCACACAGGATGCCTCCTACTATACTGCCATTGTCAGATTAAATGTTCAAAACAATCTAATCATCATTCAGGAAAAAATTTCAAGAATGACCACACTGCTGATGTTATCACTATGACACCCTGAGCACAACTGAGTTACTCATCTTATCGGCAAGGCATATCAGCATAATTTTTCATATCGGCCATTGCCGATATTTGCGTTTAAAGCCATTATCGGCCGATTTCGATAACATTCCGATATTATCATGCATCCCTATGTAAAATTACAGTGTTTTATGATATACATTTTTTACAGTGCATTAATGGTAATAGGAAGTCACTGCTGAGTTTTGACATGATTTTTGCTTTTATAATATTGTCTTCATTCTTTTGCAGATGAAGACCAAACGTCCGGTGTGGAATGAATTGAAAGTGCGTGCAGTGATGATGGGACATCCGGGTTCGGTTGAGGTCCAGAAGTTCCCTCACGCACTGATCTCCATATACCTAGTGTTGGCGTTTACACCCTTTGTCTCCTTCCTCATTGTCAATGTGGCAGCTGAAAAAGAGCAGCGCCTGAAAGACACCATGGGCATGATGGGATTGTATGACTCTGCCTTTTGGTGAGTGTGCTCTCAACAGGACCTGTTGTAATTCATAGCCAATTTAAATGTAAAAATGGTCCATTTGTAAACTTTTCTTTTGCTTTCTTTAGGCTTTCATGGGGCCTTCTCTATGCTGCACTAGTGACGACCATGTCCATTCTCATGGCTGTTATAGCAACCTGCACACCCCTGTTCTCCAACAGCAACTTCTTTGTCATCTTCCTTCTCATTTTCCTCTATGGAATATCCTCTGTAAGTCCTAGCAACCCTCCAGTCACATCCTGAACAATAGCGATTCTAAGGTTTAGAGAGTGCAAAGCAATTTAAATGGCTGTGCACTCATTTGGCCTCAAGTCTCGATTTCTGCCTACAGTGAGATTAGTCCTGTGAGTGACAGACTAATCTGAGTTTATAATGAATATGTTATCAGTTTTCGTTTTCTAAGGCTAAATTGCTTTTTGCTGTGTTGGTTTTCTTTTGCTTCAGCAGGGTGTGACTGTACTGGTAAAATATCTGACAGAATGCAAGTTTTTTTTCTTTTTCTTGCTTTTCCTAAGAAAGCATTTGCTACAAAGTTGTCAGCAGTAAAGTGTATTTTTCTTCAAGAAATGAAACCGCATTTGCAAGTTATTTCCATAATGTGATATTTTTGAATGCAGCAGGGTATTCAACGAGAACCAAATGCAGGACAGGTCTTGGTTTTATCCATTGGGAATTAATAGTATTGTGAAAAGTGGTGCCTGTGTGAAAGATTAAAATATAAAAAAATATATATAAGGTTTTTTTTTTCTGTCTCTATCTCTCTCATTGAGGAATCAATCATAATGAAACCAGGAATGTTACATTTTAATTGGGTGACCTCAAGACTTAATTTTCCCATCTCTTCATCCCACAGATTTTCTTCTCCTTCATGTTGACCCCTTTGTTTAAGAAGCCCAAGTTTGCAAGTACAGTTGGCTCTATGTTGACCGTGGTGTTCGGATGCCTGTCTCTTTTCACTGTGCTGATGAGAGATTTCCCACAGTCAGCTGTGTGGCTCCTCTGCCTTCTGTCTCCCAGCGCTTTCTCTATTGGCATCGCCCAGGTAACACACTTTTTCACAAACACACTCCATGGTGTCTATGGTTTAAATGGAGTCACCTAGGTTATAGGACTGTTTGCCAAGAAACACACATGAGAACAGTGAGGTTTTTTTTTTTTTGTTCTTTTTTTTTTTTTGAATTAATACTTTTAATCAGCAAGGATGTGCTATAATTAACAAAAGTGACCGTAACAATGTTTATAATGCTACAGAATATTTATATTTAAAATATATTCTGTTGTTTAAAACTTTTTATTTTTATTATTATTATATATATTTTTTTTTTTTTATCAAAGAAATATGGAGAAAAAAAACAGCACAATTGATATAAGCATAGATAATCAGAAATGTCTTTCAGCCACAAAATCAACATAATAGAAGTATTTCTGAAGCATCATGTGACACTTAAATGTAATAAATAGAAAACAGTTACAGTATGTAAAAAAAAAAATTACATATTTTTTAAATCATATACTAACATTCAGAAGTTTGTGATCTGTATGTAGTAAGTCAAAAATCCCATATGTGAAATGGAGTGTACATTCTGGAAGGTTTTGTGTGTCTGTGTAGGTGGTGTATCTGGAAGCTCAGGGGGACGGTGCAGTGTTTTCCTCTCTGGGCAATGGTCCTCACGCCCTCTATGTTCCTATGGTCTTGCTGTTCTTGGACTGCATTCTCTATCTGCTTTTAGCCATGTACCTGGACCAAGTCTTACCAGGTGACTACAGTCAAAAAGCATTTTTCATGAACCGTTTAGCACAACAGAAATCATCTTTGTGTTTTTAGTAGAATTCCACTTCTTAACAGAGTTTATATTTAGGCATCGTATGCAAATTTATTCCAATGCAAAGTCATTTGCTCAGCCTGCAAAACAAGACTGTTTGGTCACAGTCCATGTAATGTGGCTCCAAAAAGGATTTTGATACTTGATACACAAGATTTTTTTTTTTTTATTGATCATAAAATATTAATAATTTTCTTAAAAGGAAAATTGCACTAGCACACCTTTCTAGCTGAACACTTCAAAAATGTGTTAGTTTATACTGTAAATGGGATAGTCTGTTCTCTTAAAAGGTAAAAAAAACATGAGCAGATTCCACGTGGCTGCAGTAAAGAATACACAAAAATCTGTGTTATAACTTAACTGGGATGGAGGCGTTTGTGACCTTCCTACATATATGACCATCTCTTCCTTCAGGCGAGTTTGGCACAAGGCGCTCAGTGCTGTACTTCCTACAGCCATCCTATTGGTCAAAGCGGAGGAAGCGTTATGTGGAGGTGAGCTCTGTGTACGAGGGCGAGGTGAACGGAACCCCTGTGAATGATGAATCTGTGGAGGCGATTTCTTCTGAGTTTAGAGGAAAAGAGGTTATCAGGTGCGGACTTGACTCAAAAAAAAAATTATCAGTTGTCCATAACTATTTTTACAGCATTTTACCGTATTTTACAGTATTGTACAGTTTTACGAAAAATCATTTCAAAATTCATTCATTCATTCTATTCTCAAAGTATCTTCCTCTACAAACTACAAAAGCTAGTCAGTATTTGCAGACCAGTGAAGTAATGCAGTTTGGGGAAAGGGAGCTTCAAAGCCTGGATAGATTTGGCCTTGAAGAGAGTTGGCATGCGGCCAGAACAACCATTTAATATTCATTTCCGTGTTTATTTATTTATATATATATATTTTTTTTGTTAGGATCTGCAATATCCGTAAGATCTACAGCGAGAAAGACACCAAAGTGGAAGCTTTGAGAGGTAAGACTTCCCACCTGTGTCCAAATCGTGACATTTCATTGTTTGTGTTACAACTAGTATATTCATCCTCTTGCTCAGCACTTATGGATTTTAAAACTAAATTACTTCTTGTATACTTTAGAAAAAATGCTTCTAATAAGCACATAATTGTATTTGCAACCCTTTTTACTTCCATAGTTCTAAACCGTCCCATACTGCACTTGATGTTGACTTGGTTTTAAAAATGTATTATATGAGGAGACTTCTGGCTCTAATATGTTGGTGAATGTATTGTCTTCTGTCTGTTTGTGATCTGAAGGTTTGACTTTTGACATCTATGAGGGTCAGATCACTGCCCTGCTGGGTCACAGTGGAGCAGGAAAATCCACACTCATGAACATCCTGTGTGGCATCTGCCCCCCTACAGAAGGTCAGACATGTGATGCCTAGCTGCTAATTTTGATTTTTTTGTCAACACATTTTACTGGGTCTCTATACCTTGACAAAACTGTAGTTGTACTGCTTCTACACTCACAATTCTGTTATTTTGTATTTTATGCATAGGCACGGCAACCATCTATGGCACTCCTGTGGCAGAGATAGCAGAGGGGGCCGAGATGAAACAGCTGGTTGGTATATGTCCCCAGTTCAACATCATCTTTGATGTGCTCACTGTAGAGGAACACCTGAGGATCTTCGCTGCCATCAAAGGGATCCTGCCCTCTGATATTGACTGTGAGGTAGGAACTCCCAGTGGATCTAGAGACCACATCAGCTGACTGCATGTTGACTCTTTGTATGGGAAATTCAAAAGCAAACCTCACACTATAATGCATCAAAAGAGCTGATTTGACATCAACTCCACTCTGCATGTTTAATTACATTCATTATACAAAGCAACAGCGACCTCAAATGTATAGAAGTTTTTTTAGATTTTCTTTTTACATTTATTTGGAAATTGAATGTATATATTGATTTATTAATGTTTGTGAAAGTAGTCTCTTATGCTCAAGAGGGCTGCATTTATTTGATTAAAAAAATAACTGTTTTCTATTTCAATTTATTTTTAAAATGTTTATTCCTGTGATAGCAAAGCAGACATTACTTCAGTCTTCTGTGTCACATGATACTTCAAAAATCATTCTAATATGCTGATTTGTTATGGAAATCGTGATACATTTCTTTCAGGATTCTTTGAATAGAAACTTCAAAAGTACAGCGTTTACTTGAAATAAAAATCTTGTAATCTGCAAGTCCTTACAGAGTCCTTACTGTCATTTTTGACCAATTTAATGGGTCCACTCTGAATAAAAAAATAAATAATAATAATTTCTTATAAAACAGTTTTACTGACTTTCTGAAAAACCTTCAGTTGGTTAAGTATTTAGAAAATATCTTCAATAAAGGCAGAAACATCCATTTACCTTCATCATTTTGTTTTGTTGTCATTTCTTTTTAAGGTGAGAAAAGTTCTAAGGGATCTGGATTTAGAAAAGATTATGGACGCTCAGGCAAAGAACCTAAGTGGAGGCCAAAAGAGGAAGCTCTCTGTGGGCATAGCAATTCTCGGAGACCCAAAGGTAAATGGCTGACGGCTTATCCCTTTGACTTTTTGTTTGCTTATTTATCCCTCTCCCTCAGTGTCCTTTTGCTTCTGAATCAGATCCTCCTTCTGGATGAGCCAACAGCTGGTATGGACCCAGTGTCTCGGCACCAGGTCTGGTCCTTACTGAAGAGCCGTAAAGCAGGCAGAGTCACTGTACTCAGTACTCATTACATGGACGAGGCAGATATACTTGCGGGTACTTTTATCATTTTTCATTTTTCTTCCATCAGTCATCTATGTCTCAATCTTACACACCTCTGTTCATTTTCTGTCAAGCAGATCGTAAAGCTGTCATCTCTCAAGGACAACTGAAATGTGTTGGTTCCTCTTTGTACCTGAAGACCAAGTGTGGGGTTGGCTACCATCTTAGGTGAGTTCTTATGTACTATAAATAGTACATAATAATTTGTTCTTCCTGTCACCCATTGCTGCTGCCACATTAACATTGTCATTCTAAATCTCCTCTAGAATGTCTGTAACTGAAGGCTGTGAAGTGGAGAACATCACATCACTGGTCAAGCAGCATGTTCCCAAGGCTCAGTTGTCAAGGCAGCAAGAGGCTGAGCTTACATTCACATTGCCTTTCGAGAGCATGGACACTTTCCCAGGTCTCGCTTCTATTTGCCCTCATGTCACCATCTGTTATGTGCCACACTGCCATATGCCCTGCGGAGCAACAGATTGTTTCATGCTTTCACCAGGACTGTGGTGGTGTTTTATTGGGGCTGTTTTAATATCTGTACTCTTGTCAAATATGAAGTATCGGTGGAGTGTTTACTTCATGCTTACAGTTCGATTTATTCACTTTCATATCATTCCAAAACTGTATGACTCGGGGTTTTTCACTCATTGAATGGAAAAGTGAAAAAACCTGAATATTCTATAAAAATCCCTTTTGTTCCATTGATGGAACACAATCATACGGGTTTGGAACGACATGGAGGTTAGTAAATGATGACAGATGTATGGTATTTATTTATTTACTTTATTTGTGTGTGTGTGTGTGAGAGCTTCAGTTATTTTAAGAATTATTTTGGTGTGTGTGGTTAGTTTTCTTGTTTCTTGCAGTCCAAAAAGATGAATTTCTATGGTTTCTAAACTCGTCTCACTCACATTGCACTCCAGGGCTGTTTGCGGAGTTAGACTGTCGACCTGACCTGGGTATCATTAACTACGGTGTCTCCATGACAACGTTAGAGGATGTATTCTTGCGTCTGGAGGCAGAGGCAGAGGTGGATCAGACTGGTAAGATATCCACCTACTTAAACTGGTTCTCTGTTCGAAATATCAGTTTTAAGATCAGCTTTTTAATATCTTACTGTTTGGCATAAACTACATGAAACTAATCAGTATTACAGTGAACCAGTATAGTGAATTGCTCTAGAGGTATAACGCCCACTCGTGTTTTCCTTTATTGGTAGACTACAGTGTGTTTAACCAAGAAAAGCTGGAAGAGGAGGGAGACGTGTCCTCTATGGATGAGACAGACCAGCGGCTGCTGACGTTTTCAGACAGCAGGCAGGATGCAGTAACCGGACGTGCCCTCTGGAGGCAGCAGTTTAGCACCGTGGCTTGGCTGCACATGCTCAACCTACAGAGAGAGAGAAAACCTTTTATATACAAGTAAGCAAATGCTTCCAAGTACTAGTTGATCATGTTTGCCTTTCAGTAGTACACAGTACACGCATACTATTCAGAACACATTTAAAATTCTTGCAGACCCAAAATTATATTTCTATTTAATCAGACCCAGGCCATACTCAACGTCATAGAGGAAAAGGATGCAATCTTATTGAACAGTATCTTGATAATCAATATTATGCATGTGTTATACAAAGCTTTAAGTCATAATTTTTTCTCCTCTCTTTTACCCAGTTTGACACTGTTCCTGGTTTTCTTGTCTGCAATGCTGATTCTGTCCGTGGCCACGGGAAACATTCAGATTCATTCTCCTGAAAGACTGTTTTCACCTATATACCTGCTGCACCGCAACGAGGCTCCTCGCAAATACACCACCAGCCTGCTTGTGCAAAACTCCACCGGTCAGTCATAATACCTGTATATATTATATTGACAACTGTTGACTATTCACATTAACCAATTCAAGTCTTGGTTCATGTAAAATCTGTGTGTTGTGGTAGATTCTGACCTGTCAGGGTTCATCCAAAATCTGGCATCTCAGGACATTAAAGTGGAAATGATGAAAAAACCAGACTACATGTCTGCTGCACCTGTCAGCGCCGCCATCAACGTGACAGGATCCAGTAAAGTGAGCCTTCCAGTACAATCGGCTAGCCTCTCTACACTTTCATACTCCACAGTTTGAGTTTTAGAAATACATTTCTCAACAATGCATTGTTCTGAAATTGTGTTTTTCAGTTAAAAAATATTTGAAACTCTTGCTGTTCTTCGATAACTTTATTCAACCCCTCCTGTCCTCCCTCGTTGTTTCTCAATTCCAGGATTTTAGCTACATTTTAGCTTTTAACAGTACCACAGTGCACTCCTTGCCTATGGTTGTCAATGTGCTCAGTAACGCTCTCCTGAGGGGCTTTAACGGCACCGGACACATTCAAACATGGACTAAACCCTTCGACTATGTGAGTGTAGTGCATCAATACACTCAAGTCACTGTACATAAATACTGCTATTGTTGTTTCCTGTAAGTGTCAACTGCTCTATTCTTCCTGCATTTTAGCAAATCCCTGATAAGACGTCCTATGCACTGGTTTACATTGAGGCTGTGATTCTTGGGATGCTGGCTGCAGGGATGCCAGCCTATTTTGCAATGGACCACACAAGAGACAAAGAGGTATATATTTGTGCTGTAACTTCATGTAATGATGGTTTGAATCCATTTTAACTAAAAAAAAAAATGTATTAATATTTTCTGCAAGAATGTTTTAAATTGATAAAAAATGACAAACACATTTTACAGTGTATATACATTTTAAATAAAGGCAGTTCTTTTGAACTTTCCTGATAAATCAGCATTTCAGAATGATTTCTGAAGGGTCATGTGAAACTGAAGACTGGAGTAATGATGCTGAAAATTCAGCTTTGCATCACAGGAAATAATGTTCTGTTTTAGTACATTTTAAAGTGTTGTTATATTTCATAATATTACTGATTTTAATGTATTTCTGATGTAGCCTTGGTGAGCATAAGAAACATTTTTCTAAACCGCTGGGGTCACCTTAAATAACCAGCTGTAAAGGCTTGATTTTATCAGAATGTCTCTTCAATAATATTTCAGTGTTTTTTCATTGAATGCAACCTCTCTATCTTAATATTTTTAATTAAATTTTTTTTATCAGTTAAAGTGTCGCTCGACCCTGAGGATCTCTGGTCTTGTTCCTTCGGCGTACTGGTGCGGTCAGGCAGCTATTGATGTCCCTTTCTATTATCTTATCTTAATCTGTATGACCAGCACCCTGTTTGCCTTCCATTCTACAAACCTGCTAACCTTCTACAATACCTTGTCTGTGGTAAGAAAACGCTACATCCAGCTTCCTTTACATTTTTCTAAAATATAATTTATTTAAGCTTAAGCAGAGCAGATATTAGCATTATCATATAACAACAGCTCAACCACTATCTTTATTCTATTTTCAGGCTCTGTGTCTGATTGGCTTCGCTCCAGCCATGGTTCTCTTCACATACTGCGTATCCTTCATGTTTGTCAAAGTCCAGAGCAATAGGGACTTCTTCTCAGTGGTCTCCATGATGGTGAGACTTCAAGAAACTTTCCAACTTTCCAGTGGTGTGAAAACACGGAAAATTATCTTTCAAATTTAAATATATCTGTAGGAAGGTATTAAAGTGATTTCTTTTTTTCTTTTTGTCCATAGTTGTGTGTGGTTTCTGCATCCATAGTCCAGATGGCACTTGTGAATGAGAGTCCTGTTGTGGCTCGTGTCCTACACAATGCACTGTGTTTCTTCAGTCCACTTTACCCTCTTATGGGCTGCCTTAACTGCATTACCATGGTAACACTTTACTACTTACAGGACTCCTTCTATTCAGTGTCTGATAACATGGATGAAATATCCCTAATGTAACTGAACCTAATACAAGTCTTTTTCATTCTAGGTCACCTTCCTTCAGTCTCCTCATGAAGACGATTTCCCATGGAAGAACCTCTTCATCTCTGTTGTGTCTGTAAGTTATTGTAAATATCGTTTTATTGTCTCAAACTGTTTTATAATGTCTTCTTTGCACTGAATCTTTGTGTCTTCTGTAGCCGTATATCCAGTGTATTCTGATGCTCTTCATCCTGAGATGGCTTGAGATAAGATATGGAGGGAAGACCATGAAAAATGACCAGATCTGCAGGTCTGTCTTAATAAACTAAATGCCAGACTTAATTTTTACCTGAAGCCTCGGATCAGGAGTAATGGTTGGAATAAAATGGCAGACAAGTTGTACTATGTACTATGCCATGATTTGCATTTTACTGTCTGGGAATTGTGTCGTGTCATGTCGTGTCGTGTCGTGCCACATCCAGTGTAGACACGGTGTTAATGTGAGCTTTCTGTTCTAAGGTCCTTCAGTTGAACCCAGATCACTAAGAAATAGAGCTTGATCTCTGATCTGTTGTTTTCCAGGATTTCCTCCCAAGCAAAGAGCAATGCTCAGCGAAACCCAGAGGAGAGCATGAGTGAGGATGAGGATGTTCAGGTGGAGAGAGCTCAAGTGAAGGAGGCGCTAACTTGTCAGTGCTGTGAGGAGGTATAGCCCCACTTTTCTGTAAATCGTAGAGTCTTAAGAGTCTCAAATCACGTTATTGTTCAATAACCTTTTTAATATGGAAAACTTTTCCAGAAACCAGTGGTAGTGGTGAGTAATCTCAGGAAACAGTACAAAGGCAAGAGGGAGGGCTTCTCACTCAGCAAGAGAAGGAATGTGGCCACTAAGAACATCTCCTTTTGTGTTCGCAAAGGTGGAGTCTGCCTCTGATTGGATGTACTGTAAGTAATGATTTTAAATAGAGCAAGCAAATGTTAATGAAAAATGGCCTGTTCTCAGGTGAGGTTTTGGGTCTGCTGGGACCAAATGGAGCAGGAAAGAGCACTATCATGCACATGCTGTCTGGAGACACTGAACCCACTGCTGGACAGGTTTGGGCTCAATCTCTCAGTTTCTTGCTGGTTATGAGTTCATTGTGTTTTGACTAAAGTTTGACATTTATTTTTAGATTCTGATGGGAGATTATGGCACAGACTTCCAACCAGTGGAAAACCCCTTGGAGCATGTAGGGTACTGTCCTCAGGTGAACCCTCTGTGGCCTAGAATCACTCTACAGGAGCACCTGGAGATCTATGCTGCTATCAAGGGGTTACATCAGCGTGATATCCCAAACATCATCAAGCGGTACCAAATCTCTTAAAAATATATATATATTTATTATTATTATTTATTTTATTTTTTATTATTATTATTAAGTTAATCAAAATAAATGCATTTTATTGACTAGTGTACTTTTTCATGTGAACAGAGTTTCTAGATGACAGTATGACCACCAAAGCAATGTTCAAGGTTTAACTATGTTGTGTGTGTGTGTGTGTCTGTCTTTAACAGTGTTGTGAGTGCTCTAGAGCTGAAGGATCATCTTTACAAACAGGCAAAAAACTTGTCTGCTGGGCTAAAGAGGAAGGCAAGTCATTCAGTTCAGTGCCATTATCAAAATAAGATTTTGTTGTGGATTTTTGGGTTAATTTTTTTTTTTAAATCTTTTTCATTCTAGCTGTGCTTTGCACTAAGCATGCTGGGAAATCCTCAGATAGTTCTGTTGGATGAACCATCTTCAGGAATGGATCCCAAATCAAAACAGCGCATGTGGTAAAATATTCTACTTTGTGTTCAGTTATTTTAACTTATGTATTCTAAATGCTATGATACATATATATATGTATGTGTGTGTGTGTGTGTGTGTGTGTATATATATATGTCTATGTCACATGTACTATAAAACAGATGTCTGCAAAAATTAACATTTCTGTGGTTCCTTTCAATAGGAGGGCGATCCGTGCTGCCTTTAAGAACAAACAGCGAGGTGCCCTTTTGACAACCCACTACATGGAAGAGGCGGAGGCTGTGTGTGACCGTGTGGCCATCATGGTTTCTGGTCAACTAAGGTGGGACTATAAGACAGATAAAAGCCTCCGCTAAATATGACATGGATTAACATGCACTTAAAGAGAATTTTGGGCATGCAAAGAAAAGCAGACTAGAAAGCTTGTAACATTTTGTTATGTTGCCCCCTGCAGATGTATTGGCTCAATACAGCACCTGAAGGGGAAGTTTGGGAGAGGATACAGCTTAGAGATTAATCTCAGGGAGGAGCTCACAGGTCTCCAGCAGGTAGCACTGTTGCACAAAGAGATACTGAAGATATTTCCTCATGCTGTTCGTCAAGACAGGTAAGATGTGTCTGAAAAAGATAAGAAATTAAATGGGTGAAAAAAAATGATGTAAAATTGGTAAAATTAGAATTGAAAACCTCTGGGATTGAGAAGTGTGCGTGTGTTTGTGTGTGTGTTTGTACTGATATATATGGTTTGAGGACACAAATGTGTTTAATGATATGGGCACTTACATGGTTTATGAGGACACCTCCTGTGTCCCAGTAATACAAAAGGCTTAAAAAAAAACCATACAAAACAGTGTTTTATGAAATTCAAATATATCCAGTAAGGTTGGTGTAGGTGATAGAAATTACAGTTTGTACAGTATAAAAACCATTACCCCTATGGAGAGTCCCTGTAAACCACAAATGCAAATGTGTATGTGTTGGATCTTTGCAGTTTTGCCACTCTGATGGTGTATAAAATCCCAATGGAAGATGTGAAGTCACTAGCAAAGTCTTTTGCCCAGTTAGAAAATGGTAAGAAATGGATATCATAACAACCACGCAGTTTTTATGAAGAATTAAAAATGCTGTTTTGACCATTCTCCCTTTTTCTTCACAGCAAAACAAAACTTTAACTTTGAAGAGTACAACTTCTCCCAGTCAACTCTTGAACAAGTATGTCACAATATTCGGAAGAAAAAAAAAGATCTGTGTAGAAGTAAATTTAGTTTGTGAAAAACTGACTTTTGCAGTACTCGTCTGTAATCGTATACCCGTTTTGCAGGTTTTCATGGAGTTTGCTAAAGAGCAAGAGAATGAAGAGGAGGAGGTCGGATCACTTAGCACGACTTTTCAATGGCAGAGACTGAGACAAGACGGCCCTGTATCCATTCATCACGCTGACAGCATAGTACACCAGCTATGAGCCAATCCTGTCCAGCTTTCCCTGAAGCGTTGTTCCCTTATTTTTTCCCTCCGTCTCTCTCTATCACTCTGCATGTGTCGTCCTTTGCCTTAAGAGCCTTAAACTGATGGGACTCACAGGACAATAGACTGTGGATACTCTAGTGACCACTAGCACACATACAGGACACGTGTGCATGTGTGGGCTGTGAAACTCGCTTTGGCTCTGGTACTGGCACTTGCTTAGATGGAATCTGACATGTGACTTGAGTGTCAGCAATTAATGCCGAGCAAGACTTGGCAGTTCTTTTTGTTGTTGTCATTTTTGTTTTTAATGAAGACATTTTATTTTTAAATTCCACTCTCTGTAATTTCTTATATCTTCCATTCACCTGATGTATATCAAACACAACGTTCTGTTGTTTCCATATACACTATGTCGGTCACTAGGAAATTAATTGCATGGAGCAGGTTCCACATTATTACCAAAGTCTCACTCACATCGACACCGAAACAGTGCTTTTTGGTGTCTGTAGCATGGGATATAAACTTGCGTCTCTGTGTGTATGGCTATCTGACGTTATTATCTGTGTGTGCTTTGGTAGGGTACGTTTCCAGACAGGAGAATCTCATTATTAACACTGGCAGCATTAACACTGAGATTTACCAGCATGTATGGGGCTGCTCTCGTTTCTTGTAACCCTTTTTTAGGGCAGAGTGGCCCTGCCGGTGCATGAAGCCTCTTCTGTCTCTGCTGCACCCAGGAGATCCACAGGTCTCCTTTCTTAAACACCAGCACGTGTTTCAGGCTTTCACACAGAGCTCTCCAAAGAAAAACAGGGCTAAGCACTCACAGTGAGTAAGCAAGTGGGTTATCAAGATGATGAAGAACTTCCCTCTGTCATCCCTTCCTTTAGGAGCAGTTTTAATGTTTAGAATCAGTAGCTTAAGAATGTAGTTCTCTCAATCCACACCGAACCATATAGCACTCCAGATTAGTTGCATACTGCTGAGTAAGGTCTTTTATTTTATCGTTTTTTGTTAAGAGAAGTAATGATACTGTAGGAACCGTGAGTCTTGAATGTACAGTGGGTGAAGTTTTATAGTAAATCATTGATGTGGGTTTAATGTATCTAGTGTAAGTCTTCAGTTTTGGGAGATTTTGGGAGCCAGAATGACTTCATGTTGGTTAGTTCTCATTCAAGAGGGTCCGTCTTTTTGTACCTTTTAGAATATTTTTTGTTTAAATGGAAAAATTATTAAATGATCGCTTTTCTTTTTGTTTGCTAATAATATGTAATGCTAAAATTGATTCTCTGTGTGGCACATTGGAGAATGCCTTTCAAGAGTAAAAAAAACAATTCCAACCTGCAGGAACAGTATTGTTTTATTTATTTTTTTAAGCCTTAATGGGTAATACTTTAAAACAAGGTTCTGTACATTTAGTTAATGCAATAGCTAATGACAATTGATAACAGCATTTCATTAATCCCACTTTATTATTCCCCCTGTTTATTTTTCTTAAAATTGTTCATATTTTTAAAAGCATTTTGGTTTTGTTGATTTTATTTATGAACAAAACTTGTATTAATTAATGCTAACTAATTAAACATCATTGTAAAGTTAGTATTACCAATTAATGTTATTCTTAATTTGCGTCAGTGAGCTGCCCTTCTCATTTCCCTTCATATAGGTTGAAATATTGAAGCTAATACACATGTATTCTACTCTCAACAGGAAGCGTTTTCATTTCACAACTCTACAAACATGCTTTTCCATTTGGTGCGTTTTTGTCCAGTAGATGTTTCTTTATTCTTCTCTGAGCGATGACTATGCTGAACCGTGCATTGGTATTAGGAACTCTGCCCCAAGTGCTGGTTCTCTTGTTGGTAGAACCTCTAAAAGATGTTTGCTAGGTGTTTCATGGGTACTCTTGTAGATGGTTTTTATTTTTCCGTTTATACTCCGTTGAAAATTGTGTACATTTGGACCTTTAACCCTAGCTGAATGTGAAAGGTTGTGTATATAGTGTTGTTTGGAGCAGTCCTCAAAAATTGTAATCCGTGCCAGGTTGGCATGTTATTGTGGACTACATTTTTTTTTTTTTTTTTTTTTTTGGCTTCATCTTACGAAGTTTGATTTCCAGTTAATCAAACACTTGTTTGGATGGTCTTATTTTTAGAGGCACACAAGTCAACCTCTGTAGCATCTAAAGTACTGAAAAGATTTAAAGGAATAAAAAGATGTCATTGTAATCGAGAAATTATGGTTGACATGCACAGCAGACACAGTGAATTTGTTAAGGGATTTAATTGTAATTTTTGCACATATTTAACCTGTAATGTATTACATTTTCTGTAACATTTACACTGACCAGTTTAGTCTTTGCTGGACTGGGATGGAATGGGATGATTATATTGAACACTATCTAACATCTATTTAACCAAGACCTTTATTTCCTCCAAAGTGCAATATATGAATACTTGTGCGTGTGAGTATTTATTGCATTATGTAGACCGTGTCATTGCAAACTGCAATATTACTGTTGTCTCGTGTGAACTCAAATGTGTCTTGCAGTACAATGTAGCCACAAATATGTAATCTTTTAGAACGCTTTGCACTCTCTTCCCCTAGTGCACATTTACTGGCCTTTGTATGCAAAAATTCTGTTGGAAAATAAATTGTGTTCAGGATGTTGTTACTTTTTGGACTAGTGGGTGTGAATAAGTTGATTGGGTGAAAATGGGTTTCAATTAATCATTGTTCAAGGTATTTAATGTCATGTTTGAGGTTTTACATGGCAGTGATGACTATGGAAATTTAGTAAGGTGCTCAGATATACAAAATTCAAAATAGCTACACATTTTAAGAAATGGAAACTAAATTTTATTTAAGATTAGCTGTTCCTAATACAAAACCCACTTGTTCAGCACAGAATATTGTTTAGCTGTAATTTAATATATAAAAAATCCATTAGTACCGCATTAAATTAGTTACGGGTTGATTCATTTGTGTTCTGTAACAGTATTTTAAGCAAAATGTACTATTTATTATTTTAGTCGTTATTTATGTCAATTTCTATGTGAAATATGACCAGTGTCTAATGTTAGACTGAAGAATCACCAGCTGATGGGCAGCATTTGAAGTGATTGGCATATCATAGGTTCATTCACACTCTATGGAGGAAGAAGGGGGAAAAACAAATCTGGTCTGGTAAGGGAATTCTTTTGTTTCCAGTTATCCTGCTCTACAAATCAATACTAAGTTCTTGAGATAAGACAACGATAAGATTATTCTTGTCGCAACACTTGTTTTAGACATAAACAAAAACAAACGATTTGTTTTTGAAAGAAGTCTCCACCAAAGTTGCATTTATTTTATCAAAAATATTGTAAAAACTGAAATATTTTTACAATTTAAATAACTTTTCTATTTTAAAGCTTTTTTAATGTAATGTATTCCTGTGATGCAAAGCTGAATTTTCAGCATCATTACTCCAGTTTTAAGTCTCACATGATCCTTCAGAAATCATTCTAATATTTGTCCAATTGAAGTTCTGAGCAATGCATATTAGTAATCAAAAATTAAGTTTTAATATATTTACAGTAGGAAATTTACAAAATATATTATTGGAACATGATCTTTACTTAATATCCTATTTTTGGCATAAAAGAAAAAAAAAATCTATAATTTTGATCCATACAATGTATTTTTTTCTTTTGCTTCAAATATACCCCAGTGACTTAAAGTAAGACTGGTTTTGTTGTCCAGGGTCAGATTTGGTGATCAAGTAACATTTCTTATTCATTATCAGTCCATTGTGAAAATCAGTCCATTTTTTCTTTAGCATTTAAAATCTTTAAAATGCTTTCTATTTATTACTGTATGCAGTAAACAGATACAGCTTGCTTTTCAACAATTACTAATGCATTTTAAATTAATAAAAGCTGAAGAAGTATTGTTCATTGTTCATTGCTAGTTCATATTTACCAATGCTAGTTACCGATTTCTATAATGCAAAGAACTGAACTGTTCTAATGATAAATGCTTTTTTCACTAGTTTTGTTCCGCTTTGCTTTCCTTTTGAATTCCATTAAATTGTATTTATTTATTTTGGGAGTTCTCACTGTGATCCTTTTTCATTAAACCTGTGAAAAACCTCTTGCTGTGTCGCTGTCAGATACAGTAGGTAGACATCCAAAACGCCCCTTTTACCTCCACACGTACCGCCGCCGTGGCGTCTGTAAAGTGTATTTGCAGCTTTTGACCGCTGAGTGGCGCTTTAACCACAAGTTATGAAACAAGCCATCAAAGCACATTTTCACACTTACGTCTAATTTACAGAGAGAGAGAGAGACAGATTTATCTTGTACAGCGAATTTCTCTGAGCAGCAGGCCACTATATACATTCACTTAAAACATAACCGACTCTGTTTACGAGAATACTTGCAGAGACAATTATTTTGAGTGTATTTGTTCATTCAGAAGTTACGATACGTGAAAGACTAATAAGTTCTGTGTAAGCTCATTGTCTGAAACATTGCTCTCAGCCTGTGCTTTGAACGAGTGCGCGCAAGCTCAGAACTCTCGCAAATTATTTAAAACGCTTGAAACGGCAAGATTAAGAAAAAAGTGCAAACGATCAACTACGATCAATTTCACCCCTTCAAGCGAACACGAATCAAGTTAGGAATTTTAAATCACTATTCATGATAAACCCATCGGACAGGGCGGTGATACATTTTGGGACCGACTGGAAAACACAATAGCCCCGGGACGTCGGACTAGATTTTTTACGAGCCCTGCACCTCAGATCTATCAAGATTCTGAACCATTGGTTTCCACACTGGTTTCGTGCAACATAATAAATGATTATTTTAAAAGATTGACTTAAAAGAATCATCTGTTCACAAATCGGTTCATGTATTTGTATTAACGAGCCAAAGATGATCTATTAGGCTATTGAACATCTCGAATGAATAAAGACTTCAAGTTCATCTGTAAAGCACATACTATCGTTTGAGTTTATAAACTTCTATTTCATGCATGATTCGTATGGATCTGTTAACTGAATGCAAAGTGTGAGTTCTAGGAGAATGTTTGTGTCGTGATGAGCGTGTATCGCTCACTAGGAGTCGCTAAATGAACAGCTGATGCATGGAGGTTTTTTTTTTTTTTTTTTTTTTTTAATGGAGGATCAGTTGCCCTACTGGTTAAAACCCCCAAACTGTTTACTTAAATATTAAATTAATAAATTACATCAAAACAGTGGCATTTGCGTTTTGATGTGGTGGGCTGCTATGGGCCAGAAAGTCCAGGGCCACTTTTTGGTCCCAGTCCGCCCCTGCCTGTGAAAGCAGCTCCTTTTCACATCTTACACCTCAATGACCCCAGCTGCAGAGGAACAGTCAGGAACGACCTGCGAACCTGGAGAAACATTAGCTATTAGCATTGATTGTGTCGATAAAAGAAGTGAAGCTTGTTTACATTTCTCTCTCATGTAGGTTTTTAGTAAGGAAGTTATTTTACTGATTACGTTGCCTACTATCATCCTGACATTATTTCAGGAATAAAAAAACATGGTATGCGGGTTGTTTGGAGCTAAAACAAACTGTGTCCGATTAAGAAAGTTTGATTCTTTTGTATCGATTCTTCTGTGAATCAACGGAATAGCCAAAGCATCATAATCAAGCATTGATAATCATACCTTTACGTAGATTTATCAAATACCTTCAAAACTAATTAGTTATGACAATTTCTAGCCTCTGAGCTATTGGTTCCATTTGGAGCTTCTAAAAAACCCTATGTGGGAAGTGACCTACAGTGCACTTTTCCTTTCAGTGTGATGCATGTTCAGTTTTAGGCTCAGTTCTTTTGTTTCACAGATGATAAACACATATTTATTTTTGTTCACCTCTTTACTTGAAGCCATGTACTGACCTAATAGATATTCGCTCTCCAGAAGAAGTCAGTGTGTCATTCCAATTGTAATATATATATATATATATATATATATATATATATATATATATATATAAATTATAATTATTACTATTTTTTAAGTTGTTTCTGTAACGATAGATCAATATAGTCCCCATTATATCTATATCTTTAAACTGCATTCTGGGCAGTGAACATTAGATGGCACTGCATGCAAACAGTTGTGTGCTGATTGTAGTCGCTTACATGGAGTTACATTTGCATCAGCATAATTTTTCAGTTTCTGCAGAGCGGACATTTGTATCTTGATGGTGCATTGTGTAACTCTGTGTCTCTGGTGCTGAAAGAATCATGTTTGTCTAACATGATCGATATGCATCTCACCTCATCAAGCTGGGGATGAAATTGAAATTGATTTGTGAAAACAGTTATTCAAAAATCCACCCTGTTGATGCATCTCCTTTGTCTGCTATGACACGAGTCTGTGGGATATAAAAGGGTCATGATTATTTCTTTGAGACCTTTCCTTGTCGTTTCAAGGTTTGTTGTACACTAACAAGGGTTATTATCAAAGCACACCTTCTCTTACATTCATTTTTCAACAGCAGATATTATTCCATCTGTGGTTCCATTACTTTGAGTAATGTGTCCTAATTAGCTAACTATAAAGATGAAACACTTTCATTTATTATGCATTATGATTTCTGCATTTTTAATATGTGAGGTGCACCTTACTCCATTAGGAAAATGAGAGCCCATGTTGTTCTTTTGACACAGAATTGCATGTTAAAAGGATGCCAACAACGAGCCAAACATTTGCTCTATGGTACAGTGTCTGGCACACTGATGCACAAATTCTCGCCAAGGCTTTCAAATAGCACGTAATTACATTCATGCATCCCGTATCCTCATATGAATGTGTTAACATTGTCAGTGCTTTAAAGGAATAGTTCACAAAAAAGAAAATTCCAATGTAAAGATGTTAAACAGGATGTTCATGCTGCTCTTTTCCATACTATAAAAATGGTAGTAATCATCATCTTGATACATTATATTTGAATATATAGGAATTACGCACATCAGTTTCTAGACTATTATCTAACACTAATTTAAAGAGGTAGCAATTATAGAGAAGATTTAACCCTTTAAGGGCTCTGCTTTAAGATTGCTTTGTCCTTTTAGGGAATAGTCACCCAAAAATGAAAATTCACTTAAAAGTATACTCACACTCCAGCCATCCAAGATGTTGATGACTTTGTTTGTTAATAAAAACCAGTTTGGAAAAATTAAGCATAACATCACTTGCTCGCCAATGGATCCTCAGAAGTGAATGGGTGCCATCAGAATGAAAGTCCAAACAGCTGATAAAAACATCACAATAATCCACACGACTCCAACCCATTAGTTAACATTTTGTGAGCTGAAGAACTGTGTGTCTAAGAAACAAAACTCAGTTCTTCCGTTCACAAAATGTTAACTGATGTACTGGAGTCATGTGGATTATTGTGATGTTTTTATCAGCTGTTTGGACTCTCATTCTGACGGCACCCATTCACTGCAGAAGATCCAATAGTGATTTAAGTGATGTACCGCTAAATTTCTCAAAATCTGTTCCAATGGCGAAACTAAATTATTTAAACCTTGGATGACCTGAAGATGACTACATTTTCAGCAAATTTTCACTCCCTAATCTCTATTCCTTGTGCTCAAAAAATAATAATAACAAAAAATGCCTAGGATTGGCAAAATAGGGTAAGTAAATTATGATAACATTTCCTTTTCTAGCAAACTGTTCTATTAATGCAAAACATACACATACATATAAATCCTGCATGATTGGGCCTGCCAAAGCCTGAACTGGGTGAGTTATTATTTAAAGGCCAGAGAGATGAACTAATCAAACAGAGGACAAGGGCCATTAACCAGCCACGAGAGAGAAAAAGAGAGGGGGAGAGAAAGATTAATAACAAGCAACCGTGATTTTACAAAAGCCTGTTAGTCTGCAACTCGCTGAAGCTTTGGAAATTCCAGCATACAGTATGATGTTACTCACTTGTGTTATGGTGTAAGGGTGTGTGGGTTTTTTTTGTTTTTTCTTGTGATTTCTTCTAGGTGATGGCGTAATGAACAACACCTGTTATAGATCGGGACGTATGAATAAAAGTGCCTCTGAGACGTGGGTCGAGGCACGTGGGAAGTGACATCATCCCATGCTGCCGCTTGATCGCGCGTTGTTTGTGGATCTGTCGTCAGAAATTAAATTGATGTGTTGGTTTTAAATGTAAACCCCTAGAATTATGTAATAAAAAATATTCTTCATTATACGTTTTTGGTTTGGTTTTCGTCGTTTTTGTTGCAGTTTTGAGCTGACCGTAACAAAATGGGGGCTCGTCCTTATCTGTTTTTTTTAAGAGGAAAATATTATTATATTAATTTGCATTCGCATTCGCATAGATGAGTTAAATCAGCTGTGCGTTTGTTTGGATTTGTGTTGTAAAGCAGTTAGTAATTGGAAACACCTGTTTTGCGTTATCAGCAGTTAAGCTGTTTGCACGCGAAGCTGCCGACAGATCTTTGTGTAGTTTGATGCTTTTGCCAGTTTGTGAGTTTTTTTGTTTTTTTCCCACTTTTAAAGGAAAAGGATATGGCGATGGGTGAGTAAACACTTTAACATTTGTTTGGAAACTGATTTATGCGGTTGAAGTGTTTTGCTCAAGCGTTTTTGTGTAGTCTGGTATCAGCAGTTGATAATTGTAAGTTCCACGAGGACTTTGTGAAAAGCGCAAGGTTAGGTGTTAGTTTACTTCTCACATTTGTGACTTTTCCTGGTTAGGCTGAAGCAACGCTTGCGTTGACCCTTTATTATTTTAGTTTGTTATTTTTGTGCTGACGCTGGGCTGAGGGCACTGCCGCAGATGTTGTCTCTCTTTGGTTTGTCCGAGAGAGGTCGGCGCTGACGGTATTAGAGTGCTTAAAGTCACTTAGCTCTTGGCTGAAGTACGAAGTCTAGGGTTGAGGTAGTATTGTTAGGTAGGTGGGAAACGTCACTAAATGTGAGAAGTTTGAGTTTGTAAATATTGTTTTTTTTTTTTTGTCTCACAATGAGTTTAGAATTGACAGAGTTTTTTGAACATCCTTCTGAGGAGAGCTTTAGTCAGCTTTCTAAAAAACAGCTATTAGAGGTCGCAGACAAGTTTAAAATTCCCCTTACCACTAAAGACAAAAGTCTAAAGGAAGGACTGGGGCTGATCATTAAGGCCGCTCTGGTAAAATTAGGCATTTTGACATGTGAATTAGGAAGCCCTTTACCTCTTATAGGTGATCAGGAACAGACTAAAAAGAAATTTCCTGAAGGGACCGTTACATCACTTACATTTGAACAACAGAAACAGTTGTTGCTCTTGGAGATGGAAAAAAATAAAATGAGTCAGGAAGTTGAATTGCGTAGGTTGGATGTGGAGGCTCAGAGGTTTGCTCTGATTAGAGAGGGTAGATTGGGAATTTACGATTCAACTCCAAAAGCTTTTGATGTGGCTCGTGCTCTTAAATTGATGCCAAAATTCGATGATAATGATTTGGATACTTACTTTAATTTATTTGAGCGGTTGGCAAGTCTTATGGGGTGGGAGGATTCTGAGCAGACGCTTCTGTTACAATGTGTATTTTATGGTAAAGCTCAAAGAGCGTATTCCACTCTTAATGTTAGGGACAGTCAGATTTATAGTAAAGTGAAAGAAACCGTGCTAAAAGCCTATGAGTTGGTTCCAGAGGCCTATAGGCAACGATTTCGAGCTTTAAGAAAAGGGGCACAACAAACATTTACTGAATTTGCAAGGGAGCTAAGGATTCAATTTGATCGTTGGCGCTCAGGCTCACAGGTAGAGGATTTTGATTCTCTTTGTGAGTTGTTGTTGTTGGAACAGTTTAGAAATACCTTGCCAGAAAATGTGTCTGTTTATTTAACAGAGCGAAACGTTCAGAGTGCAGAGGCTGCTGCTGTGTTAGCCGATGAATGTGTTGACCCATAAAGATGTAAAAAGAGCTAATTGGCGTCGTCCAAATAGCTCTGTGGACAATGTTTCAGTGGAGGTTCCATCTTTGCCTGCTAATGTAAAAGCTGAGAAAAAGTTAAGAGCTTTTGGTGACAAGAGTGATCAGTGTGCTTATTGCTTAAATAAGGGACATTGGAAAAAAGATTGTCCAGCCCTTAAGGCAAAAATGAACCGTACTAAATCTGATCTAAAACCTGCTCTTGCTGCTTCCTCGGTTACTAAGGTAGTTGAGGGGGTTGAGGTAAATACTGCTCAAGGTAATTTGGTGTTGTGTAGTGATGAAAAGTTGAGTTATGCTCCTTTTATTACTGATGGTTCTGTGTCTCTGGTTGGGAGTGATGAGAAAATTCCAGTTAAAATCCTTAGGGATACTGGTGCTTCAGAGACCTTTATTTTGGAGTCTGTATTACCATTTTCAGAGAGTTCCAGTACTGGGAGTGAGGTATTGATAAAAGGAATTGGTTTACAAGTGTTGTCTGTACCTTTGCACACTATGGTACTTGAATCTGAATTGATTACTGGTCAAGTTGTAGTAGGTGTGCGACCCTCTTCACCAGTGGAGGGCATTGCTGTAATCTTGGGAAATAATTTGGCTGGAGGTCGAGTATGGAGGGATGTACCACCCCCACCTATTGTAACAGATTCTCCTTCACTTGAACAGGTGGATGTTGATAAACAGTTTCCTGATGTGTTCGTAACGTGTGCTGTTACTCGGGCAATGAGTAAAATTGTTGTTGAAAATCAGGATAAGGAACCTAGACAGATTAGGGATAGAAGGAAAGTGTTTCCTAATCTTTCTCTTCTTTTCCCTACAGTCTCTCGTCAGGAGTTGGTGGTGGCACAAAGGGAGGACCCCAGTCTGAAAAAAATGTTTTCTGAAGTGCTAGCTCCGGAAGAGGTAGAGAGTGCAATGAGTGGTTGTTTTGTTGAGGATGGTCTTCTGTTAAGAAAATGGCTATCGGGTAGGGAAGTACCCATAGGTGAGCCTTATGAACAGGTTGTTGTGCCAATGTCTCTTCGAGATACTGTGTTGCGTTGGGCACATGGAGATGTTGTGGGGCATTTTGGGGTTAATAAAACGTACAATCATTTGTTGCGTTATTTTTATTGGCCACAGTTAAAGAAAGATGTAAGGAGGTTTATTAAAACCTGTTCAACCTGTCAGCTTACGGGGAAGCCAAATCAGTGCCTTAAACCGGCACCGTTATATCCCATACCTGTAATTGATACACCGTTTCAACATCTGATTATAGACTGTGTGGGTCCATTATCTCCATCTAAGTCAGGAAGTGTATATCTTCTTACTGTAATGTGCCAGAACACTAGATATCCAGCTGCCTATCCGCTTCGTTCAATCACTACCCGTGCTATTGTTAAAGCTATGACACAGTTTATTTCTGTGTTTGGGATTCCAAGAGTTATTCAAAGTGACCAGGGATCCAATTTTACTTCGCATATGTTTAAGGAAGTGTTGCAGCAACTTGGTGTGAAGCAAAATCAGTCTAGTGCTTACCATCCACAAAGTCAAGGGGCTTTGGAACGCTTCCACCAAACTTTGAAGTCGTTGCTGCGGGCTTATTGTGTGGAGTTAAAGGGTGATTGGGAGGAGGGGTTGCCCTGGTTAATGTTGGCAGCTCGTGAGGTGGTTCAGGATAGTTTGGGTTTTAGTCCCAACCAGTTAGTCTTTGGTCATAAAGTGCGTGGACCATTGGCTTTACTTCATGATGGATTAAGGGAAGTATCTGACCCACCTCAGGGTTTGCTACAATATGTAGAGGGTTTCAGGCGTCGGTTATTTTTGGCTGGTCAAATGGCTAAAGAAAATTTGCTGAATAAGCAAAAGAAGATGAAGCGGTTGTTTGATAGGAACACAGAGTCTCGTGTGTTTTGTCCAGGTGACCAGGTGTTAGCTCTGTTGCCTCTTCCTACCTCTCCATTTTGTGCAAAGTTTTTGGGTCCCTATACAGTTGTACGTCAAGTTTCAGAGCAGAATTATTTGATTTCAACTCCTGAGCGGAAGCGACATTCACAGCTGTGCCATGTAAATTTGTTAAAACCTTTTTACTCTCGCTTTAGTGAGTCCGAGAGGGCTCCAGCTGCTGTGGCCATAGCATCTTCTGTGACTGAAATGGCTGAGGATGTTAAGGTACCCGAGGATGGTATTTTACAGCCTCGGCTTAACAATTCTGAAACCTTAAAGAAACTGGATGAGTTTGTTAAACACTTGCCTTTTAAGCAGAGAGATGAATTGTCTTCTTTAATTTCAGATTTTCCTATGTTATTTTCAGATTCTCCTTCGCGTACTAATGTGATAGAACATGATATAGATGTTGGTGACGCCAAGCCAATACGCCAGCATTTTTATCGGGTTTCTTTGGAAAAACAATGCCATCTTGAGTCTGAAATAAAATACATGATTGAGAATAACATCGCTAAACCTTCCTTTTCAAGTTGGGCATCACCTTGTTTATTGGTGGGAAAGCCAGATGGTACGTACCGATTCTGTACTGACTATCGGAAGCTTAACAATATTACAAAACCAGATTCGTTCCCTTTGCCCAGGATGGAAGATTGTGTAGATGCGGTTGGCTCTGCTTTGTATGTTAGTAAATTTGATTTACTCAAAGGATATTGGCAAGTGCCTTTAACCACTCGTGCACAGGAGATTGCTTCATTTATTACTCCTTCTGGACTATATTCTTATTCAGTAATGAGTTTTGGCCTTCGAAATGCACCAGCTACTTTCCAACGTTTAATGAACCGTGTAACTTCTGGTTTGGATGGATGTGCTGTTTACTTAGATGATGTGGTTGTGTATAGTGATTCATGGGAACAACACATTGTACGTATTCGAGCACTTTTTGAGCGATTAGCTGAAGCTAAGCTCACAGTCAACTTGGCCAAGTGTGAGTTGGCCAAGGCGACTGTGACTTATTTGGGGAAAGTAGTTGGGCAGGGAAATGTACGTCCTGTGCGAGCTAAGGTACTGGCAATAGATAATTTTCCGCCACCAAATACAAAACGAGAGCTTATGCGGTTTTTGGGAATGGTGGGCTATTACAGGAGTTTTTGTTCAAATTTTTCTTCAGTGGTAGCCCCCCTGACCGATTTATTGAAGAAGAGTGTGAAATTTGAGTGGTCCTTGCAATGTAAACAAGCATTTGACAATGTCAAACTGTTGCTTAGTACGGCACCTGTTTTGGCTGCGCCTCGGATTGGATACCCATTCCAGATTCAGGTTGATGCCAGTCAAGTTGGGGCCGGAGCTGTCTTATTACAAACTGATGAACATGGAATAGAAAGACCAGTTTGTTATTTCTCCAGGAAGTTTAAGGCTCACCAGTTGCATTATTCTACTATTGAAAAGGAGGCATTGGCATTGATCTGGGCTTTGCAGTTTTT
Organism: Carassius auratus; assembly: GCF_003368295.1. Classification (NCBI taxonomy): domain Eukaryota; kingdom Metazoa; phylum Chordata; class Actinopteri; order Cypriniformes; family Cyprinidae; genus Carassius; species Carassius auratus. The sequence goes on along the minus strand of NC_039243.1, from coordinate 23,064,975 downwards.
TGAAGTTTATTTGACAAGTGGCACTTTTCCGATTGTGGTGTTTTCAGACCACAATCCACTTACCTTTTTACATTCTTTGCAGAGCCCAAATCAGCGCCTTATACGCTGGTCTCTTTTTCTGCAGCCTTATCCATTAGAGATTCGACACATAAGGGGTGTCGAGAATGTGTTGGCTGATGCCTTGTCTCGGGCTCCATGTGAGAATCTGGATACCCTGATTTAAAAACTTGTATGACTGTGACTGACTTGTTTTTGTAGGTGCCGAGAGTTGCCGTGGTTCCAGTTACAAGTGAGGCCATTTTGAGAACATCTGGTGCATTGTAACCCTTATTTTTTCTGATTTAATATAGGTCCTTTACAAGGATCCTCTATCTTAAAGGGGGAGGTGTTATGGTGTAAGGGTGTGTGGGTTTTTTTTGTTTTTTCTTGTGATTTCTTCTAGGTGATGGCGTAATGAACAACACCTGTTATAGATCGGGACGTATGAATAAAAGTGCCTCTGAGACGTGGGTCGAGGCACGTGGGAAGTGACATCATCCCATGCTGCCGCTTGATCGCGCGTTGTTTGTGGATCTGTCGTCAGAAATTAAATTGATGTGTTGGTTTTAAATGTAAACCCCTAGAATTATGTAATAAAAAATATTCTTCATTATACGTTTTTGGTTTGGTTTTCGTCGTTTTTGTTGCAGTTTTGAGCTGACCGTAACACTTGTTAACATGGATAATGAACAGACCAGACAGTTTAGTTTATCATTTTGTTGTTTACTTATTCGCCTAGGAATCAGAGATGCTAGAACTGTGAAAGTCTCAGAACAGATAATGCCCTCTCAGAATATACGTCTCTCACAAAGATGCTGATTTATGTATGATGATTAAATGTTCCGTGGAAGAACGAGCGGGAGAAGTCACCGTGTCACAGATGTACACACACGCGCGCTCACAGACATGCACAGACATTTGCTAATTACTTTTGGCCCTGCCATTCATTCATATGTCTGTGTGTATTTTCTATGGATTTTCTCCGTAATGAAATGCTGACTTTTTGGCATGTTTGATTGAAATGATTTTGGCATACATTGATATCACTGACTCAGGAATGTGATCTACGCAGAACTCATTAAAATAGCAGAAACTAATATCAGGGAGACCAATAGGCCACTACCTGTACCTGTCTCCTCCATAGAGCAGAATTATCTAGGAAACACAGTGTCATAAACAGGAATCCAGGTAATGATGCTTTAATGATTCATGAAATAATGGCCTGCGCTGCTGTATTTAACCATCCCAGTGCGGGAACAACCCTTTTTGAATTAACTGTCTCTGATTCTCTCGTTTGGCAGTGATTCATAGACACAAAAACCAGGGATGTTTTTTTCCCAGAGGAGGCAAAATAAAACTTGATGTAGTGGATGAAGTATACCTAATGTACAGTAGGTATAGTTTCCATATTTCGCTGATCATGTGTGGTGACAATCTGTATGTTTCTGAGATTGTATGTTGCCTATACAGTATGACAATTAATTTAGTGTCCATGGCATCAATGTTAAAATGTAAAATAAAAAAGTAATATTGGGAATTGTTATTAAAATAACAACAATAATAATATTTATAAATACTAAAGTAGTTTTCTATTGTGATATATTTAAATAAATAAAAGAAAAATACAAATATTCCTGCTTTATATGATGATATGTAATTCAATAAACATGTAATATTGCAATTTTGGAAACAGTTGTGCTGCTTAATATTTTTTATATATTTTTATTTAACAAATAGAAAAAGAACATTTTGTTTTACCGAATGAATTCTACTGACCCCGTAATTTTTAACTTGTTGGATATTAAATTAATTAATGATAATTTCTACAACCTAAATATAGTATATGTAGAAGTTTACATTAACCTAGATTAATAAATGCTGTACAAAAATAAATAAATCAATGCAATTACAAATACAAATGGAATCTTATTATAACGTGTTACCAAAGTAAAGTAATAAAAACACAAATCTAAAACAGTATGGGTTTGATTATTAGGTCAATTTCCTTTAAATACCCAGAAACCATGCAATCTTAATGCTGTAACTTGCTGTTCTCAGTGTCTGCTTTGATGCATGGCCTCTCAGCTTGCAGTACAGGATGTCATGATATGGACACTCACAGCTGCAAGTGTGCTCATTGTTCACATGTCTTTGTGCGACTGAAAAGTTGTCATTCACCACCATCTGTCTCTTTTCCAGCTTACAGCACACAGGTGAAGTTCTGTTCTGCGTCTCCATCTCTTGCACTCCATCTCTTTCTGATGTGACACGGCTCACTAGCCTGACTCTCCCATTAAAGCTGCACATATACCCTGCTCTTCGCTGGCAGTCGTACTTCTTTCCTGCTCCCTCTCATCCTCCTCCTCTTTGGTGTTTTCTTTGCATTGTGTCATAAACTGACGGCTGCTGGTTTTTGTTCTGTCTGTTCTGACAATTGAAACTAGCGAGAAGACATGCAAGGCAAGAGTGGGCAGGCATATGTCAGACTATGCTAAACTTTCCATTGAGAGACATCAGTTTATGAAATTACAGAGAGTAGCTTATAATATTATCATTATAAATGTGACTTTAGGCAGTGATGAAGAAGAATAATCCTTAACGATGAATTGGCTTTATATCAAATAGAAATATGATAGATTACCTTGATGGAAAATTATTTCCTGGTGTGATTCATCTCCTCATTCTTATAATAGCTATGCTTTATTTAGCTCTGATTCTAATTATGCCATCTCTTAGTGAATGAGGTGTTGTGCTTCAAGACTTCAGCTAGTTTAACAGAGGGAGTTTTTGGCTTCAGAGCAATATAAGCTTATGACTGATCACAGACCGGTCCAGATGCTAAGCTTATCCTTGGAAAGCCGCGCTTGGCAAGGCAATAGGCCCTAAAGCACACCCTCCATCTTTGTTGGTGGTTGAGAGTGTTTTTGTTTTTTAGGTTTACTCAACAGATGCTTCTCGGACTGTGAACTGCTCCAAGGGGGTTGTGGAAATGAGCTCTGGATTACTCCAAAGTAAAATCAAATGGTTTGAGCTATATAACACACTGTGTGTGGGACAAATGGAAGTTCGCTAGTTTGAAAGATCTCTGGGACCGAGCTTGACGTCTTTGGTGGTTGTTTCATAATGACTGAACCCAACTGCTTTCTTCTCATTGATTTGTCCACTTCCCACTTCAGAAAGCAAAACCTTACAGGCCTAGATGGTCACCCAACAATGAAAAGTTGTCTTTATTTACTTACACTCACTTGTTTATTAATTTAGTATCGTCAAGCTTCAAAAAAAAAAAAAAAAAAAAAAAAAAACTTCCAAGGCAACTTTTCTCATTTTCTGCTTTATTTATTTTTTTTAAAAGTTGAAAACAAAGTTAATGGAAAAAAGTTTTGGGGAACAATAACATCACTGGTTTGATTACCACATACATGGCAATCTGACTTTTTTAATTTCAACTAATGGTATTTTTTTTTTTTTTTCAGAAGGGTTTGGAAATGTGATTATCAGTGAATAACTTCAGTTTCTCCGATCTCTCACACAAAGCCATCATATTTCTTCAGGGTTTGGAACAACATGAGGGGTGAGTAAATAATTAGAGCTTTTTCAATTTCACTTTTACTGACATTCTCATTCTCATTGCTGGATATAATGTTTCCAAATATTCAGTAGAAGAGTCAGAGAGACTCATAATCACTCAGGCTGTCAGTAAACGGGAGAGAATCAGGCCCTCTCATGAAGATTATGCTGACTAATGGCTGCTCTCCTCAAATTTTGCAGAAGAAAACATTAGGACAAGCGCTGCTGGAATAATGAATGACGCTCTGGTGTCGTCGCATGTTTCTCTGAGCTCCTCACCTCTCATCTCCAGCACCGTCAGCCACAGTGAGCTGTGTTTCATCTCAACCTTCCTTCAGCTGTCAATTCATATTCACATGAGGACAATGACTGAAAAGGGCCGCCACACACCTACCTCAACTTATAATTAATCTCTTGACTGTCTAATTAACTAGACCAGAACTGGAATATATTTGCATGGTACACTTGGAATATACTCAGATAAAGATATTGCAGATAAAGTGCCATAACTGAGCTCGTGATCACTATTAACCAGGGTTGTAACCACTATAGACACTAAAGTGATAGTTCACCCAAAAATGAAAGTTATCATCTCTTATTCACCCTCCAAGCCCTTAAGTCTTTGGTTAATCTCTGAAACACAAATGAAAATGTTTTCAGTAAAATTTAAGATGATTCTGTTACAAAGGTTATGAAGTTGTAAAGGCATCATAAAACAAATCCATATGAATCGAGCGGTTTAATCCAAATATTGCCTAGAAATGAATGGGGTCATTTTTATAAATGCAACTATTATTTTCTCTTGTGGATGAAACGTCTTTTATGTGAAATACCTTATTCAGGTCAGTACTAAATAAAATGCAATTAGCATGAACCTTCTTCTTTTGGTAAAATAATTAACATTTTGCAGATACTGCTAGTAAAAGTGTATTTGACCACAACTTGGTCATGGTCATTTAAACAGATCACAGAAAGGCTCTGTCATTTATGTCTATATTTTTGATTAGATACAAAAATATTCTTTAAAATCTAAAAGTAAAGAAGCATATATAGTATTGTATTTCCATATGTTGTCAATAAATAGTTTGAGTGAAAACTGCTGTAATTTGCTCTGCTGCGTAATCCAAGCTTCATTTCACGTCATCCACAGCTTTCAAAGTTCAGAGTCAGTCTGATGTCTGATGATAGTCAGGGATTCCTCTGACAGACAACTGTCACTGTAAAGCAAAGCCAGACAAAACAAAATCCATCGTTGAATCTGTCAACCACCATTAGTTTGCTGTGACGGAGCTGATCACTGACAGTTTAACCAGCTTCGGGAAAGTGACGCAGTTGACTGGTGACACATCCGTCATGGAAGCTCTTGCGTTTAACATGGCAATGTGAGAAACCAATGCATTCGGCTCATACACAAGAGAAAGAAAGGTGAAGGATTGATAGATTACAAAGAGCAAAGTGACATTTCTTTTGAGAGGTGACTGAGGACTTTTTGTATAATTACTACCCTGATCATTGTATTGATTGGCTGAACTTTTGATTGTCAGTGCTGATTATCTTTCAGGACATATTTGAGACCTTGTAATTTTGATTATCTGTCTTTTTTTTCTTCTTTTTTCTTTCATACCTGTCATTTAAGAGACATTTATCACGGTCTCAGTGTAATTTGCATACCGGTGTGGAATCATCTGAAGCACTGGTATTAATGAGGCTTAATTAGATTAGGTTCAGCCTTTCGCTCTCTGCTTCAATTAACTATCTATTAACTTTGACTGAGATCAAGGAATATTCTGTTTATAATCCCTGTATATCAATACATTACTAAATTAATTATATTTAATCTGTTATCTCAATCATTAGCATTTCAATCAAAAAGTAGCAAGTGGATAATAAATCATAATAAAAAGTCATAGTCTAGTGGGGGAAACTGCATACCAGGCCAGTAGCTGGCGATGTCCTTTTCTAGATTTAAACAGCCTATAGACTTAACACGTAATGCGCAATATGCCTACATACGTACGACGTCGCCGTTTTCACAAATTAGCCTTTTTGTAGTTTACTGGTATCATTTTTTTAAAAATCTTGCACTTTGAAATGCGTTTTCAAAATTTTGCATTTTCATCCTCCTAAAACGTCGTTTAAATGAATGACCAAAACAGATTTTACTTGAAAATTATTTTGTGAAAACACCCCCTAATAATCTAATGCAGGGGTCGGCAACCTTCTGGGCATGAAGTGTCGTGTTTTATTTTTCTCGTTAACCACTATGCCAATAAACCAATCCCAACAGAGCTCCTAACGGGCTGTGTGACTATGGCGAATGATTACTTCAAAATATACGTCACTATGCAGTTTTCCCAATTGCTCGCATGCCAGTGATTATCCCTCTGCGTGGCAGTGCTGGTTCTCGTTCCATAGGTTGCCGACCCCTGCTCTAATGACTGGAAGTTAACATATAGTTGCTAAGTTACTTATGGATAGTAGAATGTCTAATGTAGACTATCAAAATAAAGTTTTACCCAAATTTGTCCTCTAGTCTATAAAAACAGCTGCACCTGATTATATTTCAGAGTGTGTCCTACACAAATGACAAACATGAGAAAATCATATCTACTGTCTGGGATTACCTTCATGCAAATAATGCAATGTTGCCTTAAGATTTTATCATAAGAATGCATTTTAGAAAGTAGCGTCATGTTGCAGTGACCTTTTAAAACAGGTTTCGCTTTGGGATGTCTCTTATGATGCCTGAAAATGCCGTCCTCATGGGCAGCTCACTAGGTTTTAGAACAGAACACTGATTTTGAAAGGGTCTCTTGTTATCATTCCTACAACTTTACAGACTGCAGGACATCGTCATGTTAAGTGCAAGTATTAATGGCCTCTGACAGCTGGTGAAGTTTAAGTCCCATCAGTATTCCAGTTGAGCATGATGGGAAGGTCATTACTGAATGCAGATAAATGTTACAAGAGATAAAGCACTGACCTCAGATCAGCATAGCAAAATGAAGAAAGGTCAGATTTACATGTATGTATATATATATATATATATATATATATATATATATACATACATACATACATACATACATACACATACACACACACACACACACACACACACACACACACACACACACTGAACAAATTTATAAAAGGAACACTTTTACTTTTGCCCCCATTTTTCATGAGTTGAACTCAAAGATCTAAGACTTTTTTCTATGTACACAAAAGGCCTATTTCTCTCAAATAATGTCCACAAATCTGTCTAAATCTGTTTTAGCTAGCACTTCTCCTTTGCCGAGATAATAGCATCCAAAACATGCTCAATGGGTGTCATGTCTGGTGAGTATGCTGGCCATGCAAGAACTGGGATGTTTTCAGCTTCCAGGAACTGTGTACAGATCCTTTCAACATGGGGCCATTCATCATCATGTTGCCACATGAGGTGATGGTCATAGATGAATGGCACAACAATGGGCCTCAGGATCTCATCACAGTATCTCTGTGCATTTAAAATGCCATCAATAAAATGCACCTGTGTTCGTTGTCCATAACATATGCCTGCCCATACCATAACCCCACTGCCACCATGGATCACTCGATCCAAAACATTGACATCAGCAAACCGCTCACCCACACGACGCCATACACACTGTCTGCCATCTGCCCTGTACAGTGAAAACCAGGATTCATCCGTGGAGAGAACACCTCTCCAGAGTGCCAAAATCCATCGAATGTGAGCATTTGCACTCTCAATTGGTACATTTTTACTGTCAGATTTGCTAAATAAAAATCCTTGCTGAATAAAAGTATTAATTGAACCAAAAAAGAAAATTAATTAATTAACTAGTTACAATTAAAAAAAAAAAATTAATAGAGTAAAAGTGCTCATGCCATAAGACTGACAGAAATGTTAGCTGATGAATGTTAGAAAAATGATGATTTATGCCTTTGACACATTACCAAAGTAGGCATTATCAAACATAGTCATTACAGTTTTAGACGCCATCAGCTGAAAACCGTGTTTTTGTTCAATTTGTAAAACGGCAGTAAACTCAATAAAGGGAAGCCTGCTGGGTGAGACATTTGTACGTTGGTGGTTTGCTCAGCCTTAACGTCTTTAGTGTTGTGGGAATAAACTGTGGCCTGCTGATCAAACTAAATGTCTTGGGATTTACCAGGTCACATGGTCAAATAATGGATAAAAGAAGGAAATAACCTTGTGCTCTTTTCTCGCTCTATTTTTCTGCCGCCTTTTGGCTCGTCTTTCCTTGGGTTTCTGTCTTAAGTGGTTGGAGGTTGATAGCTCAAAACTATTTTAAAATAGGTTCTTACCTTTCCTGTTTCCCTTTCTTTCTATTGTTCAGTCCATCCATCCGTTGACAAATTGTTGAAAGATAGAACTGAACACCAATAGCTATAATTTACTGATAATGAATATTGTATTTAAGGCATATTTAATTAAATTATCAAATTGCTTTAGTAAGTGGGTGTTTAAATTTCCTCTTGTTTTTTTTTGTTTTGTTTTGGTTTTTTGCAAGTGAACTTGCACCTCTTTTAAGTCCTTTTTAATACTGTTTTCAGGAATTCTGACTGTCCATAATATTAGGTCACCCGTCCTTTGATTTGAACTAATATCACAAAAAATGCACATTTGTGGAGAACGAGTATACCATCAGCTGTTTTTTCATGCTCTTCAAGCTCTAATCAAATGTGTGATTCATACTGTACCAGTGTGTGTCTTGTTTCTAAACAAGACCATTTCTTGTCAAAGGCCAATCTGTGAAAGGCCCCCTGCCACGGTGGTGAATAGAATTGGCAAAATAACCCACATTTGGCTGGTGTTAATTATGCACCCTGGTGTTGACAAATAAGAAACGTACATTATAATGCTATAGAGTGACATCCGAATAATCTGTTGACAATTGGACTGAAAGACCTCAATCGATCTGAATGATATTTTTATCTAATTTAAAGGGTTGGTGTAGGCCTGAAATAAGCCAATCAACAGGAAAAAATAAAATAAAATAAATAATAAGCATGTAAATGCTTAGTTTTCTCAGTTGAATTCAAAAATACTTTGCACACATGCACAGTGCCATAACATATGTTTACAAGTAATATGAACGTAATACAACTTAAACTTGAACTTGTGTGTGTTTTATGTCTTATGAACTGGTTAGTGAATGTGATGGAAAATGCACTGAAAATGCACTAAATATTTACTAAAAAAGGTCTTCTGTCATATGACAGGTTTCTTTTTAGATATGTCATCATGTCAAATATGTGAGTTTCTCTTGGTAGGTCCAATGACATTAATGTGATGGCTTTCTCCGGTTGTGAACACAGCAACTGGGCGCTGCATGTGAGCTGACGTTTTGTTTGAAATACATATAACGCACATATAAACTAACATGTGAATCAGACTGCATTGTTTAGGGATCATATAAACACTTCTGTCTGAATCAGAAATTGGTTTGGATTCAGTCCGATTGGGAAAAAAAGAGGTTTCTTCAGTCATACCACATTAGGGGCAAGAAGAATTGTTGTGCAAGCTCAGAATACATTTGTAGCACACCAACCATCATGATTTTAAAAAGAAAATACAGTTTGTTATGATAGACGATGATGGATTATCTAAAATTTCACAATTTCATATTTGACCTTGCGAATCTCGCCAGAGATCTCGTTGATGTGCGAGTTCCAAAATAAAAATCCCACTGAAAATAATTACAAGCCTCGTGTTCTGGTGTAAATTTTTAATCGTGCACTGATTTTTATCCTGTTAAAAGGAACTGAAAAGTAATTTAGTGCTACTGCTGTGTTTGAGCGTGCGAGCTGTGTGGGCGTCTTACTTGAGAAGTTATTTTCAGGGGTTCCCACCACTCTATGCGAGCTGTTTCTGATGTTCCTGTCACTTAGAGTAAAGCACCTCTAAATTACTGTCAGTATAACACAATTACCTTACAGAGAAAGATAGAGCGAGAGAGAGAAATAGAGTTACAATGCCCATCTGCTGTTTCTCTGCTGTATGTGTAGGATCTAAAATGGCTCATACAAACAGTATGACACAACAGATGTGATACAGCCGTGTGACAGGTTTTATTTATATATATATATTTTTTTAAGCAGAAGTTCTGTTGATGAGAGCTCAAACTCCTAGCAGACGTAGCATTGATCTGACTCCACTTGCTTGATCTGTACTCCTTCAACTGAACATATGCACGCATAATTAACCACATCCCCACATGGTCATACTGACATGTACCTGTATGTTTTCACAGCGTTTAAAGCTGTGTTGTCAACGCATCTTACACTTCAATGTGAGAGTTTATTACTAGACTGTTATTCTGCACAATTAAATAAATCGAGAGCCAGAAGATGAAATAAACCTTGAAATACAGAAGACACTTCATGTTCATGTGAATCATAGCAGCTGTGATACTTGCTGACATTATACACACAGTTTAATTAGGAGATAAAGAGTGTCAGGGATCATATGAAGTATGATGCAAGCTTCTGTGCTTTTTAAGAATAGCAAAAACACAGTTTTTTGAATTTTATGCAGAGTCCTTATAGTTAAAGGAATAGTTCAGCCAGTTTGAAGATAATTTACCCACTCCCAGGCCATCCAAGAGTGTTTTTATTTATTTATTTATTATTATTTTTAATCAGAACAAACTTGCAGATATTTAGCATTACATCACTAGCTCACCACTGAATCCTCTGCAGTGAATGGGTGTTGTTAGAGTCCAAGCAGCTAATTGAATTCACATCTCCACTCCATTCCTTTATGTCTTGTGAAGTGAAAAGCTGTGTGTTCGTAAGAAACAAATCCATCAAGAAGGCATTTAAATTTTTTTTTTTTTTTTTTTTTTTTTTTAAGCTTCTGGCCAGTAATGCATAATAATGCTTCCTCCAGTGAAAAAGTCCTTTAACATAAAAAATCAGTTAGAACATATAATAAAAAATAAAAAAATCAGTTAGAACAGTTTTGATTTTATTTCATTTGTAAACTGTGGTTGATCTATCTTTTTTTCTCCCAATTCAAATGAGACAACTTTTTCACTGGAGAAAGTGTAATGCACACAGACATACAAAATGTAGCCATATAGGGTTTTTCTAAATGGATTTTTTTTTTTCTTACAGAATTGCAGATTTTCACTCTACAAGCTGATGGACTAGAGTCGTGTGGATTACTTGTGGATTATTGCAAAATTTTATCAGCTGTTTGGACTCTCATTCTGACGGCACCCATTCACTGCAGAGGATTCACTGGTGAGTAAGTGATGTAAAGCAAAATGTCTCCAAATCTGTCTTATCTAATCTTTGTTTTATTTACCCACCATGCATAGTTTTAAACACATGCTTTGTGTAAAATGTATAAATGTAAAAAAGATCCCACACTATATCTGTGGCCTAATACAGGGTACAAATAGGCAATTTTCCAACAGTCATTATTTTTCTAACTGCACAATTTGTCTACAACAGGCAATACATAATTTACCTCCCAGGATAGAGTAATGCAAAATAATGCACATACTTATTGTTTTCCTGACCTCATTTAAAGATTTACAGACTTCTGCAAAGCTGCAGAGCTTGCAAGTAGGTTTAATGTTATTATTATTATGATTATGATTATTATTATTATTTTATTTTATTTTATTTTGTGCTAAATGGTAGTTTATACCAGTACTTGGAGTATGGTTTATGACAGAGCTATTCAAAAGAACATGTGTTCCATTTGGACCCCTAAATTTATTGTGCCTCCTTCAGAGCAGAGATTACATGGACATCAGTGTCTTATCTCCTGTATTTACAGCTACAGTCATACAACCCTGAAATGCTTTACCATTTTTCTTTTATGATAAGAATAGAGAAGCAACATGGAACAGCTTCAGATTGCTTGCATCATCCTTCCCTCCGGAATACAGTGTAATTCGTGTTAGCCTCTGAAAGAAAGTTCCAGACCCCCTTTAAAAATGTGTCGTATTTAGACTGGGGAGAGCAAAATGCTACCCTGAGGTGTTAAAATGTAAGCGGCTTTATGGTGGCTTGGAAAACAAGCTCTGAATCCTTGTTCAGCATGGAAAGTATCAGATTCTGAGTGGTTGTCTCACTCGTGCCTGTGTTTGTGTGGTTTGCAAGAGAGAACTTCTGAAATGTAACATGTATTTAAATGCTTTGAAAGGGACCAGTAGTAAAGAGAGCTTTGGCTTGTGCATTATTATTTTTATTATTATTATTAAATTTCTTAGATGGTTCCATCTGCTTTTGGCATCAGATCACATTGGCTATCTTACATGCTCTGAAGGGTTTTAATCCCTCCTGAGTCCTCTTTTGCTTTTTTTTTCTTGTTACCTTGGAATTTGTCCTTTTGTATCTTTGATAGGACATACATTTGGGATTGTATTGGTGTGGTTTTTTTGATAAATTTTCAAATCTTGTTCACCAACTTAGTCAATTCAAAAGAAAAACAGCCAAATACATAGTCACTGTGCAATCTCAATTTAAATGCATTGCTTTTTTTTGCATAGATATTAAAATTTCTAAAACACTGTGAATGTAAAGACATAGGAAATAATTAACTCTTGAAATGGTTTAGTAAACAGCACACAGTTTAATATGATACATTATTATTTTAATAAAACAAATACATTCAAAGTTTAAAATGAAGCTGCATTGAGTTATTGCATAGTCTATTCATTGTATTAGAAAATAATCTATCAAAATACATTGAAGGAAAACAGCATAATTTCAAAAAGATTTCAATTTACATATTTGTATACAACCCTTTAAGTCCATGTTGTTTCCTGTTTTCAGTGATTTCTGAATAGATTTACTTGATTTTCTGAATGTAGACCAAAAGTAATTGTAGAACACAAATACAGTTTGCACTGTGATTCGTAAAAATGGCATTAGCCTCATCAAGAATGAAGGGATGAATAACAAAAATATGTTTTCTTTCAAAAAATAAAAATAAAATAAATAATCAAAGGCTAGGTAAATTCTATATTTGAAAAAAAAAAAAAAAATTCTAAGGGATTATTTGAAACCTTCCAGGGATGAGATAAGACATGACATAAAGGGTCACTGATATCTTTTCATCAGCCTGAGGAAACCATCTAAATCTCTCATCGTACTGTGAATCATTTCAAATGAAAAGCTTGTGTGCTAAATGATTAACAACCTGATATGCAACGATAATCTTCAGCTGGATTCATGAATCTTTTTCAGCATGTTGACACGTTTACTTGCAATAACTTGCAATACAAAATTGCTTCGAGGTTCATGCCAGAGGCACATACCCACCCGGGATGTTTGAAAGCAATCAAAATTACAATATTTCTTCATTGAAATCCACCTATCCATTTATTCCCATATTTTGGCTAGAAAGAGCTCATTCCTCCGTTTCAAGGACACGTTTATTTCTTTATTTTCCTGAGCCACAAAGACACAAAGATGAAATTAGAATAATAAAGACTTTGATTTATTATAAGAATAAAATGGGTTTGCTGATTGATGACCGATTACAAGCTTATGGTCACTGCTGATTGTTGCTCATTTTTTTGTTTCAATTTAGAGACGAGCCAAAAAAAGAAAAAAAAGAAAAAAGAAATCATTAAGGGCAAAACAATTTATTATGCATTCTCAGTGTCTTTATTTGCATGATTCATGGCCAACCTAAAACTATGCTCTCACCGGAATCACAATATGAAGATAACCATACATAACCATGGGCCAGCATACTCTTCAGTTTAAGAAAAAGCTTCTTTTTTTTCTCTTTCAATAAAACTTATTCAGAGCACCCACTCATAGCTATGAGTGCAACTGCAGAGGATGAGTACAATTTAACAGATTGGGATGTTTAACCCCACTCTCATGTTTCAAAGCACTATGAAACAGAGTTGAATCATAAGAGTATGCTTTACAAGTGCTGAAGTAAAATCACTATTATGCTCTTGAATATACAGTATTCATAGAAGTGGATCAAAACCCTTTATCAAAGTTGTCCTAAAACTTAAAACCAAAGTGTGTTCTTGTCTTAGGATAACTTGGATGAACTTGTTTAATACACTTCAAATGTTAACTACTATATACGTTAGGATGTCTTTGAATTTTAGCAGAAGGTTAGAGCAATTGATTATTTATCTTCATTAAGGCTCAGTAATCATCCCGTCTCTATCTTGTGATCATATATGTCGAAGGACAACCTGAAGAGCAGAGGAAGTATGAATGAATTCCAACCATGTTTTTAACGGCCGCTCGCATTACCCAAGCGTAATGCATTTACACAGATGCTGACCAATAAAACGTCCAAACAATTGTGCATGACCCTTTGCAGAAGCGCCAAGGCCAGAGGAACGTCAAAGAAAAGTTCGCAAAGTTATTGATCCTGCAGTTAAACATCCTTGAGAGGCTCGAAAACGACCTCAATCCTTATTTGAGATGGAGGGGAAGGCGTTGGAGAACGGGGACCATTTAATCTGCCCACTGGTGAGAAAGATGGGAAGAGAGACATCTATTAAACTGAATCTTTGTGGCTGAATCTAGGATTGTGCTTCCTCTGAGACCCTACCTAAGGCTACTGCCAACAGTCACCGGCATCCCTAGGGAGCACGACTTCCCACAGAGATTCCCGAGACCGTGAACATGTCACAATATTCCTTGGTTCTTGATCACAGTCTAGGCTTCCCCCGTGGAACTTTCCTCTGGTATTTCTCTCCTAATTATGCTGGCGCCACGAGGCATGACCACTCGTTCTCACCAAAACCGCATTGCCATAACCTTTAATTGGGTCTCATTATAAAAAATACTCTACTCCTGGCCGATAGGATGTTAATACCTACTGTTTTTTAACATTAACATGTGTGAATCCCTTTTAAGGAAGACAAATTACGAAGGCAGAACTTCCGAAAGATGCTGTAATGTATTTGTGCAGTCATGTCCTTCAGCCATCTAGTCTGCTCCGGTCATTATGGAGCAGTTCGGTGAGTGGCTGTGACGCTGGCGAGTCCTTGCTTGTTTAACTGCACGCAATTATGTATAAGGCTGTAAGTGAGTCTTTCAGCCCACCTCAGCTTTGGGCAGATCATTATGTGCAGTGAATACTGAGAAGGCTCTTTCAGTTGGAGGCCGAGGGCCTGGTCAGCTTGTCCTCCACTGTATGAGTGAAATTTGATTAGGAGTCTAATTATGTGTAGCAGAGAATGAGGAGGGTCACGCTAGGCTGGCTGCTTTTCACAGTCTTTCTCTCTCTTTTTCTCTCGTATCCAATCATTCCTCGCACTCTTGTAAGCTGTAGAAACGGAAGCACTCAACACAACCAGAAGTGGCACGTTTTCCCCCCTCATTCAGAATGATTTAAAATAATCAGAGCCCAGCCATAATGTATCCCTGTATATGATCATACGAGCATTTGTCTTGGAGGTAAAAATGACTGATTTCAAGAGAATGGGTTTGCAGTGCTTCATCAGTGCTGAAGGTTTTTTATTTATTTAATATATATATATATATTTATATATATATATATATATATATATATATATGAAATCCTATGTGGGATTTTATATTTGGTGACCTATATCTTTGAACATCTGTAGTGGAACCCTTTCTTTAAAAAATGACTTGTTCTGAAGTTTTGACAGGGCGTACATTTTCTCATACAGTCGATCTGTCAGACTGGTACTACTGAAAATGCGTAAGGACTTTTCTTTGAGGGTTAACAGTTATCCAGTTAAATTGTTTAATTTTTTTTTATTTTTCTCCAATTTTCAGTCCTGAAGATGACTGAAATGATTAAAATTGAAAGTAAATTTACTCTAAAACTAGTGATTATCGTTGGCAGCCAACTGTGAAAGTTGTAATTCTATTAGTAAATAAACGCAGTCGATGCGTTGCTAATAACACACGTTTAGTTTTACAACCTCGATGCTGAAGTTTTCCAATACTTCAGTTTGACTGAGTCTTGACGTGCATGTAGAAATCTAATTTCAGCCAGCCAGGCGACAGCAGATATTGTGTTGTGTTTTTCCATTAATCAAGATTACCTGCCTATTCCTATTTGTACATATAGGTGTCAGACTTTGATTTGATTCCATCAGTTTGGTTTTACATGTCTGAGCTACTACAGAACAACTAGCAAATGGAATTGGTTCATTCAGACCACCCTTAATATGCAGCTATCAATTTCAGCCAAATTTGAATACTGACAGGCAGTAATGCCCAAGATTTTTCAGCTTTTCTTCTCCCAAGATGCTTTTACAACTCGAGGTTTGTCTGACTTGCTGCAATATCAATAAGAAATTGACAAGGGACTCTTTATTTGTCGGGATCCTGTCTGTTAATATGGATATTTATATGTGAAACACATCCCCTGAGCATGCAATAATGCAAGGATTGATATCCTTCTTATTGTCGTTGTTGGGATCTTGTAACTCAGATTGATGAAGTGACACAGCAACCTATTAGCCATTTTCCAAATATACTGACGTAACCTCTCTGTACAGATGACAATTTAATGAGACACGGATGCAACTTGTGTCTAAAATGCGGTCCAGCAATCTTATATTGTTGACTACCCAGTGAAACGTTGACATTTTAAAACGCTCACCTTTTGACACTGCTTGACTCTATCCGTTTTTATTTTTTTCCCCCGTTTCTCTCCCGAACGACCTTCACCACTGACTTGGATAATTGTTGTCCTTCTCAAATGATGCGCAGTGCTGTATGTTTTCCTGCACTCTTATAGGCCATCCATTCAGGGTAATATCTCTGAAAAACAATGGAGCAGTAACTGATCTATTACCACATTTTTATTGTAATGAATATATAAATTGCTCTCCACCAAGGGTGAATTCAGCTGGAATGTAGCATTTTTTTTTTCAGTGCTGCAACAACAAGGCCAAGAAACCTAAATATTTGTAAATGTATTCTTGTCTTTCTCCGCCTACTGTCAGGTGGTCTTAAAACAACCTTGTCTCCATCCTAGAGAGCTCATATGAAATCACGTCAGCTTGGATCCTGTTTACCCCCCAATTAGATGCTACACGTCTGGTAATCTGAGATGTCATCTTTCATTGCTTTCCTGTCATACTTGCTTAAAACCATTCAGTAACCTTTGCAGTCATTCAATATTAACTTGGTGACTGATTAAAGCTGAATTTCCCTCAGGACAAGCTACTGCCAAAGAAAAACAAAGGAGCATTAAGTGCATGCTTTATTAAGTGATTGGCGCAATATAAATTTGGCATAATATCTGTCATCTGTTTGAATGGTTAAATCTTTATTATATAATTAGATTTTGTTGGTTGGAGGCCATACTCTTTTTGTACCTCCTGGATATTTTGCCACCCGCAAACATACAAGGCACAGCTACCTACGGACCAATTTCATTAGCAAAACCTGTGAAAAAACGTCTATGAGGCGAAGTATTAAAACATCACATAACTCAGACAGCCTTGCCCTTAGGAGCAAAAACGTTGTTTCAAAGTAGAAAAGATGATTCATCTCATTCCAGGAATATTCTGAAGGATCCTCATGAGTCTCGCCTTTGCCAATTTTCTAGTGTTTGTCGCTTCTTAAACTCTCTGCCATTTAAGTTGCCCAGTGTCTTGCTAAAAATGTCTGCGTGAATCGCAGCATGGTGACCAATGCATAATTGCATTCCATTCACTCAGAAACTATGGAGCCAACAGGGCATTATGGTAATTAGAAAAGGAAATAAAACTGGCAAATGAAATATTGCTGAACGAATAAATGAAGGAGGGTTTTAGAGGGTACTTTAATCAGCTAGGGACCAGGTGCAGCCAAAAACAAAGTTATAGATTAAAAGCAAAACTTCACCCTTACAATCTTGCCTGGAAAGGCAAATTAAGAAACTTTTAATACAATATTGACTGTACTCTCTATTCTAATGGGTCTCAGTTCTCTCAGTTTCATTACAAGCTCTTGCACATACATGACAACCATATGCCTTTAAATGATGCAGCAAATGAGTATTGACTCGCTTCCATATTTTTGGACAGCCCTAAAATAAACACATGGGTTCATTTTATGACTGCCGCAGGTGAGTAATGGATTGTGAAAGGTTAATTTAATGAAAGTCTCGCAATTGTATTAAGCAAATGTCTCTGTCCCGATCAGGCAATGTGACTATAAACCGAAGAGAGCGTAATTGAATTTATTCTCTAAAATCGGAGGTGGAGAGAGCAGCTGTAGGCCAGGTGATTGGTGGGAATATTGACTGACAGGTGTCGGATTGCAGTTATGTGCTAATGTGCATTAACAAACCCTCATGTTTCCCGAGTCAGCCTGGCCGCACATTTGGTTTCCAGATTAAAAATGACCTGGTCTTGTTGTTGTATGTCTATCCTGTTGCTTTAAGTCCAGGACCATCTGTTTGTGGATGAGCTGGAGATATCTTATAACTCGGCGTCTTTTTTTTAAATCGATATTGAAAAGAGTTGCCGTAAATTAAGCAATGATCCCTACTGAGAACTCATAAATCACACATGTGATGCAGTTAGCTGAAGTTTCATATCATAGTGATGCAAGAAAAATGCAAGTAAAAAACATGAATATAAAATAACAACTGATAATGAGCAGAAAATTGAAAATTTACCACCCATAAATATTTTTACAGTGGAAGTGCAAAAATGTGCATTATTTAATACAAACAGGCATTTGTTTATTTATTTTATTTCAAATTGTAAAATTACAATACTGATATGTGACCCCGGACCACAAAACCAGTTTTAAGTCGCTGGGGTATATTTGTAGCAACAGCCAAAAATATATTGTATGGGACAAAATGATTCCAGATATTTAAATAGTTTTATCTCAGCAAAATATGGTTTATCCTAACAAAATATGCATCAATTGAAAGCTTGTTTATTCAGCTTTCAGATGATGTATAAATCTCAATTTAAAAAATTGGTTTTGTGGTCCAGGGTCACATATTTGTTTTTTTGCTTTCATACCTTAAGCCATACTGCGTTTATTTTGAAACTTCAATTTTGAAATGCTCATTGACAGATTTATGAGCCATTCTCTTTACAATTTGGGAAGACTTTTTGTGCTGCATTTTCAAATGCATACTGTAAGCATGTCAAACTCATAGAACTTGAAGTGATGGAGTTCTTGTGGAGCTGCATTTACTGCAGACTATGAAAATAACACATTGCTGCACTCTGATTGCGTGATTATATAAATATAACAGTCTTTGTGATTTGATAATCAAACTAAAAAATATCTCTTTATCAGACATCATTTGATTTAATTAAAGCCAGCTGGTGAGTAACACTTTCCTACACTTGCCAGTGCTAGTTTTTACTCTCATTTGGTGCTTGGCGAGTGTTAATTTTAGACTCTGTGCATGACACTTTCTTATTAAATTTTTCTTTAAGAATTAGGTATGGCTTGGTATTCAAGTTTGGTTAAAACGTGACCATTTTATACTCAGAATGTTAGTTAGCCTTCCTCTGATGGTTTAAAAGGAGGTATTGGCTTTTTGTTCAAATAAAACCCATGCCTCTAAAGCAATCATACAAAAATAGTTAGCATAACCTCACTGCTATTCCATCAACCTTGCAGAATGGATGAAAAAATCTTGTATTAGCAGTGTCAGGGTTAAGATCATTTGTGAAATTCATCGAAATGAGACATCCCTCTACCTCTAATTAGAGGCTCCTCAGCCTCAAGATGTTATGAGAATGCCAACGGAAATGATGAATTTGTAATAGCTGAAAGAGATCAATGATATCCCGAGCAGTTAATGAAATTATCACCCCATGCCCAGCTACAGTATGTAAACAAAGAGCTGGGTAAACAGCCAAAAGACTCATTATTCAACAAACATGTGCTGCTCATCAGACAAGAATGAATAAGTAAAACGTGCCTTTTTGGGAGTGATTTAATGAAGGGATGTCAGATGTGGCATTAATGATGTAAATGAAATATCAGCTGGAACCAGATGTAGATATCATGTCCTTGCAATATGAAGCAATTTAATACGAGTCTGTGTATTCATTGGTTTACCTCTGACTGATTCGATTCCAGCAGAATTAAAAGTGCTTGTGTGATTTATAGGTTGCTTAAAAAGGCAATATGTCTTCAGCCTTTAGGCCTCAGTGTGCAATTGACAAAATGCAATAAGTGCTTTCTATTGTCTTTTGTAATAAAAATGTTGCCCTCTTTGAAACGAAATAGCTCACTGTCCTTGTAAAAAAAAAAAAAGGTAACAAATAAAAGAACAAATTTTCCCTTAAGCCGTTTGAAAATAAGCCTTTCACAGGAGGCACATTTGTGTCATTGTTCATTATAGTTTCCATGATGCTGTCTTGCTTTGTTGTGAAATAATAATTTATACAGTAATTTTGTTAAAAATGCACTCGTTTGACTTGATGGCAAAGGTGAGATTGTAATTCATGAGTAAAAAAGGTGCACAGCACTATCATTATCATAATACAAGACTGCAGGCTGTACTTTATAAATGGCCTTTTAATATCATTGAAATTAATTGTACAAGCAGAGCAATCAGAGATAAAGAGCATTACGCAAACAAAGACAACTGGATTGGATTTCTAAATTAATATTCCGGATTTTGTAAAGACCATTAGTGCATCTTTACACATTTGATCCCTTGAGTATAAAATCGCACACAGACATGTTTCATTGACAGATGCAAGATTACATACAGTTGTAAGCATATTTCTTAAATGCAGCTTGAGGTGTTCCTTAAATATCACAATATTAGCCTGGATATATAGACTCTGATCAAACTGTAAAATAATTGTGTGTGTATTTTACAATATTACTATATTTTTGATCAAATAAATGCAGCCTTGGTAAGACACCTTTTTAAAAAAACATGAATATGAATTATTCCAAACTTTGATGGACAGTGTAGTAAACTTTTAGTTTTTACTTTTGCCTGTGTAATGATATCATTCTAATATTTGCATACTGAATTTCTATTGGTCAACTTTATTTGATTAACAAGGTTTATTTATTTATTTTCCCCCACAAGGCTGTTGGCAAGCATACTGAATTTAAACTTGATGACAGTACGAGGACCTGCAGTCAAGATTCATCTAAATGCTTCCTCAAGCTAATCTGCAGCATGATGTTTCTCTGACTTAATGCGAAACATATTCTCATTCAAAGCGTAATTCCTGCAATTAAAATGAGAATCATTCTTATTGCAAAGGCTTCCCTCAAGACTTCATTCCAAATTAGTCTGCCATCTACACATAAGGCCTTTTAGATGTTTTGGAATGCTTCAATATTTTCTAAATTATTGCCAATTTCATTCTCTTGAGTTAAAGGACTCCCTCAATGCACAAAGAATTGGCAACATCTTTTTCCCCACTTACAGTGAATGTTAAAACCATCAGTGGCGCTGGTTTCCATTTAAACATTAACCATTATACAGTACTAACTAAATATGCCTACATCTAGAACTTTTACAAACATTGTGGGCATGTTATAGCTAACAAGCTTCAATGCCAAATAAATTGGATTACATGTGTTCATATTTTTGTAAAAACTGTGAATTAAGCAGAGGAGTTGAAGGAGTAGTGCTTTTTTGTTTTTAATGAATCACTTAAACACCTGCATGATTTGTGAGTTGTCTATTAAGAACATTTAGCTAATGTTCCCTTTAAGTTTCAGAGTGTTCTCTGAACATTCAAAATGTTCCGTTTTTTAAATATTTTAGATTTTTTTTCTTTCTCTCTTGGATTTGTGAATAAGGGAACATTCTATTTTTTATAATTCTGCAAACATTATGAGATCACTATTTTTTGTTCACAACATTTTTAAAATAGTATTAACATTTACAGTGATGTTAGACGAACATCCAACTAAAGTATTTAATGGATTATTTTTTTTTTTTTTTACAAATGTTTTGAGAATATTATTTAAGAGAATATTATTAAATGTTCAACAAGTCCTCCAACTCATACGACCGTATGGGTCGTTTGTCACTATCCATAAATACGACCCACACGAGCGTTCTCTAAATTAGCGCCCCTATTGGCAACAGGAGGTATGATAAATGAACTTTCGCCTAAATGCATTGTGGGTTTATTTTAACATGTTTGCTATTTGCGTTTTGAATTGTTTGATTTCAACTCTCCCAGATGTTCGTGGATTTTGATGATATGGATTTTAGATGACTTCGAGACATGTACAGGTAAGGTTTTCTCCCGTCTCATAAAGTAGTCGATCGTTTATGAATAATATGAGTTTTTATTTTCAAATCGATACTGGACACTGTATGTCCTATTAAACCAGTTTTGACGTTCAAATCATTTAATCGAAATCTGCAGCTTTATAAAGTTAGTTTTCATTGTGATATTCGTTTGAAATTCGCCTGTGGTGGAAAAGAGGTCATGTAAAAGTCGCGCATTTACCATGTTTTTACCATAGTAACATGTCGCTGAACCATGTCACGTGTTATAAAACCTCAGTAACCACAACATCATGTATCTCCCGTCATAACTGTAGTTTTACTTTGGTATTTGTAGTATAAACACGTTACCATGCTTTTCACCACAGTAACTGTGCTTATTGTGTACTCTTTAGTTAAGTAACACATTTGCCATGCCTTTAATACCTTTTTGTAATGTAATTGTGATTCAGTGTTTTTTTTCTTTTCAGTTTTGCAGTTTCTTTATATCACATACATCTCCAGCTCCTACAACAACATTCAGTGTCCAGCAGCTCTTTATGATGCTCTCTCTCTCTCTCTCTCTCTCTCTCTCTCTTTCTCTCTCACTCTCTCTCTCTCTCTCTCTCTCTCTCTTTCTCTCTCTCTCTCATTTAGCTTTCCTATTTTTCTGAACTGTAATTCATAAATAAGTCACACATATTTTTCTTTCTTTCTCTTGTTCATCATGGCATATTTTCACAGCTCAGAATCAGATTTTGATCAGTTCTTGTATTAACAGGGAACTTGTACTCGAAGCTCAACTTGAAGAAGTTTCCAGTGAAGATGAAGTCCTTCAAAGGTTCGACACAGGTAATGTTGAAGATATGTAGTTATAACTGATTTACTTTAATTAATTTATCCTTACTTTATGTTAATAACCTTCCTTATAGTCCTTCCTTTCAAATATTTTGTTCACAGATCATTTCTAACACACTGTCTAAACATGTATGTATTAAAACAACAACAACAACTTGTTACTTTTTCTTTATTCCAGCTGAAAAGGAAGACCATGGGCCTGTCAAACCTTGTTTGTGGAGAGGGATGAATTTCACCATCTTGTGTGTTTACGGAGAAGACCAAAAGCTGCTAAGGCAGATATTTCCAGAGGTACGTCTGTGTTGATCTGAGCACCTCGACAGAACTTTACTGCAGTTACATTTTGCACCGAATTTTATGTTTTTTACTTTTTTAAATACCTCACGAACCCATCAGTACAAACCCTGTGCTATGTCAAAGTATTAATAATTCAAACAATTCCAGCAAATTCATATGATATTGTACAAGCGTACTCTCCAGCTTTTCCTCCTGCTGTCATTGACCATCGCCTCAGCTCTCATGCAGACTGTGTCCATTTTAAGTAGTCAGAGCGTTATATACTAAAGTTTATATTGAGTCCACTGTATTCTTTATTAGCACCGTCTTAACCCGTTCTAACAGTACATGATATCTGTCCGCACCTCACAGTCTGCCTTTATTTCCATGTTGATTTTAATTGAACACGTCTGTTTAAAAGCAAGTCAGGAAATGCTGTGTAACTTGTCATGTGACACATCAGATCTTCAGTTAATTTGGCCAAATTAGATCATTTAAGGCTGTTCACACCAAGAATAGTAATTACAATAACTATTTTAGCATCCACACCAACATCAACCAATGATAAAGTTATGTTTATTATTATACACACTGCAGCGACGTTGATGTCTGCCACTTTAAATGATCAAGCTTTTGAAATGTGCATTTTGATTGGCTGTTTAATGTTCATCAGCTGGAAAATATATTCCACTGATGTTGTTCCTCTGTGTCATTAAATGTTAAATAGTTGCAGTATGGACTCATCCTTGGTATGAAGAGGTCTTTAAAACTGCTTACAACAATCCTGCTGCATGTTATAGTGTAGAAAATAATTGAGAATAATATAGCTTGAAGATACAGCTTTCTTCCCTCTCATTTTGTTAAACTCAAACGCAAGATTCTGCCTTTCTTTGCTTGTTTCTCTTCATCTTAGTCCTTTACTCTCTCCACTCACTCACACATTCTCTCTTGCTCTGTTGTAAGGTACAAACAGAGCGGATGGTTGCATGATGGCCTCTTTCAGGTTTGTCAACTGAACGTCTACTAGTGTGGCTCAGCAAGTTCTTGTCATGATCAGCCCTCTCCAAGAAAGGTTTGTAGAAAATTGTAATCAATATTCATTTAATCCTCTAACCTGAATCTTTTGGTGAATTTACTTAATTATATCTGTCTTAATTCATATGTAATAAGCAATAGTAATTAAACATGGGGTTAATAGACATATTTTTGTTTTACAGCTGAAGAGCAAAAACACAAAGAACATCAGTCCTGTTGGGGATGAGGAATGAACATGGCTCTATTGTGCCCAAACAGAAAAGAGTGAAAAGGTGCTCATCCCCATTGATGTGTCTGTATTCAAGCAATGCATTAGTACAGCATATGATGTTGATCTCTATTCAAGTCAGCAATTATCATTTTTCACATATACATCTTTTTATAAGTCCTAGAATGAACAAATCATCAGTGCATCATTTCTGGAATTTGGGCAGAAAATGACTGAATATGGTGAGTACTGACACCTGCACCTGTATTCACCAAAACTATTTTTCTTATGGACTTACAGTTTTTGAAGGAGGATGAAGTCAGTTGATGGAGAAATGAAGAACGAGATGTGTTGTATATGAAGACTTCAGATGCAAAAGCCTTTAAGTTCTGTATGAAATGTTCTTCTAAGAAGAATTTTAGAAGAAAACTTCAGGTGGAACTTAGATGCCTTTGCATCTGAAGTCTTCATATGTACTATGAGTTTTCAATACCTTACTGATTTGTTATGACTGTTTTTATTATTTTCTACTTGTACAGAAAGACTGCAGTAGAAGGAAAGCTGGTACTGAGAACATTTGTCTTCACTCCAGACTAAAGAGAAGCGGGTCTGAGGCCAGAGATGGAGGAGTCAGTGGTCACCAAATGAAGCGCTGCAGCCTGAAACTGTGAAGACTGGATTCCCAAACAGCTGTGTGACCGCACAGATGTTACGGCCATAAAAGAAACTTCACAACTGAGAGCCCATACCTCCAACAACCTTCAACAGGAATCAATGGTATGTCCATTACAACAATTCTAAATAATAATAATATATAATTGACACAATGATTTTGTCTCTCCAGGACATCTACGCAAGGTTTTTCTTTTGTTGAGGACCGTCAGAGACTTCAGCCACACGAGCCATGGATTGCTCTCAACATCACCATCAGACAGACATTATCACAGAACCAGCACCAGCAGACTGCAAGACAAGTTCCTTCAACAGGCAATCAGACTGAACTGAACTCGTACCAGTAACACCACACACACACACACACACAAACACACACACACACACTCACACACCAGCAGCCTCATACTGTGTGCACTGCACTCTATCAGCTACACTGACTGGACTCTGACTCACTATTATTCTGCAACCTGATATTCTGTTTGCACTAATTCATACTGTACTGAAAGTGAAAGTGACGTGACATACAGTCAAGTATGGTGACCCATACTCAGAATTTGTGCTCTGCATTTAACCCATCCGAAGTGCACACACACAGAGCAGTGAACACACACACACTGTGAACACACACCCGGAGCAGTGGGCAGAGGTATATCTACAGTATACAGTGATTGTTGTTAATTGTTTTCATTTTGTTCTCTCTGTATAGTATAGTATTGCACTATATTTTCTACCTGTATTGAGCTCTTATGTATACGGTTTATATTTTTGATACTGTATATGTGTTGCAAATATATTCAGTACTTGTCATGCTGCAGTTTGCACAAAAGCATTTTACCACCTGTATACTTGCATTCATGGTATTGTGATAATAAAATGATTTGATTTGAATTGGTCACATGACTTGTTCATCAGTTGTACTGTTGTGCTGGATAACAATTGCAAATTGTTTATGACACTGAAGAAGATCATGATAGAGACATGGATTTGAAGAAAACCAGGAGAGCTCTGATGATGAGAAGGAAACTGGATGTGATTCTTTGGTGCTCAAGACATTTCACCATGCCTTCATCTGGGTTTCTTCATCTGATTAAAATAAAATGGTTTTAATATAACCCATTTTTATTTCACTTGAATATAATTTGTCTTAATATGCTTCTTTATCTGTCTTTATGCTGCATCCTAGTAAAATATTGCGTATGGTGTTGGATAATCAAGTTTGGTGAATATTCTGTACTAGAGATGGTTTTTTGGTAGATACACCATTTAATTTTGTAAACAACACATATAATCACCATGGTTGTTTTGATGAAGACATGAACATTTAGTAATATTAATGAAATTCAGGTAGATGAAGAGCTGGCAGAAAGCTGCATTAGAAGAGACTGCATGGACTTCATGCACAACTGAAGGTGATGAATCAAGGAAAGATCAACATGAATCCTGTTCTGTATTATAATGAAGATGTTCATGCACATTACTGATGTCTAGCTCCTGAGCAGGACAAAGATGAGACATTCTTTACAGAGATTTATGAATTAGGTATTTTATATTATGATTCTTTAAATTGCATGAATTGTATGGAACCATAAACTGCACACTGTCACACATTGTCTTACTGAATGACACATTGGTCTTGTCTGATGAAATGTCAGAATATGTATTTGTTGTCTTTGTTTACTATTAGCACTGTATTATTGCTCTTGATCTTATGAAATAAATTGAGCTCTTTCCAAATGGGCACTTATGTTGATTTTCTGGTGTCTTAATTCTAAGATAACTATGACTTCCAACTTACATAATGGTATGCTTTTGAAAAGACAACCTACAAAATGTGTCTCAACAGTTTGTTGCCAATGATGAGAATAGAGCTGTGCATTTTTTTCCTGCCCTTCCATCCCCAGGGGCCCAGTAGAGTCCCCTTGAAGAGCAAAACAATTAACATTCCAAATGGCTGTAAATCAAAATCTGATTATAGTTTCAAAAAGAAAATTGGTAGGACAACTCATTATGCTATGTTTACTAAATAATGTTTGGCACAGCTTTCAAACATTCATAGAAAAGTGCTATACATGTGTTTATAAAAGTACTCTTAGTAAAATAAAAAATGTCAGCCTGCCTCTCACATATGTCATATAACTTTGCACAATAAACATGCTTAGATATCCCTTTGTTTAAAAAAAGAAGTATTTTTCACAATTTCATTATTAAACATTTTAAACTACATTGCCCATAAGCCTTAGCCATTCTATCGATGGAAAGTGAAAGTCATGGCGCTGTTTGTTGTAGTTCAATTAAGTTATGTTCAGGTTTAAGGTTAGGATCTCGGTAAAGAGGTAATTTCACAAAATATAGCAATGCACCATTGTTAACTGAAGGTACTATTGACGTAATAATTACAGCAAAATTTACTTTGCAACATTAAACGTTTTTTAATTTGGGCTAAAAGAAAGTCCAATCACAGCGAGTCCTCGAGTGCCAAGTGGATTTCAAAGCCAATGAAAATCCAGTTGAGCAGAAGCGACACCCTTACTTGTCCATATACGGCCATTCATGACAGGCTTTTCCGGGTTCTTGTGGTGAATTTATTTTCACCCACTAAATATAAAACTAAAATGACGGATTTGCATTGTGGGGTAAACCTGATTCAGCAATAGATTTGTTGATTACAGTTATTTATTTTCAAACAAGGGCCTCATATTTGCGATTATACACATTCTTTACCCTAATATTAATGTACAATATTTAAGCTCAACATTTTTGCATATACTGTATGAAAAAATAATATTATATTTATATATTTATAGTGTATTAAATGTATACATTTAATCACTTGTGTGTTTTTTGGAGATGTATTTACAATCTTGCAATTTTTAGCTCTACCAGTTAAACTACAGAAAAAAAGGAAAATAATAATAAAAATAAATAAATAAATACAATTTAAAAAACACAGGCATAAATTTTTTTTAGTAATTTCCATATCAGTGTTTATTGATATGTCAAACTTTTCAGACAAACAATGCAAATAACACCATTCTTTCTCTCTAGTTTGTCACTATGAAGAAATAAAAACAAAAAAGCAGTTATTATAAAAAAAATAATATATTATTGTGAAATATAACAACTTTTAAAAATTACTGATTGATAAAGTAACTAATAGGTACAGACAGAATTATGTAATAGAAAATCCCTTTAAAACTAAATTGGCTAATATAAAAATATATATATAAAATAAAAAAAATGAATAAATAAATAAAAATTGTCAATTTGTTTGCAGAGAAGTTTATAAAATGCCAAATAATATTTTTACAAACCAGGAGTTGCAAGGCACCAGCTGAAATCATATTATTTTCTTTCATTTAAAAGTGATTAACTAATTAGAAAAATATTGTTAAGACTAATATTTCACATGATTACCTCTTAATCTCCTGTAATCACTGATCGCTTCTGTTGTGAACATATGCAAGACAAACTAAAACGGTTATTAATAATTATATTTTATAAATCATTTTCAGCTGGAAAATGCATTTCTATCATTAAATGACCTTAAAGGTCACACACACACACACACACACACATATATATATATATATATGGCATATAGAATACAGTAGGTGGGATGGTGATAGTGACAGGAGTGTTCACAGTAGAGATGGGAGTGTTGACTAGAGGAGAAATAATACAAGTAGACATGCTAACGACTGAGAGCAGATGTGCCACACAAGAGAGAGTGATGTGGATGCTTTTGGAAGGGCTGCTATTGTGGAGAGCTGATGGAGAAGGACTCAGTAATCTGTCAGAAATCCTGCAAGACAGGAAAAAATTGAATTTATAACATGATGAATAATTAAAACATTGACAACAAATGAAAGTGACGTGACATACAGCCAAGTATGGTGACCCATACTTAGAATTCTTGTTCTGCATTTAACCCATCCAAAGTGCACACACACAGCAGTGAACACACACACACGGAGCAGTGGGGATCATTTATGTTACGGTGCCCGGTGAGCAGTTGGGGGCAAGTCGTATTGCCGGGCCGAGACTCAAACCCACAACTTTATGGTTAAGAGTCAAACTTTCTAACCACTAAGCCACGACTTCCCCCTAGCAACGGGCTAGTGGTTAAAGACAACATAACTGCAGCCTGTATAATAATAAACAGAACTTTATAATTTGTTGGTAGCGATGCTAAAATAGTCATTATAGTTATTGTTCTTGTTGTAAACACCTTTAAATTATCTAATTTGGTCAAATAAATTAAAGACCTGGGGCCGGTTGCATAAACTGCTTAAACTAATCTTTAAAAAAGTTAGCCATATAATTTGATTCACTCTAGACTTGTCATAATTGTTTAAAGTCAGTTACAAAAACATAGATTGGTCCAATTTTACTAAGAAATATGATTATCTCTTGGTTAACTGCTAGTTGGTCACAGTCTTAACATAATAGCTATGTTTACGCAACCGGCCCCTTTTGTGTCACATGACAAGTTACACAGCATTTCCTGACACAGTCTGCATGAGAGCTGAGGCGATGGTCAATGACAGCAGGAGGAAAAGCTGGAGAGTACGCTTGTACAATATCATATGAATTTGCTGGAATTGTTTGAATTATTAATACTTTGACATAGCACAGGGTTTGTACTGATGGGGTCGTGAGGTATTTAAAAAAGTAAAAAACATAAAATTCGGTGCAAAATGTAACTGCAGTAAAGTTCTGTCGAGGTGCTCAGATCAACACAGACGTACCTCTGGAAATATCTGCCTTAGCAGCTTTTGGTCTTCTCCGTAAACACCCAAGATGGTCAAATTCATCCCTCTCCACAAACAAGGTTTGACAGGCCCATGGTCTTCCTTTTCAGCTGGAATAAAGAAAAAGTAACAAGTTGTTGTTGTTGTTTTAATACATACATGTTTAGACAGTGTGTTAGAAATGATCTGTGAACAAAATATTTGAAAGGAAGGACTATAAGGAAGGTTATTAACATAAAGTAAGGATAAATTAATTAAAGTAAATCAGTTATAACTACATATCTTCAACATTACCTGTGTCGAACCTTTGAAGGACTTCATCTTCACTGGAAACTTCTTCAAGTTGAGCTTCGAGTACAAGTTCCCTGTTAATACAAGAACTGATCAAAATCTGATTCTGAGCTGTGAAAATATGCCATGATGAACAAGAGAAAGAAAGAAAAATATGTGTGACTTATTTATGAATTACAGTTCAGAAAAATAGGAAAGGAAAATGAGAGAGAGAGAGAGAGAGAGAGAGTGAGAGAGAAAGAGAGAGAGAGAGAGAGAGAGAGAGAGAGAGAGAGAGAGCATCATAAAGAGCTGCTGGACACTGAATGTTGTTGTAGGAGCTGGAGATGTATGTGATATAAAGAAACTGCAAAACTGATTTTTAACTACAAATACCACAGTAAAACAGTTATCATGGTAAAAAAAAAAATATGGTAAGTGTTGTGGTCACTGGTCATTTCAGATTCGTTGCGATTGCCACACATTCGTTCACTGGCATTCACAACATATTTGTAAAGAAAACGTCAAACTGCACTTACTTTGACATTAATTGCAGACAATCAGAACAGTACCTTAAAAAATAAACCATAAAATAAAATTGTTTACAAACCTGGACAACAACGCATGGTAAGATGTTGGGTCACGCCTCCTTTTTTTGGGTGGTAACGATGGTAACGACAGTCAAAGGTCATTTGATGACGACACACCCGACAAACGAGAATGTCGTAATACGGCCGCTAGAGGGCGCTTGATTTTAAAACGTAATAATAGGTCGTAATATGCTGCTTGCACAAACGACCTATGTGGTCGTTTTTAAGAGGAGGACAGTCTCTAAATGTTCTATTCATACTTGTTTATTGCTTTGAAAGAACACTTCCAGAATGCCATATTCTGAGATATTTTCCTTTTTAGCCAAGCAATTAATTACATTATTTTAATGTTATTAAAATAAATTACTTTCCTCCCACACTCTGCCTATATAACCAATCTAGGAATATTTACGCAATGAAATGTAACATTGGTGTGCTAAGGCATAGATTTTTGGATTTTGGGCATGGATTTTTTCCATCGAAAACATTGAAACACCTCATAATCTCAGTCCTTATGACTCAGTTTACACATTAATAGACTCACTCATCATTTCTGTAAAGCATCACAGGGTGGAGAGACAGGAAGTAAAATATTGAGTGTTGTGAGTGCTGTGTCAGCAGACAGGCTCATAAACAGCTCTTAAAAATTGAGCATTTTCTAGGCTGTTAACCTCGTACACATTCAGGCAGGTTGGTTTTTCCCTAAAGCTCAAGAAGCAAATGATGCGATGGGTCAGTATTTTTAAAGCAGAGATAGGAAAATATGAAATGAGTGATACAGTGATTCTACCAAAGTTTGTGAACACAGGATTGATCTGGATTAGTGATCTCAACACAAATAAGAGATAGATACTAAAAGTCCAAGATAATCCAACATAGTCAAGGGCTCAATATTGGATAGATTATATTCTGTTTTAACTAACATAGCACTTGTAATGTTGATGTCTATTTTGTAGGATTGCTACATAAACATTATTGGGTGGATTGTGCATGCTTACAGATTGTTTTATTTTACTCTGTTTACGAGAGTCATATCGATCCAAGAACAGTTTAAGATAGCAGCTTTCATTGTACAAAGCCCACCCGCTGAGCTGTCAAACAACCAATCACAGTTCGTATCAGTCATCGTCAGGACTCGAGGCGTAGAAATGTCGCCACAATAACAGACCGGTGTGTAAAACTCTCAGACATATTTTAAAGATTTTATACCACAGACTTTAAATATTTCACATACTTTTAAAAATCCAGCATTTAGTTGATCCTGATAAGCGCTCGTCGTCACAGTTATAAACACGGTGGCTTTCTTCTCTCTTGAGGGGGTTTGCTGTCACAGCATTTTTGTTTCCAGGCTGAACATTAAAGAACATACACGTCTCGCGGAAATCTTGTACAATTTAACCAATCCGATGACGACTTCGACACTCCTGAAGTGTTTCCACTATTTTATCCCATATGCATCAGACGTTTATCCAATGGTCCGTGGGTGTGACGTCTGAGGCTGAGACTATGAGCTAATATAATTAAAATTTTATATAAAATTTAATGTAAACCGCTTGTCAGAATTCTTCCATTTTGTATTACTATATCTTCCTTCTTAAGCAAAATGGTTAATGGATGGATGGATATAATTCTTCTATTTTTTCTTTTTTATTCTAAATCTTAAACTTATTGTATAAATAAATATAAAATTTGGTCTCACATTTTTAAGACCTATTATTATTCACACAAATAAATTCTGTACAATGTATTTGGAATAAACAATATATCTGTTGGGGATGCAACTGGCCTTTTCAGTTTTCCTTTTAATTCCCATATGAGAAATGTGGTGTTGACGTGTCAGGTCTGTTAGTGTGATACGTTTTCAAACCAGCTTATTCCATCGGAGGCTCTCGGGTCCCGAGGCAGTCACCACTAACACAATCATTCAGGTTTAAGACGGACTTTGTTCGATTTCCTTTATTTCACATGAAAAGATCAAGTCAGAGCATGAGCAACAGATGCATTTATGTGCAGAGTGTGAATTGCACTTAATAAACTTTACTATATATCATCAAATTCAACTTTGTTCTTTTGTCCTTCTCATTTATTTGTTTTCTGATTAATTAACCTTCATTTTTTTACTACGAAGCAGCAGGCCTTCTAGAGTAATTGTTTTGCTTGTGCATTAAAGCAGTAGATTAGATTTGATATGTAAAAATGCCGTTTATGCTGGTGGAATTTATGAACAGATTGGACCCCTTCTGAGAGTATGAGCTAATCAAGTTGGACACTTGTAGTCACCCATGAGCTTAAGGGATGTGAGGTGTGTTATTTAAGTATTCTTCTCGCAGGCAGGTCTGGTAACAGCAGTCATTCCTCTTGAGCTCTCCATTATGTTCAGCTGTCAGTACACACTGTTTTCAGAGTCACACACTGAATTAGAGAGCTGCCAGATTCATTTGTAAAGATGTGTGAACTATCATTCTAAGATTTTTTTTTTACAAATATTTATATTTTCAACCATGGCTTGCAGAATTAATTTGAATTAGTTAAGCTACATTTAAGACTCCTACACTACAAGCAAAGTAGCTAATTAACACTCAAGCTTTGCTCCTAAAATGGTAAAATCTATTTAAATATTATCAGATTATACTTTTTTATATATATATATACAATCAGAGAGTTATTATTCTGAGAGAAAACAATCTCAGTTAAGGTGTTAGCAATAAATTGGATGGACAAAAGCGCTACTAATAATAAACTAATAAAATGAGAAAAATAATAAACTAATACAATGAGAAAACACTGATGTATCACAACAATTAATTGTGAATTTCACTTAAAAAGAGAAAGGCTCAAGTTTATGTATGGACTGTTTACTTGAACTACTTTACTTGCATAAACCAAGCATATGTAATTCCATTCCACTTTAATAATCATAAATGATCTTAAAATGTCAGTTTTTTCCTCATATAGATGCGTGTTCATTAACCTAATCACTAAATCATTTTCATAATCAACTTCAGATTAATTGCTTGAATATGAAGCATGTTTTTTAAATTAAGTTTCAGATTCCCATTTAACCTCTAAGTTCTAGAATTTACTGTCCATTTAGTTTATAGGCTCAGTGTACAGTTGAAATATTTCTGTACAGTGGTCAGCATATTTTGATTTAACTGAGGAAAACTGTTATTCTGCCAGCCCTTGCTTAACCCATTATGCTTTTTTAATCAAATCATTCATTCTAATTCATGTCCTTAACAAATGCAAATGCAAAGGTTGAAGGAAAAGGGAAAAATAAAGAACAGCCCTCATTAATACAAGGCTGTTTGGTGCATTCATCTGTTTGTAGACTTATTTATGTGCATTTTTTTTTAGATGTTTAAATATATCTGTCTCCGCACAAATTAGATTAGTTTCTATATACACTTGTATGAAATCTTAGTTGTAGATTGCTTTCTAATGGGCATAAGGATCAAACTAATTTTATCTCATTTGTAAAGCTGATTTGAAATTAGTTTTACATTTCTTTCATCCCTTACACTCTTTTTCCACCTTAAATACAAAGGATATTTTCTACATTTTCTCCATGAGTGTAATTTCAAAATAGTTTATTTTTGTACGCCTAACTTTTTCCTACTAAAATCTTGTAAAGGCAGTGTTTGAATTTTAATTGCACTCTGTTTGCCTGTTTGTCTTTGGTTTTAGAATGATCTATATTCATTTCAACTGAGAGAAACAAAAAGATGTCACGTTTGCAATTTGTAGTAAATAGTCTAATGAAAGCGTGCTAAGTGGTAGGTAGAGTTTTTGACATTAGCTGTAAGAGTAAATCAAACCATTCTTCTCATGTATTGAGTTCATGTGAATTTAAATTTTCTCTAAACTAAGCACTGTGCTTGTGAGCTTTGTATCTACGACTGTAATTCTCCTATTATCAGTCTTGTGGTAAGATTGCCACAAGTGGATTTGTAAGTGGATAATTTTGATTACTGTCCATGGTCTGAACATAGTTTCTTGGTATTAGCATTGCAAAAACATTTTGGCACTTTGCCTCTTTGTTTTGAATTGGCTTGTTCTTGTGAAGTGTTGTCCCTCTCCATTTATTGCAGCAACCAGGGAACAAATTTCCTGGGCACAGATTATGCCTCTTATATGCCTCAAAAATGAAAGGTGATTTCCTATTCTTAGTCACAATTTGTTCAGAATGGATCTTTAGCTGTAAAATTTGACCCTATTTCACAAGAGTTTTTCACCCCGATCCCTTTTCACAACACTTGGGCAACATTATGCTGACTAGATGGTAGTGAAAGATAAGTATGCACATCGGAGATGCTTTTAAGGACACTGTTTGCACAGCAATTGATGGAGCATTAAGATTCATGTTAACATTCATGTCAGAAAAAAAAACTGAACTCATTGCATTCGCTTTTTTTTCAGTCTCTGTGAAATGCATATCATTTTTTGATTTGTCCAGTTGATTTAATGAAATAAGCTGTAGTTAAATCTCCCCTTGCTCTTTCTGTCTCTCCTAGAGAGTTTCTCTCAGTGTGTTTACTGCTTATTTCAGGGTTGAGTGTTTACTTTGACACTTTGATCTCAGCGGCAGATTTTATTCTGACTGTCTTTATCAGTCTGAGGGTGGTGTTTTCTTTTCTGAGGTTGGTAGGTGTCCACACTGTTAGATACGTCCCACAGAGTACACCGAATCAGTGGATGTTATGCTTTTATGCTGTTAATAATACTGGTTGCTTTTTGTCTGGTTTGCTCCCAGGCAATCACAGCATTATCATGCACCACTAAAATGTTGTTCTGGTGACCTTCTCGCCTCAGTTTGGAAGATTCCATCACTTTTTGGGACATTATCTTGTGTTTGAATAATGCAGGAATGTGGCTTAAAAAATTCAATTATTTTAGAATCAATGCAATTATTTTAAACAACAATTTACACACACAAAAACTTGGAGTCAGTAAAATTGATTGATTGTTTTTGAAATAAAGACATTATTTTATTCAGCAAGGATGCATAAAATTGATCGAAAGAATATTTATTAAGAGATTGATAACTATGCAAAATATTTATTTTCGTATAAATGCTGTTCTGCTGATCTTTTTATTAATCTAAGAATCTGAAAAAGTCATCACTGTTTCCACAAAAATACCGAGCAGCACAAAAGTAGTACAAAATGATAATAAGAAATGTTTCTTGAGCACCAAATCAGCACATTAGAATGATTTCTGAAGGATGATGTGACACTGAAGGCTGGAGTTATGATGCTGAAAATTCAGCTTTGCATCACAGGAATGCATTATATTTTAAAATATAAATTCAAATAGAAAACAGTTGGTTTAAATTGTAATAATAATTTGCAATAATACTGTGTATTTGGTCAAATAAATGAAGGCGGTAGCACTTTATTTTACAGTCCTGTTTCTCATGTACATACTATGTACTTATTATAGTAATTACAATAACTATGTAATAACTAGGTACTAACCCTGAACATACCTCTAAACCTAACCCTACCCCATGTAGTTACCTTGTATTACCAGAACTTTCTTAGATAAATACACTGTAAGTACACTATAAGTACATGTTAGTACACGTACTGTAAAATAAAGTGCAACCATGAAGGGTTGGTGAGAATTTATTTTTAATGTACTGTAGTTCTCCTCTCATATTCCACAGAAGGCTAAAATCATCTGTTTTGAACAATATAAGAGTGGATACATGTTGACAGAATTTTAATTTTGTGGGTGAACAAATCCTCCAAAATGAGTTGGCACAAAAGCTTTGGGATGCACAAATTGTTTGCACAGTTCAAGTTGCTTGTTCAATGATTATCTCCTGTTCCAAAATTATCTCTACGCATCTTTTAATAACTGGAGAGCTCTGTGCATGGTTCCACAGCACAATATACATCTAAAAATTAGC
The DNA here is from genome assembly GCF_003368295.1 of Carassius auratus. NCBI lineage: Eukaryota > Metazoa > Chordata > Actinopteri > Cypriniformes > Cyprinidae > Carassius > Carassius auratus. The sequence continues at coordinate 23,028,620 of NC_039243.1, read as the reverse complement.
ACTTTTCTGTTTTACCTCCATAATGTCTAAAGAGAAGCACAATAATATCTGCTCAAACTCCTCATTTACATGCATCGGCCTTTGAGATCTGGCATAATGAATCCGTTCGCAAACCCGAACATGGCAAAGTGCTCCAGCGGCGGCTGTGGTCCAGGCAGAGACGAGCAGTGGGCTTAATTTCCTTCTGCCTGTTTTGAAGGTCATCCAGATGTCTGCCATGACCCGAGTGCTTGTCTTGGTTTTAAAATGCTGTTTAACTCAGGGAGTCTCTTGGCTGTTATGCTTGAGATAATGTCAGGCCTGACATTTTTCTTCAGATGGCCAACAGAGCTCTCTCTGAGTCGCATCCTGTTGAGAAAGATGATTCTGAATGAGCCATATCTTTTTTGACAGAGTCACTTCCACAGGACGACAATACGGCATGATTAATATTCCAAAAAGGAAAAGTAATCTTTAATGTTATTGTTTATGGTTAGATGATGAGACTGGTACAGTTTATGCCTCCGTGTGTGCCAACGTAAGCCAAACAGTGCTATCAATTTATCATGTGCCTGCAGGGAACACTTAAAAGTTTAGGAGAATGTGGCAACTTCTCCTTGGGGTTTTCATGTTTTCTATCCTTTATCAAGTTGTTAATTTATATTGTATGATTCCTTGATGTACTCCTCTGATAAATTAATCACGGATTGTTAAACTGAACTCAAGCAACTCTGAATATTCCCCCTCTGGTTCATACGTCTTTTGTTTTTCATCAGATGTTTCGGAGCTGAAAAGTTACTTTTAAATGAAGACATCAAAGATAACAGCTCATTATTAATGCGATATAAACCACATACACCCCTCATCTTGTGTGTTTGAGTACCATGGATACAAATAAATGGATTCATTTACTGAATTAATATTAGGGAGGGATAGAAAACTCAGATTAAAGCCATACATTAATGTCAGTAATATGAATATATTGTGTTTTCCAGCACCAAACTACACTTACATTCCAGAGAAAACTTTATGCTTTGAATATTACATTTTCTTTTATTCAATATTAATTTAAATGTATAACAGCAAAGCTACGCCAGAAAGCGTCATGTCCCAATTACATGCACAGTCAGCTTCAAGTACAGATTTACAGAAGATTTGCTGCAATATATGTAGGCCTGTGTTTTTTCATAACCCTGAAAAAAATTATTATACAAAACATGAGGCTTAGCGACTTCAACTTGTAAGATTAAACTCTAAAGCTGTTTGGTCCCCTTGACTCCAAAGATGTGTTTTTCTTTCTTTCGCTCTCTCTCTCACTTTTAAAGCCATGTCAAAAGTCTAGTAAACAAAGCATGGGAAATCTGTAATTAGACCATAGCTGGAGACATCTTACAGAGAGATTTATTTATTTATTTAGACCAAAATAGCATGGATTCCATCATCAACTCTATAAAAAAAAAATGATTAGTCTTTTTAAGAAAACATACTTCTGGTGTGGTCTTGGTGACTCAAAGTTACGGAAATTAATATTTTACAACATGATGAATGTGTGCAGAAACTATTCACTGTTACTAAAAGTCCAACTCTCAAAAATGAATGCACGTCGTAATACATGATATCAAGAAACAAAAGCTATCTCATTTAATTCTGGCAAGGCTTAAAGATTTCGCATTCAACCAGTGCTTGGAAATAAGCTTATTTTGATATAATCCGCTTTTTACTTGCATTCTTTATTGATTGGCTTACAGTATTATATGTATAAATCCAACATCATTCACACAGCTTTTATTTGAACATGCTGTCTGTTGCTTTGAAACAATGCCTTCTGTCTAATTAAAGTTAAACTCACAAGTTCAAATGCAACTCAAAATGCAAGATGCTTCTTTGGCTTCTATATACCTTATGCTAGGATTCCTGGAGTGTTACACTTCCTATATAATATACACTACTCCTACACAACAGTTGAACAGTTGAAATGCAGCTAGACATGCCAGGGGCTCCTTTTTATGTTCTTCAGCAACTAAAACTTGATTATTTTATATGTTTGTTCTAATAGTTTAACAGGGTATCTGAACTGCATATACAGGTGCATCTCAATAAATTAGAATGCCATGGAAAAGTTCATTTAGTTATGTAACTCATCTCAAGTTGAAGTTGAAAAAAACTCAAAAAAGGTTCAGTGAACACAGACTGAAGTAGTTTAAGTCTTTGGTTCTTTTCATTTTTATGCTTTTGGCTCACATTTCACATTTGGTTCACATTTATTTTTATTTTTGTATAGGATTGATCGAGCATTTATTTGCACACATACATACAATTTCTTCTGATCCTGCTACAGATAAAATGAGTGCTGTGAGCCATCCGGATGATCTCACCATCTTCAGTGTCACAAGACACATCTTGATCTTGACACACATATTAAATGAATATTTATGCGGAATCTTGATCATCCAAAGGCAAAACTGTCAATAGCCTGAAGCAGATAATCTTGTTAATTAAACATTATCTTCTTTTGTTCTTCTTTTTATTTTTAATTTTTCTTCTTCTTTGTCTCAAGTTCTCAATGACCCTGCATTGGTTAGAGCATTTTCTGAACACAAAACAGTCCATATTTTTAAATATCAAAGATTAAGTCCCATATCAAAGATTCCTGGAAACCAGGGTATTGATAAAACGTTTCAGCGCTGATGTGTACGTGCGGTGAATTGAACTTGTAGTTAACGGCAGTCAATTCCCATGTCGCCTTTGTCTCGTATGATGCCAATAATAACTGCATTAACACAGTGTTTCCCATTAGATTTGGTTTGCGGCTTGGAAATTAAATGTTGCGCCGGTTGCCCCTGATGTTTGAGAGGAACTGGTGCCTTGAGGGATAAGATTATGAAACACCAGAAGCGCTTGGCAAAGTAGAACAGACAGGTGGTCATACATGAGGTAACACTGTGTAGGAGGCCAGTCCATTACTGCTTGACCTGTTAGGGTCATTTAAAGAAAAACAATCAATCAGGCAATGTAAAAGTGGAGATGACTACTGAATTATAGAGGAAGGAAGTTGCTAAGAGCATGAAATGCAGTGTTGCAGCACTTATGAAGTCTTTTTAGCCAAGCTTTCTGGCTTTGGTTGAAGTCATTTGACCCCTGAAAATAAATAGTTCTTCTCGTGTCCATCTAAATGCGTTGATTGTAGCAACATTGTCTTCACATGAATTTGAATTTTGATGCTTGAAAATAAGGACAGTTTTGCATAAAACTTAGTTACACAGAGGAAGGTAAAATACAGTCATGAACCAAACCGTCCCTGTGTTCTTGCCTATGTAGTTATTCTTTCTCTGAGCACTCATAGCCCTCTGTGACTTTGCTTCTTTCATACCTGAAAAAAAAAAGATATTTGTTAGTATTCTCATCCATCCAAATAACAGTTGATTTGTTTGTGTAGGACTGGCTGATGGCAACACAAGTATGTGCATAAGAGCAAATATGAGTTTGTTTGGAGAGATCTTCTGTTTGTTAGTTGGTGAAATGCAAATAATTCTAATGAATGTAAAATAAAAATAGATAAATGAGGCTGTGCAATAATCGTGATATAGCTTAGTTCGATTATCAAATCAAAATTTAATCAAACTGTATAGTCTGATGCACCGTGTATGAGTTAAACAGTGCAGTTTTATAATAATATATAAATAAAATATATAAAAAAATTTTACAGTAAAATTTGAATTTTACAACAGTTATAAAATAAAAAAGTCATACATTTTTTTTATAATTCTTTGTTTTTATAATTAGAGTGAAAAGAAAGAGTGAAAGTTCAACTATTACTTCTGCTACTACTACTACTACTACTACTACTACTATTTTACATTTTTTATTACATAACTTTATATATGTTAACTTTTTAATTAGTGCTAAACAAAAGGGGCTATGGAAAGGTAGGACAATTTCAACCCCAATAATGCACTGGACTTGATCAGGCTATCTGTGGCCAGGGAGAAAAAATAAGCCCCGGATCTGTCAAAATCAGCCCAGTAACATGTTTTACAGTACATCATCTGCCAGACTTTTGCTGACAATGTGGTAATCTTGGTGCAAGAAACATAGAAAAAACAACAACAAAAAAACAACAACAACAACAAAAAACCTTTTATATATATACATGGTTCATTTACTGTACAAAGCTGGTTCAAAATCAGTGAACTTAAAGGGTGTAGTTACAGTCTCTACCAGAAGGGGATAAATAGGTCACACTAACCAGTCAAGCACTGGCCCCTATGTTATGAATAAATCTTTTTCAAACCAAACATAAATGGACACCAGTATTTTATTTGCAACCAGTAAGTCAATAATCTCTGTCTTGCAAATATAACCCAGTTCCTCTTTTCTGTATGTTGACATGAGGAGCTCATCTCTCTCTTTATTCTCTCTTCATAGTCCCCCTTTTGTGCTCTTTTGTTGACAGCTCTGTGTTGCCTAATCCTTTGAAATCCCTCTTGAAGACATTGCTGTGGCAAACAGTATGACAAGAAAAGCACTTTTCTGCATCAGAGTTGCTCACCCTTTGTCTACTGTGTGTGTGAGCTCATCTCTCATATAGCATACATGTTTAAATTGGCTATTTTGTGCACGCAAATGTGTGTTTTTGAACAGTATATATTGAAGTGTGCGTATTGTGCCCTTTTTGATTTTTGAGATCAGGACTTTAGATTCGGTGTGTCATCTGAGGCTGAATATGAAACACACGTCAGCTTTGCTTCTGAATTCCCTGGATACGGACCTACAGAAACAGAGAGAGCAGAAACGGATGAAAAATTCCATTGAATTTGGTCATGTTTTGAGTCTGTATGCATCGTTTTAATGTTTTAATCAGAATGTAAAGTTTATTTCCCCACAGGATTGACGTGTACATAATATTTGTGAATGCCTATAAGAAAGTGATTCTGAGACCTACAGCATCGGTATATGACTGCACAGATGTTGGCTCATTATTTTGAAGTGCTTGACTTTTATTTAAAAAAACTCCACTGAGAATTAAAGATTTGACTAAAGGAATATTCATCCCAAAATAAAAATGTGACTTTGTTTCTTCATTAGATCTCTCATTCTGACAGCACCCAAATTTAGAATTACATTGTGATGTTTCCGGACAACGTGTGGCCAGCTAACCAATCTGAGCCCATTACATATTTCTGAAGGAGGGGCTTCATAGAACCAGGAAGTCAATGGACCGTTTTTAGAAGAAATGAAACAGTGTTGTAGAATAAAGGTAAAGCATTAACATGTTACAGTGCACCCCATAAACACAACCAAGCCTTTGAAAATAGCTGATTTATACCACCCCTTTAATGTTAAAACGCTCCAATCATGGATTTGTTTCTTTTCACCTCACAAGGTGTTTACTGAGATGTCTATCATGTTTTTATCAGTCTATTAGACTCTCATTCTGACAGCACCCATTCACTGCAGTGGATTAATTGGTGAACAAGTCATATAAAGCTAAATGTCTCCGAATCTGTTTCCAATTAAGAAACAAAATTCATCTACATATCGGATGGTCTGGGGGTGGGTACATTTTCAGCAAATTTTCATTTTCAGGTGTACTATTCTTTTAAACTACTACAAATTCAGAGTAACGGCAAAAGCAAACCTGGAGAAGCTTGCTCGAGTGCACAAGTACTTGCTTATTCAGTTCAGGGATCGAACCAGTAAACGTCCGGTTACCAGCCCTGAGCTTTTGTTCACTACACCACAAAGACCTTTGATTTTGTTTACCACCTTAAGCTGAAATCGTCCTCTTATTTTCCACTCCACCCTGTGTGTGTGTACTGGGGAGAGGTACCACAGACAGACCATTCCAGGTTTGTTTTCATGAAAGAAAAAGAATAACAGACATTAGTATTGGCAGACACGGCTGGAGAAAAACTGCTGGGACCCCAGGCATTCTCCCCAAGGGTTATAAACATAAACCTGTAGCTGGTAATATGAACGCTGTATCTGACAGAGTCTCAGAGGACATGCATTTCTTAGTATAAAATCAAAGAAATAAGCATCCTCAGTTTTATTTCTACAGATGAGCATTGATGCAACAGACAGAAGGTTTAAATGGAAGAATCTTAGGAACTATTGCCTTACGCCATATGCACATAGAGATACCAGGACTTTATTCTCCTTGAAGCAAAAATCATTTTGTTTCCTGTCACTTCTAAACATCTACCACAATCTGAGCACAGTTCAGACGTAATGATTGTGTTCCTGAAACCTCTAGCCTTTAATCTCTAGTAGCTCATCATTTCCTCTTCCCAGACCCCTTGATGTTTCAAATGCATAACAAATAAAGAGCACCGCTGACGGATTTTTTATTTTTATTTTGTTGTTGATATACCTTAATATACTGTCCAGGTCTGTATCCTAGCAACAGAAGCATCATGTCCATTCATACTGAGAAAGGAAGGTGTAACAGTCCAGTTGAGTTGATTATTTACTTTAAAGTGAAATTCTGTCATCGCCTGGCCACCCTCAAGACTGACTTTCTTTCTTTTGTGGAAACTCTAAAGAGTTGTTATTTATTTATTTATTTGTTTGTTTATTATTATTATTATTATGTTTTTATCAAAATACCAAACTTTCCCTTTGCCTAGTTTCATGAGGCAGGACCTTTGACTAAATGATAGTATTTTAAATTCTGTGTACATTGGGTTAAAATGTATAGACTTTTTTTTCTGATCCAATTAAAAATATAAGGATATATAAGGAACCATCAGGATTATACAAGGGAGAGCAGAAACTGATGTAAAAATGTAAATCAAAATGAAGATAGAGTTTTATTCTGATTATTCTGTTTGTTTGACTCTTTTTAAAATGTATAATACTAAAAAAGAAAATTGGATCATATGATATTTAAGAATGGAATAATAGCTTCTGACAATTCAGCTTTGACATCATAGTAATAAATTAATTTATAATAATATTTCGCATTAATACTGTTTACTGTATACTGTATTATACTATATTTTACTATACTGATCAAACAAAAGCAACCTCATTACAAAAATATTAATACTAATACGAAAAATATTAATACAATCTTTTAAATTGTATTTTTTTTTGTGTGTGTGTGTGTGTGTGTGTATGTGTATATATATATATATATATATATATATAATTTTTTTTTTTTGTGTGTGTGTGTGTGTGTGTGTGTGTTCCACAGAAGAAAAAAAATGCATGCAGGTTTGAAATTGCATGAGGATGAATTTACTATCCCTCTAAGTGTTGTTTAAATCTTTCCATTGACATTTAATGCAAGTGCATAATGATAACTGGATGTGATATTCAGATACAAAATAATCTGTTAATGCTAAATGAGAAAAAAGAAGTGAGCCTAGACTGCAATTAGTGAACTATAAAAACAGGTGCATGAACCTCCTGCCTAGCAACAACCAACATTCACTCGTTTTCAGTTGAGTGATTTCAGAACATAATCAATGTGTCTGAATGTGAAATCTCACTCAGCCGCTGTGGCAGTTGCCCTGACAGTGATGACTCTTCCTGATCAAGTTGCGGTTAGCTTTCAGCTCCCAAACTTACCTGCCCTCACCTCCTTTTGACCTTCTGTGGGCTGCTGACTAAATCATTTCCTGAGTTCATTAATCTCATGTTAAAGGAAGAACGCATTTCACTGCAAATGACAGCTCATGAGGTGATGCACGTTTGATAGAGGACATATTCATTCATCAAGGGTGCCTTTGTGTGATGGATATGCAGCTATCAGTGTTGGTTCTTACCCATCCATCATCTGCACCGAGGTCAGGCCTGAAGATCAGAGCCCAGTCGCTTGCTAGAACAACCACTGTACTGCCAAACTCTGAGTTTAAGTCACTTATAGTTTCATATCTTGTCAACAGGCCCCACAACTCTACATGACCTACATTTCAGATTCGGTTCAGTCAGTTCATTTTACACAGTCTTCTGTTCTGGAGCTGAGGACAAGAAGCAAGTGTAAAATAAAAGTGATTTTGCTTTTTTAATGATCATGATCATTTAATGCATGTATATGTCATTTAATTGCCAACCAGAGTGGAAGTGTGTAAACTGAAAATAAATAAGTATATTAATGGATGTAATTATTTATTTTAGTTTATTCTGGCTCTGTTATAAAGGCATGCATGTAATATTAAATCAGATAAGTATAAAACAAATCTTTGGATGAATGGGGCTTTAGAAGTCAAACTTGTTGCATTTAATTAGTAGTTTATTTTATATAACTAAACATAATCCAATCAGTACAGTCAGTTTTTGGACCAACAAACAAATGATATTATGAAAAAAAAAAAAAAATATATATATATATATATATATATATATATAGCAAACAAATGGTGTCACATGACACAATCCAACCAATGACAACGATGAGCTGAGGAACAAGAACCAAACAGACAAACAGAAGGCAAAACAAAATACCACATGATAAAACAATAAACCAGTGAAAGCACGACACATGAAACGAACAGAGACTCACATGACGAACAGAGGACATGACTGTAGCAAAATGGTTTACATTTTTGAAAAATGTTTTTTGGGATGCCTTCAAAAAATAACTACTAAAACAACACATGGATCTGACCGTCTTTAACATTTAATTTCACTGTATGTGTATACTGATTATTAATTTTATAAATAGTTTGAGTAACCTAGAATGTTTTTTTAATTAGATACATTGTGCAGGATATGTGAAGCACTAAAGTGAAACCCCTATTTAGTGTTCTCCTCTCAGTTACCAATAAATTACATTACTCCCCACACTCATGACTTTTCCCCAACTCTTTGAAGTCTGCTGCTTTTGAACAAAATTCAATAGAGAGAAAAAAAAAAAAAAAAGAGATAGAGAAATAACATGAAAGGGACAGTGGCAATTTTTCACACATTTTTTTCGTAGACATTAGGGCCTTAGTTCTCTCATTCTTTCCCAAGCCTCTCACAGCTCCACACACTGTGCAGCAGCATACAAGTATATTTTTTGAAATATGAAACAGCAAATATTATTTTTGCACTGCACAGAGAGATTCCTCTCAAACCCTCTGTGATGGCACTGAACAAGCACTTGCCCAGAGCATGTTTGCTCTCCTCCTGCAGATTTATCTATACTTTTTCATCTTCCCTCCATCTTTGTTGTGTTTGGTCTTTGGCCTTATCCCGAGGCTTAGGACCACTGCCAGATTTGATAGTCTCTACATCTCCTTTGGATGTTTTGCATCTCAGAAACAATGCTGAGTACAACACTCCAAGTTGCATGACACATCTTCACAAACAAAGCGTTTCAGACCGAGGATATCTTTAATATTCAGAGAAAACATCTCAATTGCGGTTGCATGGCTGGTAGATGAAAACAGGTTTAAAATGGATTTATTTCTTATAGGCACCCAGTTCTGATGACAGATTTTTCTGACTCAATAAACTGAACCATTAATGCCATGTTAGTATTTACTTTTGATTAGCAGACAATTATGTCTGGACAACACGGAGTGTCTGATAGCACCGGCAGAACACTATCCTGAGCTGTGACGTCAAAGGTTTACATATTTTTTTGAGGTTCATAGAATATCAAATTCATTGATTTTAACACATTGCCATCACACTTAAATTTAAATCAAATAATTTAAAGTGTCATAGTTACCAAGTGTCATTTACCAAGTTTTTCATTGTAACAAAATTAATTCTAAAAACTGGTCTGAACTTAAGTATTATAACAGTGCACACAAATTAGTGAAATGAGTGAAACACATTAATTACAAAGGGTTAAAGATTGTAGGTGACTTTATTTTAATTGAACACATCTTGAATTCATTTATAAATAAATTTGCTATTTAAAAGCTATTTATCTAACAAAGTTTCTCCATTTATTGATAAATGAGATTCTCATAAAATATTGAACCTAGACACCTGCGGCGGTACCTCACAGGTTCCTGTAATTTCAGTTCAGACGAGTCTTCAGATGATTAGTAATGTGTAAAATGTTCTACTTGTTTGATGTCAGTTGTAAATTTTTCTGCTTACTGTATATTGTTTATATAATGTAATATAGTGATATAGAACAATTAGATGTATAAAGATACATTCAGGAAAAAAGCTGTACATGTAGTGACGTTCTCAGAAAACGACAATAGTAGTCAGTAGTAGTTATCCAGCATATGCTTTTATCCAAAGCAGAGGTACAATCCTTCCAGAGAAATGGGGTTAAGTGCCATGTTCAGGCTACAATGGTGATGGCTCCTCAGGGGGCTTGAACCACTGCCCTTACGGTTACTAGCCCAGAGCTTAAGCCACTCCACCACACAATATAACATCAACTGCCTGGTCAGGACTGTGGAAAATAATTCCCACACAATTACATCAAGCTATGGCTTATATATTTGACTCAAAAGTCAGTGGCAGATCTATCAGCATTCTTAGCAGAAATACTGCTGTCCAGTGACATTTGTTGTCACTGGACATTAATTAGTCACAGGAATTGACCCCTAGGAGCAACCGAATGTTAAGTGTCCTGCACAGGGCCGTTTCTAGCCATTTTGAAGCCCTAGGCAAAATCCATATTAACCCCCCACCTCCCCATCCCACTCCCACTCCCAAAAAAGAAAATATAAGATTACATACAAAATAACATAAAACTGATTTTGTCAACACTCAGATCTGGATGCCTGTATAGCAGGGATCCTCAAATCTGGACCTCGGGATCCACTTTCCTGCAAAGTTTAGCTCTAACCCTAAACAAACACACCTGAGCATAGTAATCAATGCCAATTAATGTCTTTGGGATCATTAGAAAATCACAGGCATGTGACTTTGATCAGGGTTGGAGCTAAACTCTGCAGCACATTGGACCTCCAGGGTAAGATTTGAGGAGCCATGCTGTATAGCAACAATCCCTAGTTTCTAAGAAATAGTCATTATACATAAATTAATTTTATTTTATTTGGATACATGTTTGGATATTATCAGTGGATACTTTTTGTCTTTATTTATTTATTTATTTTTACATTTTTACTACACACACGTTATTGGCACAAAAACGCACACATTTTGGACCGATTTTACAACATAATTTCTCGATTGCCACAAATACCGCCTAAACAAAATACTGCTTTTGTGCACTTTTTATTGTACCACTATTTTAAATTGGTCATTGAACTAGGCTTCATTGAGCTTGGCTTTATATGGCAAAAATATGCATGCAATCAGGCAGTAATTGACAGCAGTCTGATCCAGTGGCATACATGCATCGTCAGAATGACAGTACTCTAGCCCAATGAAGCAAGGGGATCCAGTTGGGCTGGCAATCATATTTCAGGGTGGCCTTGTCACTCATCACAACCCTGCTAAAATGTAGCACCAGTACATGTGCACATTGGCACTCCCTCCTGCTGGTGGTGCCCTAGGCAAATACCTAGATTGTCTATGCCTAGAAACATTACTGGGCTTGCACAAAAGCTTTGTGGTAGTACCAAAAATCATGATCTTGGTTTGCTCTTGTTGTCCGGGCTTGCAGAAATTTATTCACATGGCCTGTAACTTTAGCCTCCCATACTGCCTCACTGGAACCCTTCATTTTGCAATCCCTTTAGTTTCACTGTTAGATTAGGAAATGTAGTTAACATGGTCAAATGTGATACGCAGCATCTTATAATTTTCAGTGTTTTCATTCAGAAGTGAATGAAGTGATCTACAGTTAAATTAATCTGGATTTGATAACAGCTTGAACCTATCAGGGGAGCCCTCTGACTGAACAGCTATTTATTCAAGTACATGGGGTTCACATGAGATAACTTGATTACATTTTTTTTCCAGGAATTATTCTGCAATGAACTCCTGCAGTTTAATTAAGTAAGTGACACAGCTGCACTTTTGTGCTTCTCCAAGTCCAAAAGTCTGATATTGCTAGTGAAAATCCTGGAAAGTTCATCAGAAAAATGAAAATTATGCAATCATTTACTTCTTGTATGACTTTATTTTTTTCAATGCAATGTAAATATATATTTTGAGGACTTTTTTGTTTATACAATGAAAATCAGTGGTCATTAAAAATGCTTGGTTACCAATGTTCTTCAAAATATGTTTCACAGAATAAAGAAATGCATGTTGGTTTGGAATGACATTAAGGTTAGTAAATTGACAGAATGACAGAATGTTCATTCCAAACTGTACTATCAGAAAAAAGAGTGAAATATTAACATTCTGCATACTTTTTATTATTTCTTAGTATTTGGCATGTCTCCTTTTCCTCTTCTTTTGTTCTTGAGCAGCAAGTGTTATCCAGCAAAATTTGAGAATGTTCCAAAGCATCTTGTGCTTTAGTGGAAGCAAAAATAGCTGTTTAATAGACATCTCTATTGACATAAATGGGGGAAGTTGTGGTCTAATGGTTAGAGATGTGGACTCATAATCCAAAGGTTGTGAGTTCAAGTATTGGGCCGGCAGGGATTGTAGGTGAGTGGAGTACAGCGCTCTCTTCACCTTCAATACCACGACTGAAGTGCCCTTGAGCAAGGCACTGAACCACAGCATATATGGCTGCCCACTGCTCCGTGTGTGTGTGTGTGTCAACCGTGTGTGTGTGTGTGTGTGTGTTCACTGCTGTGTGTGTGCACCTTGGATGGGTAAAATGCAGAGCACTCATTCCGAGTATGGGTCATCTTATGTTAGAGAGAGTCTGATTGTTTCAGATAAATGATAGTTCATATTGCAGTAGTAGGTTTTTAAACATTTATAGCCTGTTTTAACCACTTGCAATATTAAAGTAATGAAAAATAAATAAATAAATACATAATCATGGATATGATGCATTGTTGGGGGTTGGAATTTTGTCACAAGCACATGTGTTGCTATGGAACAAAATGTATTAGCATTTCATGGGTTGCCAAATCAATTGCAACTAAAGGTAGTTGAAGGCCACAATGTCTCCAAATAGCACACAACATATTTGTGTGGTCAATTTCATAATGCTTCCATTAAATTTATTTTGTGGTGCCATTTTAGTAGTTCAAAAATAAACTTTTATTGGAACTGAGATAAGATAAACATTTCTGAATTCCTGAAGGAGAACACTAAAATGTTGATTTCAATTAAGGAAAGACTGATTATGAATTATGCCGCTTTATATTGCTAACACTCAAACACAGTCGGATGCAGCCATGAAGCCATGAACACTAGCCGCTAACACTGACAGATCTCAAGCAGCAAGTTTTGAAAGACCATATTCATCTTTCCACCTGCTAGTTTTCTGATAACCATTCATTCGCAAAATTCCCATAAGATGACATTTTCAAAGAGACTCTTCAAAGCGCACATGTTATGGGTCTATATTTAATGAGAGACTGCTTTGAAAAGCTCCATCACTTTTGAGGTTTGGCAGCTTGAATTGCACACTGTGTAGAAGAGCTGACATTTCCTCGCTCCACCGTGGCGAGTGGAGTTGTGGTGGTTGGAGTCGTAACTTCTGCGTCAGGCTTCAGCTGTTGTAGGGACTCAAGTGGATCCACCTGATGGTGAAGAGGCTAAATTAGACTATCACTGTTGGCAATTTTGGCATTGATGATTATAATGATAATGACAACAATGATGACATTTATTTATTTTTATTATATTTATTTATATATTTAGTAACCCAATGAACCACCCGCAGTGACGCAGAGTCATTTTTGGAAGCACTTCTTAGTATTAAATGCAAACAACAAAAATACACATTTACAAAAAAATTTTTTTTTTATTATTTTTTTGTTGTATGAATAGGTACAATGTTGAAATGTCAGTATATACAGTACAGACCAAAAGTTTGGACATACCTTCTCATTCAAAGAGTTTTCTTTATTTTCATGACTATGAGTCACACTGAAGGCATCAAGGGCTATTTGACCAAGAAGGAGAGTGATGACCTGGCCTCCACAGTCACCGGACCTGAACCCAATCGAGATGGTTTAGGGGTGAGCTGGACCGCAGACAGAAGGCAAAAGGGCCAACAAGTGCTAAGCATCTCTCGGGGAACTCCTTCAAGACTGTTGGAAGACCATTTCAGGTGACTACCTCTTGAAGCTCATCAAGAGAATGTCAAGAGTGTGCAAAGCAGTAATCGAAGCGAAAGGTGGATACTTTGAAGAACCTACAATATGACATATTTCCTGTTGTTTCACACCTTTTTGTTATGTATATCATTACACATGTGTTAATTCATAGTTTTGATGCCTTCAGTGTGAATCTACAATTTTCATAGTCATGAAAATAAAGAAAACTCTTTGAATGAGAAGGTGTGTCCAAACTTTTGGTCTGTACTGTATATCGACATTTCATCAAAGCAGAATTTTTTTGCAGATTTGTTCAAGCTTCAGTATCCCTCGATCTTTCAGGTCCTTAAGAAACATGTCTGTTATTATCAGTGTGGAAAACAATTGAAGCATCAAGTTCAGCAGCTGAAACTGGTTTCATATCTTTTGGCTTTGGCAAAAGTATAATAACTGTAAAGTATAGTAATTACCATCCAACTGATATATAACTTTAAATAGCCAAAGCAATTATTCCCCCCATCTTTTGGCTTTTGCTGAATATTAATCTTGGATCCCCGTGGCCAAATGGAGTTATTTTTGAAAATAATGAATGATAGAAACATACTTGTCCTTTTGAAAAACAATGTCAGTTTAGCCATCTACAATCTAAAATGTAAAACACACAGTGTCAAATTCCAATGTTCAAGAAGTGAATATTCCTCTTGCGTTACTTTGTGCTTGACTTGACCTCTAAAGCTTAGACACATTAGGACAGAATTAATGACTAAATGGGTGTGTAAACTGAGGTTATTTGCCAGAAGAAAGGTCGTTGTGCTGCTCCTGCGTGTATTGATGATCTTACATGATATGGCTGAGCCAATGTACCCAAGGCAACCTTTTTGCGTTTAATCTAATAAAGACACAATATCAAATTATCTTCACATTTTCCACTTCAGTGTCTGCAAGAGATATTCTAACAGGTTTAAGTGTGTTTTGACCTGTAATGGTGCATGCATATTCCTCTTCATTACCATGAAATATGACAGTCTTGTCTATTGCATGTTTATACTGGACATGCATATTTAAAGCTCAAGCAAAGAAAGAACAAAGCTCAATATTTATTGACATTTTGCAGTCTGCACTCTCTAGTTACAAAATTGTGTTAATGAGCAACCAAGGACTTGACCTTTGGCCAAGAATGGTGATCCATATACTCTGAATTTGTGCTCTGGTGCACCATTCAGGTGCACACAGAAGTGAACACACACACACACCATGAACACACACCCGGAGCAGTGGGCAGCCATATTGCTTTGGCGCCCAGGCAGTAGTTGGGGTTTGTGGGTTTGGGCCACGACTGGTTATGGTTGGATTGAACAAATCGTATTACTGATAATGTTTTATTTGTCCAGCTTTTGTCTTTATGTAATGCATGTTTACCAAGCATGCCAGCAGAAATGTCACAAAACATGCACGCACATACTGTATAAACTACTGGTCCAAAACGAATAACAAGCTGGAACAATTTAGATTGTATAATGTTTTTAAAAGAAGTCTCTCATACTTAACAAGGCTTGTGATATTGTGAAATATTATTACGGTTTAAAATAACAGTTTTCTCATTTAGTGTAATTTAAAAGATAATTTATTTTTGTGATGCAAAGCTGATTTTTCGGCAGCCATTACTCCAGTCTTCAATGTCCTTTAGAAAATATTTTAATACACTTTAAAAAAAAAAAAAAAAAAAAAAAAAAAAAAAAAAAAGGTTTTACTTGAGGTGCAGTAAATGACAGAATTTGATGCTACTTCATTTATATTTGACCGACTGAATTTAACATGAAACTTTGATTAGACATACACCATTTTTTGTTGATGTTGTCTCCCAACAATATGTAGCTTTATTGTCAAAGTTCTAGAAAACGTTTGGGATGTTGCTTTTTTAAATAAGTTAAAAAATCTTAAGGGGCAGGTTTGAATGTAAATTATGCTTTGGCCCTGAAGACAGAATTATCTTATTACATTTAGCTCTATTTCTCAGTCTTTAGAAAATATTCATGAAGGGAATCATCTTTATACTGCAGAGATCCTACGATCCAAACCACAAAGCGTTCATATCCATCTAAAATTGTTAAAGAAACCAGAAAACGTGCCGTTAGTGTCTTTAAGGAGATACAAACAAATACATGCTATTACAATTCTACATAGTAATATATGAGTAGATGGTTCTACCTGCTGTTTTACTCCATTCCTGTCTAAATTAAAGCACAGCTCCAAAACTCCAATCCTCTGAACAGCAGGCCTCATTACTGACTGCCTCTCTCTATTGATCCAAACTAAACAGCTCACGCTTTTGCTCGGCTTTGTTCCACGTGGTGATGTTTGCCGAACAAACATTTCTCAGTCATACATTACTGCAAGGTATGAGATCCATACAGTGAAGCCCAGTCATAACCCTTTAAATAATCCCTGTAATCTGAGTCTCTTTAGAAACATTTGAAATCGTTCTTACAGATTATCCCTGGAGTTACACAAAAAAGAAAGTTTTTGAATTTTGAATTTCTTTCAGTCTAATTATATCATTATGATTTAGCAACATGATTTCGATCGATCCATTCATCCTTCCATCCATCTATCCAGCCATCCATCTGTAATTTTATTTTATATAGTCTTTTATTATGTTTACTGTGCCACTCATTGGTTTATTTTACAATTTCATTTGAAAGTATGATATTGCATATTGTTTGTTTGGTGGAAGCCAGAAAGATTCATTGCTGCACGACTTGTTTAAAAATCTATGTGTTCAGAATAAAAGATCTGGGATAGAAATACATATTATCTTTAGAGCCGTTTATGCAACACAGCTGGAAAATGAGATGAAGGAAGGATAGTGCCCTATATCCTTCCAAATACATATATAAATAGATAAACAGCATAGGAAATTATATTTTCAATATCAAGTATTCTGGAGGAAAAGGGAAGAAAGTCATAAATGTCAGAAAACAGAGATAATAGTCTTCTGAGCAGGAGAATGTGTAGAAAATGAAATACGGAAAGCAGCAGGGTGAGCATGATTAGGGCTGTACATCTCTACAGCAAAAACAAATCAATACTTGGGCAGATGAATCAAATCCGGCCCTATCAATCGAAATCTCAAGGGATTGTTGAACGCTCCCTAACTCTGTCTTCCCATTATTTTACAATCCCTCTGATATCCCTCAGAAACACAACACGATCCACCATACAACCTCAATATATGATTTAACATTGCTCCTTCAAGGTGTTTTTAGGAGATGAGGAACATCAAATCATAGATAACTCATATCCAACATAAGACCACTACACTTAACCATGGCAAAATGACACAGCAGAAATTCCCTCTTGCACTTAAGTCATTGTGCATCAGCCAACTCACTCACATAAGCATATAGAGAACATTGTCAAGCCCTCCAGCTTTCAGGTCACTGTGAAATGAAAAATGTCTTTAAAACTCGGCAAGGGAGATTTATTTCTCTGCTAATTCACGGAAGCCCTCACTAAAGGCAGCAGGCATAAAGGTTTTACATAGTCATTTGATTTTTCACAGACGTCTGGAAGGTTTTTTTTTTTTTTTTTTTTTTTTTAGTTCTTAAGATCACTGCAGGTCCTTTATTACAATTGGATTTCTATCCAACATCATGAGGCAGCCTGAAAAAAAGCTGTATTTACTGTCTTCAAAAGTTCGCATTATTTAGTTGCCACGTGTGTGTGTGGTTGTGCGTGTGTGTGTGTGTGTGTGTGTGAGTTTAAATCTGGCAGCCAATTTTCTGCTCTGTAAAAAAAAACTAAACAAAAAACTAAACTAAACTAAACTTCTCTAAGCTATAAAAAAAAATAATAATAAAAAAAATAATAATAATAAAATTGAATTAAATCATAAAACTCCCTTGTATTGTTTCAAGTTTCAAAGATATTTACATTGACTTTGTATAAAAACTCTGTCAAATGCGTAAATGTAATTAATCTATGTTGTGGCTGTAAAGTTTCAATTTAAATAATTAGTTGTTACAGTATAAGAACCAATAAGTATGAATATATTATTTCTGGATTTTGTTATTAGATAAATAATATTTCATCTTACCCCCATGGAGTCTGAAATGTTCATTAAAATGTTATTTTTAAATAATTCAGGTCATTATCTCATGACTGAATTTTTTATTCTAATTCTGCATGAATGCAGTGCTGAATAAAATAAAATAAAATCAGTCCTGGTTTTTTTCCAGATCATGATCAAAGTGATTGTTCTTTCATTAGCTATTCTTGCGTTCTGTATCTTCCTGCAGCTTTTGTCAATCAAACCTAACTTACCTAATCAAACTCAGCAGGCGTCACAGGATGAGCTCAGTCCAGACTGTTTTACAATGGGCCTCTCCAGCTTGGAGCAGTGGGTGTCTTTCTCAGTATGGCGAAAGTTTGCAGTACACATGTGAGCGAAAAAGAGATGCCATGTTGTGTCAAAAAGGGGAGACAGAAAAAACAAAACAAAACATAAATGGAGAGAAAGTTATTGAATTCAGATGTTGAGAAAGGTCAGGAGCTTAGTGAATTTTTGTGGCATTGTATATGAACTTCTGATATTGTTCATAAAGTACGATAAAGTTAGGTTCAAAGAAAGAGGATACTGTATGTTTTGACTTGAAAGCTATTTTTCTTTGCTATTAAAAATGTTGATCTCCCAGAAAACAAACATTAATTTTATTTTGGGTTTGTCTTTTGGGAAACGGAAGATGAAAGCTTAAAAGTCTCTCATAACTTTAATTCACTATTTTTCCTCTGATATGCAACTATGACAAGATTCCTTAAGACAAAACTCATCTCCAGTGGAGCCAAAATGTGTGAAGCCACCAGTGAAAATGTCTGGTGAAAATCTGTGCGAGAATCTGCTTTGCAATTCTAATTTACTACTTTTTATTTATTACAAATCAAATTATCAGCATAACAATTTGAGTAAATGCTGAAGTGAAAAATTAAAACAAATTTCTCAATGACTTCATACATTTCACTTTTGCCAAAATGACAGCAGGACTTGAGTTGTGCTAAAACATAGGGATAATGTTCTCAAGCATGATCATCTTTTGTGTAGATGGAAGCAAAACCATCTAACATGCACGTTGGAAAGACTCCCAAATATTTATTTGACCAATATTTTTTGTTAAAAATTATGTAGGAAAAGTAATAGATTAATTTATGACAAGAGTGCACCCTCAAAAATCTACATTATAATTCTACGAGTTCTGACCTTTGTTAAAAAAAGACTTCTTCGTTGCCTTTTTCTCTATCACATTTTAGAAATGATCAGAAATTATATATCAACTGAAAACTTAAAATCTCTAAATTCATCCTTTAAAACCCATTTTAAAATCAGACATTGCATTACCATGTAAATGGTACATCAATATCATGTTACAAAATGTTTGGATTGTGCACTACAGTTATTAAAATATAACACATACTATAGTAGTATGTCAGTGGCACTTAAATAATGCTGGACTCATTGTCCAAAATTCAAGTAAACTAAGTAGAGGAAATGTATTGTAGTTACAAATTAGTTTTTTTTTTTTTTTTTTTTTTTTTAAGATCTATCCTGTTTGCAGCCTCTATCCAAATTCATAAACTGAATTGTTATTAAAAAGACATTCTCATTTTAATTCTAAATAATGCAAAGCCCTGATGGTCTCAGACTTTTAGACTCTGCCTTTGGCCACATACAGTAAAATAAATTCATAACTTAAGCATTTGCCATGGTTCTCTTAAAAACATGTCATTTTCCTTGTCTTTGTTGTAAAGAGAGTGAATTGTAGTGCTGCGGGTGCACAGGTGTTTGTGTCGGCAGCAGAGTGGACCTGACTAATTTGTTACAGGCTGTTCCACCACAGAAAGGTGAAGCCACTGTGAATTGGAACTGCTATCAAAAGCCTTGTTTTCTAAGATGTTTTTCTAGTGCAGACCTACAGGGACCTCTTCACGAGCACATTATGTCCAGTCCGGGCCTTATCATCAATCTTTTTTAAGTTGTTCTCCAGGTTTCATCATCTGTAAGCCTGGCTGGTGACTTAATTCAACAGGCGAAAGGTGAGAGATGCTTCACACCTTTGCAGAAAAAAAAAAAAAAAACTTTCAATAACTCATTATTTAATTGAAGTGACAAGCTTATCCTGTAAAAAGTGTCCTGAACAGTGTGTGGTCTGCTGAATTTCAGCGCCTCTGACACTCCGGCTTTTTCTTGAGTGTGTGGCAGGTGGAGAAGATTGCCAAGCTGAGTCATTTTTCTCTTTTAAATATATAATCGTTTGGTGAGTTTCTTCCTGCCCTTGTGAAGTTATTGACAGAGCAGATTTTTTGCCAAGCTATGAAAACCCAGTGTATGAATATGTATCCACACATACCTTGAAAATAAGCTATTAAAAACAGAAAAAAAAAGAGAAGAACTTGGTTCAAATTCTGTTCGACCTCATAAGCTCTAGGTTACGGTACTGATTAGACCTTGAAGGCAAGGCTGGCAGATTAATAATACTGGATAATCAACTCAATTTTTTGGCCTAGCCAAATTAATTTTTTTTTTTTTTAAATGTTCCTGTCGTAGATGCAGACTTTAAGATAGGTCAAGTATTTCGTATGATAAAATGGATGTTGCTTCCCATTCAAGAAATTGAATCTCAAACCCTTCTGAATAGCTCTGCATGTCCTTTGAGGATATTTCAAACAAAATAGAAGTTGGAAGGGGAGCACACTGTTCCTCCATCCTTGACAGCTATGATGAACCTCGTCTGACGAAAGATGTTCCTCCGTCTTTGTGCCAGATGCACTTGACTCTTAATCAACAGTGAAAGCTTGTATCACAGAAGCTCTACTCCGTTCAAAGCTTTTTCATTCTTCTCAGATGAGAAAAGAAACAGAACAGAGAAAATGTAGGTTTAGTTGCACACCTTTAATAAACAGAAGTTGATGGCCTTTCTTCACATTTGACATTATAAGCTATCAGTTTTGATGGAGAGACTTTAAATAGGTAACTTGCCAGGTTACGAGTTACTCAGTTTAATTTTATTTAATTAAAAAATATAAGCTCAAAACAGCCAACCACACTGAAGCTGTTTAAGAGGACAATACCTTGAAGTAACAGAAGATTTCATTAATTTTTACATTTAGAGCAGCATTTATCAGGCACTAAAACAATGAGGATTGACAGCTCAATTAGGCTGACAGTAATAAACCCACACTAAAAAAACTAAAGAAAAACTCAAGTTTTTATATCTGACTTATGGTGAACAACAGCTTTTAAATACAAAAGGATGATGTAAAATACCTTTCTTGGATTTCTGCATTGGGAAATGTCAGAATGAACAGATTTGCTAAAATGAACCCGATTCCTAATGCTTTATGAAAATCGTATACACTAAAACATAGGTTTTCTAATATCTAAATAAAACATTGTTGTATTTTGTTTTATATTAAAATACCTTTTCAGTCTTTCTACTTCAAAATTCACTTGTATTTTTTTCCCTGGCCGTGTCTTTGTGAAATTTCAAAAAAGCAATTGCTGTAGCTTTTTTTGTGCGCGTCATTGTTAGTCTAAGAGAGCATTATGCGCACTTATTTTATAATTTGCACATATGCATTTGTAAACAGTTCAAAATTTCTGAGATTTGCATGAGGATGTTTGACTGTTTAGTAGTGTTTTGAAGGGCAGATTTTAGAAGCAACACTGCAGAGTCCAAAATACACAAGGAAATTTGATCTGAATACACTTTGCCATTGATATCCAACATCTGCGCTTCACTCTTGAAAAGCACCAATTGCTATCAGTGCACTGAATTTCTGGGTTCTTTCAGAGATTATGCTTAAGAGCCAAGATCTATTATGAATGATCAGAAACATAGAGCTTTCTCTTCAGCCTGAGCTCCTTTGCATCAGGGCAATTCACTCTAAAACAGCAATAACCACAGGAGAGGACAGTGAAATACTAGTAATATAAAACCATTCATGTGTGTGATAGCTTCATTAATGAATCGTTGTGAGTAGTTTCCCCAGACAGAGGAGTCTTGTGCCTGAATATCTGCTCTTATTTCTCACGACACATCAACTGTGACAGTCAAATGAGATTTGTTATAAATCTTTACTTGGGGCAGTGTGTAATCTGACAGACTTCAGAATGTAAGAGTAAAGTAAAGCATATTACATTAAATATATGAATGTTACTCTTATGTTCAGTATCTTTGAAAGAAAGCTTGACGTGTTTGTGAAGTTATTATATGATTCCACTGGTTTTATGAATATGGTTACTGTTTTTAAGTATAATGCATCTTAAACAGGCCTAAATGAAAATAAATAGTGTGTGTGTGTGTGTGTGTGTGTATACAGGTGCATCTCAATAAATTAGAATGTTGTGGAAAAATTATTTTATTTCAGTAATTCAACTCAATTTGTGAAACTTGTGTATTAAACAAATTCAATGCACACAGACTGAAGTTTAATTCTTTGGTTCTTTTAATTGTGAGGATTTTGACTGACATTTAACAAAAACCCACCAATTTATGTATATATATATATATATATATATATATATATATATATATATATATATATATATATATATATATATAATGAAAAAAATACTATACCTGCTTATACCTTTGAGAAATATGAATCTAATCTCTTTAATCTAAATGTATTATTATTATTATTATTATTATTTTTTTTAAACGTGAATTAGTGAAAGGAAAAATCAATTTAAATCAAAATCATTATTTTAAACAAATAATATACATATATATATATATATATATATATATATATATATATATATATATATATATATATATAATACACACAATATACAATTAAATAATATACTATTAAAATAATAACGATCTATGATGAAAACATGAAAAATACTGCATAGGAAAGTTAATTTTGCTGGAGTTGGATTGCTGTTTTGATCTATTTTTAGAGCCGACATCATATGTACACCCGTACCTTTAACACTGTCAGATCTCCATTGGACTTGATGTACGACACTTCTTCACCCGGGGACATGGTTTTTACAGCAGAATATTACCTATAAAAGTAAGGCCATGAAGAAAGCTCTAAATATAGCTGTGTGAATGTTGATAAGGTGTGCCTTTGTTCTCCTTCTCAGTGCATTTTCAAAATAAAGAGAAACTTTTTAGAGGATATTCAAAGATATTACATTTGCCCTCAGCCTTACGAGGGAGCTTGTTTAAATCTGACATACCACATATATAGAGAATCTACAAAGAGAAATGACAAACCTAAGCTGACAGTGAGAATTACAAAACCCTCCAAACTTGATTAAAAATATACATGCATCTATAAATGTGAACATCATAGATACAAACTGTGAAAGTTACTGAAGATTTTATATAACTGATTCCATTTCTTTCTCTTTTTTTACCAGACAGTGGTCTTCTCATCTGTGAAATGTATGCACTTGTAAGAACTGTACCACCCACTGGTCTCCTAGAAGGAATAATGACTTCCCGAGAGAACAGCTGGGTCTAGAATCCGCTCCAGTTATATGATCCAGTCTTCCTGCAGAACGTCTATCCTTTACTGACCCCAAAAACATAGCACAGACTTCCATATTCACTCCAGCTGTGGAGGAGATTCACTAGGAAGAAGCATATGGTCAGGGGTGAGTTACCAAGTAGGACAGGCAGTAATTTCTGCAAAGAAACAAACACTAAGGCTGTGGGACGTTCACCCAAGCTTCAAAGTCAGGAGGAAAATGCTCCACAAAGGCCAAACACAAAGAGAGACTCACCTCAAAGACTCAAAGGCAGACCAAAGTGAAAAAAAGAATCAAAAAGAAGCTGAAGGGCCTGATATTGAATATAGCACAATATAGTCAAATCACATCTTAATAAAAGTGCACTAGGAGAGAGCTGATATAAATCTAGGTATTGACTGAGTTATGATATATTGGTATTATTTTGAAAATAAAAAAGTAAACGTTTTTACAACATACACAACTGTACAGTGCATAACCAAACAGAAACATCAGCTGACAAATTGTAAAAATAAATCTAATATTTTAGTCATGGTTTCATTTAATATATTTATTTTATGTATTTTATTATTAGATTTATATTTACTTTTTTTTGTTTACATTGAGCCAATTAACAGATGATTTTATCCAAGCGATTTACAAATTAGGTCAATTTATTTAAGTATTTTAATTACATTTTATTTTATTTTATCAAACCGTACACTGTCTCAAAACCTAAAACAAAAACTTGTATGGTCAATTTTTTTTTTTTTTTTTGTAGTTTTACAGAAGTGGTAACTATTATTGTGAGATTTTATATAACAATTTTCCCAACAAAATAAATTTCTTGAGTGAATGCCAATAGTTGAATTCTCAGGACCTTGCTGTAGGGATTTTTTGATATTTTAATTGCAAAAAAGGCAAAATACGGCTCCAGAATACTCAATAAGAACATATATAATAAAGGAAATTATAGAATAAAGCAGTTTAAAGGCTGTTAGCTAATTCTGCTCCCCAAGCCTTTTCTCTCCATCCATTTCGTACTAACATGAAGTGATAAAGTTTTCTGGACACCATGAAGAACATATCATGTAAAACACGATTTTCCTTTTACTTTTGAAATAACAGAGATTCATGCATTATTTAGACATCACAAGCAATGCAAAGTTCCCTCTTCAGTCCCCTCAGAACATTTCTGGAACGTATGCTTCAAATACGGGTCATTCAGAAACCCTTAAGGAATCATGAGCGCATTAACATATGGCCGCCCACGGTCATTCTTATTTAATATTTAGCAGCTTAACATGCCCTGATGAACAACAGTGTGCATTATGCATGCCACAAAATTACATACTAAAAAATTATAGAACATGGAACCTTTAAACAGTACATACAGGCTTAACAAAGATCCTCTACTTCAAAATAAAATAAAATAAAATAAAATAAAATTTTAAGATTACAGTAGCTGATCTGAATGTCCAATGTACATCCAGTGTCCAAACAGGATCAAACCATGTCGTGTTAATTCAGCTAAAACACACTGCTTGGTTTGGATTTTTACCACTGCATTCATACTTATTCAGCTACATTGGAAGGTAAATTAAATTAAGATGAGTAATATGTTGCTAACATGATGACACATTTAATTCCATCAGACATATTTCTAGTGTAAGCAGCTGCTCAGTCAGATGAAGCAGTAGTTTGATGCTGACATTAATGCGCCATGAAAACAAACATGAATCGGGACTTTCTAGTCATTTCCATTAACATGCTGTAATAGTATTTGGCTCAGTTTGGTTAGTGAATGTTTAAGTGATATTTGTGACTAGCTGTAAACACTGTACGTCTGTCTCCTTATATAAAGCAATTAAATGATAACAGATATATGTATGACACAGTCCGTTTCGGGGAACACATTTAAATTGATCTCTGCTAAAGTCAATGGGCTGTGTTTGAAAACAGCTTTGGTGGCAAAATTGAAAATATTGAGCTGCATTTAGCTAAACTACCTCCTTAAACATTAGGATAATTTGTGGCACGAACAGCAATAAAACAACGGTAAGAGTGAAATTGATCTGCACATACACATATTGAGTTTCTACTGGTCTTAGTTTAGGCAAAAGTCATGATCTACTATTAAAGGGTTAGTTCACCCAAAAATTGAAATTCTGTCATTAATTACTCACCTTCATGTCGTTTCAATGTCATTATGTTTATTACTTAATGGTTCCCTTTCAGTCGGTCACTCTCGACGCCACGTCGGATGACCGACGAATATGGGATATCGCTGCGATAGACCAATCTACTTCGAGTGTAAACTAAACGAGCCAATGCACATTGGCATGCAATTATTGCATCCAGCTGCCGCTGATCACTGCGTGAGTATAAGAGGGCAGCAGGTGCAATGCATACCAGCTTTTCGCTTCGGAGCCGAGCGTTAGTATCGCTCTGCTCAACTGTGTCTGCTGTGAACTACGAGTTCAGCACGCTCTCGGAAGCTTCGTGTGTTGGCGAGACGGCGCTTCAGCGGCGGTCGTTCCTGTGTCGAGTGGATTTGCACACTTCAGGTTGCACTACCCCTGTCGTGTTGCAAGCGGCCATCTCCCCTGTGCGCCTCAGCACTGAAAGAGCATTTCCTAAAAGAGCAAATTCTCTCTAAAAGAGCTTCACGGGTGCGTCTTTGTAAAGACGACGGATCGTCCTTATAAGGATGCCGTTTCACCCGTGCGTTTCTGGGTGCGGTCGTTACCTGGCACCGGGTGATGGTCACGATCGCTGCCTCACGTGTCTGGGCGTCGAGCACGCTGAGGTGGCTTTCGTGGATGAGTCATGTTCTCACTGCGGGAATATGACCATCTCGGAGCTGCAAACCAGGCTCCGCTACCTTCAGGGGGGCGGAGTCCCGTTGCCGCGGCCGCGATCTGGGGCTCGTTCTGGCGGCCGACAGACGAGAACCACTTCCGGCAGTAGCGCGAGTGGTTTGAGGATCACAGTGGTGGCAAACCCCGCAGGGAACCAACCCTCTGGGGACCACCACTCCTCTAGCACCTCCGATCCAGTGGAGCAACCCACGGAACGCGCTGGGCCCTCTTCAAGGAGCGTACCAGCGGTATCCAGTGGGACTCCCCCCGACCAGATGTCGATCTCAGCATCGGAGGGAGAGCTGTCGGATCACGGTTCGGTTGCGCTACCGTCCTCTGGGATGGTGACAAAGCCTGATTCGGATCCCGAAGTGGCAGCTATGCTTTCCCGGGCCGCCGAGAGGGTAGGGCTCGAGTGGAATCCCCCACCGCGTCCCGAGCCCTCAAGGCTGGATGATTGGTTTCTCGGGGTGGTGCGCGCTGGTTCTCAGCGCCCCACCCCAGTGCCTTTCTTTCCGGAAGTGCATGACGAGCTCACCAAGTCGTGGATGGCACCTTTTACTGCCAGAAACCAGCCGGTGGGCTCCTCCTCCCTCACCACCCTCGAGGGCGGTGCAGCGAAGGGGTATTCAGGAATCCCGTCGGTGGAGCGGGCGGTAGCGATGCAATTGTGTCCTAAGTCCGCCGCCTCCTGGCGTGGAGACCCGGTGCTCCCTTCCCGGGCCTGTAGGCACTCGTCTGGTCTGACCGGCAGTGCCTATGTGGCTTGCGGGGAAGCTGCTTCCGCCTTACACGCTATGGCGTTACTGCAGGTGCACAAGGCTAAGGCACTGAAAGACCTGCACGAGGGTGGTCACGATCCAGCGCTTCTGGAAGAGCTCCGAACCGCCACTGACCTTGCGC
Source organism: Carassius auratus (assembly GCF_003368295.1). Classification (NCBI taxonomy): domain Eukaryota; kingdom Metazoa; phylum Chordata; class Actinopteri; order Cypriniformes; family Cyprinidae; genus Carassius; species Carassius auratus. The sequence goes on along the minus strand of NC_039243.1, from coordinate 23,001,315 downwards.
TTCGAGCGACGAAGGTCACCGCGAGTTCGCTGGGTCGTGCGATGTCCACATTAGTGGTCCAGGAGCGCCATCTGTGGCTGGGTCTGGCAGACATGAGGGACACCGACAAGGTCCGGTTTCTCAATGCCCCTGTGTCCCAGACCGGCCTCTTCGGCGACGCAGTCGAGATTTTGGCCCAGCAAGTCTCGGCTGCCCAGAAGCAGACTGAGGCGATCCGACACATCCTGCCCCGGCGGGCAGCTGCTGCTATCTCCACCCACCCGCCGGCTGCAGTGCCCCAGCCTGCTCGTCGCCGAGGGCAGCCCCCTGCATCCGCCCCTGCTCACGCGTCGCATCTGCAGCAGCCTCCAAGTGGTGCCGTTGAGCTGGGCACAGGCAGGCTGCCCCTCCCGTCCTGGCCCCCGTCAAACCTGACGGTAAGCAGAAGAGCAAGAGGCCCTGGGACGGGTGACCCAGAGAGAGGTAGCTGCTTTCTGGGGGATGGTGTAGGCACCTCTCCCTCCCCTGGAGGAGGGCCAGGCGGAGAATTTGGAAATCTCGACAGGAGAGTAGTTTCCTCCCTCTCTGGGTCCCAGGAGGGCACGGAGAGTTGCGGACGGCCAAGCACCGGACCTCACTCATCCTCCTCCTTCGCCAGATGGCAGCTGCGGGCGGTTCGAGAGCGTCAACAAAGGCCCTACTCACGCACCCTCTGCCAACCCGTGGAACCAGGTGAGCCCTGCACCCCACACTCGCACCACACTCCGGCCTGCTCACAAGCCGCCCGAGTTGGGCCCCTGTGTTCCACCTCGCTGCCCCACTGCGGGTACGGCTGTGGTTCTGCTGGTCCCGCTTGTACGGTTCTTAGGCGCCTGGTCAGCGCTACCCAGCCCGTCTCGCTGGCTTCTGCGAACCATCAGCCTCGGCTATGCGATTCAGATCGCCCGGCTTCCCTCCAAGCTCTGCGGTGTCCGCTTCACTACAGTGGAAGCGTCCGATGCCCCTGTCTTGCGGAAAGAGATCGCAGTCCTACTGGCGAAGGCCGCGATAGAGCCGGTCCCTCCAGCCGATATGAGGAAGGGGCTTTACAGCCCGTACCTCATTGTACCCAAGAAAAGCGGTGGGTTACGACCGGTCTTGGATCTGCGAGTTTTGAATCGGGCCCTCTATCGGCTACAGTTCAAAATGTTGACACAGAAACGCATTTTCAGGTGCGTCCGTCCCCAAGATTGGTTTGCAGCGATCGACCTGAAGGACGTGTACTTTCATGTGTCCATACTTCCGTGCCACAGACCTTTTCTGCGGCTTGCGTTCGAAGGACTAGCATATCAGTACAAGGTCCTGCCCTTCCGGCTGTCCCAGTCTCCCTGTGTCTTCACGGAAGTCACGGAGGCAGCTCTCGTTCCTCTCAGAGAGCAGAGTGTTCGCATTCTCAATTGGCTGATACTAGCACAGTCTCGAGATCAGTTGTGCGAGCACAGGGATGTGGTGCTCCGGCACCTGAGCCTGTTGGGCCTTCAGGTCAGCTGGGAAAAGAGCAAACTCTCACCATTGCAGAGGATCTCTTTTCTCGGTATGGAGTTGGATTCGGTCGAACAGACAGCACGCCTCACAGAGGAACGTGCGCGGTCGGTGCTAGCCTGCTTGAATACGTCCAAGAGCAGGACGGCGGTCCCACTGAAACTCTTTCAGAGGCTCCTGGGGCATATGGTGGCCACAGCGGCACTTACACCGCTCGGCCTATTACATATGAGACCGCTCCGGCACTGGCTTTATGGCCGAGTCCCGAGGTGGGCGTGGAAGCGCGGCACTCACCGGGTCCAAGTTACACCGGCCTGTCGCCAAACCCTCACTCCGTGGTCAGATCTGGCATTCTTATGGGCAGGGGTGCCCCTAGAGCAGATCTCCAGGCATGCTGTGGTTTACACGCATGCCTCCACCACCGCCGGGGGGGCCACGTACAACGGGCATGCAGTCTCAGGGGTTTGGACGGGCCCGCAGCTGCAGTGGCACATCAATTGCCTAGAGTTGTTAGCAATGCACCTTGCCTTGAACCGTCTCAAAGGTCTCTTACGAGGCAAGCCTGTGCTGGTCCGATTGGACAACACTGCGACTGTTGCGTACATCAACCACCAAGGTGGTCTGCGCTCTCGTCGCATCTTGCAACTCGCCCGCCACCTCCTCCTTTGGAGTCAGAAGGTTCTGAGGTCACTTCGTGCTGTTCACATTCCAGGCCTGCTCAGTCGTACAGCCGACGAGCTGTCTTGAGCAATGCTCCCGGGAGAATGGCGACTCCATCCCCTGACGGTCCAGCTGATTTGGAGGCGGTTCAGAGCCGCTCAGGTAGACCTGTTTGCTGCTCCAGAGACCTCTCACTGCCAGGCTTTCTACTCCCTGACCGAGGGAACTCTCGGCACGGACGCACTGGCACACAGCTGGCCGCGGGACCTACGCAAGTATGCGTTTCCCCCAGTGAGCCTTCTCGCACAGACGTTGTGCAAAGTCCAGGAGGACGAGGAGCAAGTCTTACTAGTAGCGCCATATTGGCCTACTCGGACCTGGTTCCCCGAACTAGTGCTCCTCTCGACAGCCCCTCCTTGGCTGGTTCCTCTGAGGAGGGATTTACTGACTCAGAGACGGGGCACCATTTGGCACCCGCGTCCAGACCTTTGGAAACTCCATGTTTGGTCCCTGGACGGCACGCGGAGGTTCTAGGTGACCTACCCCAAGAGGTAGTTAACACCATCACTTCGGCAAGAGCACCGTCTACGAGACACGCCTATGCCTTGAAGTGGAACCTGTTCGTTGAGTGGTGTTCTTCTCGCCGAGAAGACCCCCGAAGATGACCGATTGTGGCCGTGCTATCCTTTCTGCAGCAAGGGTTGGAGCGAAGGCTGTCTCCCTCCACCCTCAAAGTCCAGGTTGCCGCTATTGCTGCGTACCATGACCCTGTGAATGGGAAGTCTTTGGGTAAGCATGACCTCATCATCAGGTTCCTTAGAGGGGCAAGGAGGTTAAATCCATCCCGGCCCCCCTGTATACCCTCTTGGGACCTGTCTCTAGTGCTTAAATCACTACAGCAGGGCCCATTCGAGCCTTTGCATTCAGTTGAGCTAAAGTTTCTTTCATTGAAAACTGTGCTCCTGCTTGCACTGGCCTCCATCAAGAGGGTAGGGGACCTGCATGCATTTTCGGTCAACGATTCGTGCCTAGAGTTCGGGCCGGCTGACTCCCAGGTAATCCTGAGGCCCCGGCCTGGCTACGTGCCCAAGGTTCCCACTACACCCTTCAAAGACCAAGTGGTGAACCTGCAAGCGCTGCCCCTGGAGGAGGCAGACCCAGCCCTGGCTTTGCTTTGTCCTGTTCGAGCATTAAGGTGCTACGTGGACCGGACGCAAAGCTTCAGGACCTCAGACCAGCTCTTTGTCTGTTACGGAGGCCGGCAGAAGGGGAATGCCGTCTCTAAGCAGAGGATGGCCCACTGGATTGTGGATGCCATAACCCTGGCTTATCAGGCTCAGGATGTGCCCTGCCCGTTCAGGCTTCAAGCTCACTCAACTAGAAGTGTTGCATCCTCCTGGGCGCTGGCTCGTGGCGCCTCGCTGACAGATATTTGTAGAGCTGCGGGCTGGGCGACCCCTAACACGTTCGCTAGGTTCTATAGCCTTCGTGTAGAGCCGGTATCCTCCTGTGTTCTCACCTCAAACGGGTAGTGGCACTGAGAGGCCCCGGTTAGTGTCGGCTTGCTAAAACTGCTCCAGAGTGTCCGAACTGTAGACCCTGTTGAGATCCTCCATCACCCTAGGCAGCTGGACGCGGCGGAACGTCCGGCGCCAGGCCTTCATGATGAATCCGTGAGAACCATGGAAGGCTGGGCTCCATATTGAGACCTAAGCGGTACTCGTATGTGTATAGTCCACGGTATAGCCTTAGAGCCCGTGTTTCCCCGGCAGACTTCTGCCTTCCCAAGAGGGTTTTAATCACCTCAAATTTCTCCGTATACTCCTAAACGGATGCTATATGTGTATTTGCCTCCGAGACCTCCTTCGGGAAGGATGGGGCTTCCGCAGCGTCCCGGCTCCAAGCGGACCGGGTACGTTTTCCCAGTGTTATCCAATCTCACCCAGTGAGGTAGTGCTTTGACAATGGTGAGTGGAGCTACTTGTTCTGAGCCCCGGCCTACACCTAATAGGGGCGCAGGCGGCTCGCACAGGGCACTGGAAGGGGCAGCACCCATGGCGCTTTGATAGGGATCCCATATTCGTCGGTCATCCGACGTGGCGTCGAGAGTGACCGACTGAAAGGGAACGTCTCGGTTACGTATGGTAACCCTCGTTCCCTGAAGGAGGGAACGGAGACGCCACGTCCCGTCGCCATGGTTGCTGTACCGCCGCTGAGCTGCCGGGTTCCCGGCTCGGCTCCTCAGCGAAAAACTGGTATGCATTGCACCTGCTGCCCTCTTATACTCACGCAGTGATCAGCGGCAGCTGGATGCAATAATTGCATGCCAATGTGCATTGGCTCGTTTAGTTTACACTCGAAGTAGATTGGTCTATCGAAGCGATATCCCATATTCGTCGGTCATCCGACGTGGCGTCTCCGTTCCCTCCTTCAGGGAACGAGGGTTACCATACGTAACCGAGACGTTTCTTTTATTAAGGGTTTTATTTATTTATTTATTTATTTTTTGAGCATGATACAGTAGATGTGTTACTATGAATGGAGATGTATGGAAACGATTCAGTATAAAAATTCTACAAAGAATAAAACATTAATTTGACCTACATCATTATATTCTTTAACAAGTTATATGTACATATGTTTTGTCATTTCAAGTACTTTTAAAATGATTTTTTTTTATTCTCGTTTATTAATTCCATTTGTGTCACCATTGTATGTTTAAACATTACATTCTTACTACGCTTATTTTAGTTATTTACAACCACAGCTTGCCTCTTCCCAGAGCAGTTATTAATTAAACAGCATTATTATTTTAACCATCCATTATTTGTTTGGCCATCATCCAGTTCATTACTATGGTAAGTGACAGTTCACCCTCTATTAAGTAAAGACAAATGTTGTCATTTTATTCTCCATCATGCTGTTCTGCACTTTTTATAGCTCAACCTGTTTTATAGCTCAATCTGTTTATGCACAAAATTGCAAATAATGTAACACAAAATGAGCCCTTCTGTAGAGAATGTGCTGGGTAAATCTAAACAGGTTGAATAGGTGCAACGATTCCAGCGACTACTGCTGGTCTTTTTAGAAGAACCTGATGAATCATGTTCAGTCACTGGTTGAGGACCGAATTGAATGGAGGTTGTTGAAGTGACAGAAATAAAACTTCTAAATGTTTACTCTTTGGACCATACACATTTATTTTTACCTGTTGAGGCGTAAAATTAACCCACTCAGCTAAATATCTTGTAAGAAATATTCGGAGAGATCTATTTAACATAGAGATGTTAGATAGTAGTGATGGAAATCAGTTATGTTCTCATATAAATTTGGTTACATTTTATTTTGATAGCCGACTTTAGAAAGGCTATAACTATAAGTAACTTTGCAACTACATGTCAGCTAACCTCTATTAATAGAGTATTAGGTTAGGGTTAGCATAATTGATATATACTTGCACATTGTCTTATAGTCAATAGAATGTCTGTTGGGAACCACCAAAAAAAAATAAAAAAATAAAATTCAGTTCTAATACTGACTTCTAATAGTCAGGACTTGACTTTCTGATTTTCCATGTTTTCCTGAATCAGACTCATTTTATCTTGAATAATGTTGTTGCACTAAAATGTCATTAAGACAGTTAATGATATTTTCTACATTTGGCCCACTTGATTTATGCTAGGCTGCGTGCATGGACAGGGAGTTTTTGCCAAGAGCAGAACCATACCGCCAATCCAAAATAAGTGTTAAGTGTCCATCATTTTGGTGAAGTGGTCCTGACAGAACTGTAGTAGTGGACTATCAAAATACATTGTTACTCAACTTTTAGTTAACTCCATAACACTTGGGTTTATGCACCTCAGTTTTTGAGCTAAGGGAGGAAAAATAAATTTATGGATAAATAATGTTCTCTCAAAAACTGGGGTGCTTAAGCTTGGATCAGTGAGGTCAGTGAGGTACAAGTGCAACAAGGTCAAAAAAAAAAAAAAAAAAAAAAATCCCACTAACCTACAACAATTGTCAAAATACATTTTTGAGAAGTTGTTATATCCTGTTTGAGCAAAGTCAGTACATTTTTGTCCAATTCAATAACATTAATTAGCATTTCTGGGAAAAAGAAAACCCTCTCTGGGTTAAAATAACCAGAGGGTTTAAAAAAGATTTTGAGATGTGATGTTTGGGGTTGGTTAACATAGAAGAGTATGAATAATTAATACAACGATTGCATACTGAATATGCATTATGTAATACAAAGGACCTGCTGGTTATTTAAATTAAATCATTATGATTTTTTTTTAATCTATTTTATAGTTGACTAAAGCCACACACAACCAGTCTATAAACCGTCCCGGTGCAGAGTTTGGCTGGTAACTGCACAAATTTAGTCATGATTTTATAAAATTGAGTTTATGTTATGTTATGATAATTTTTGTCACCTTGCACATGCAGACAAAAGCTGAAGTTATTGTCACAACCAAAAAAATGTCACAAGATTGAGAATTTTATATATTTTGTAATTATTATTTTGCAAATCGTTTAGTAATTAATGTGATAACAAGCCCCAATTTTTCTGTATATTCTGTACTTCTGGCCTATATGCTATAGTTTTGAATATAATCTTAATGTCCTCTTGATACAGAGATTGCAGTCATCCTTGACAAAGTGAAGCAAGCATTTGAGCCAAGGATGCTCTAGTTTGATATGCATACACCATAATGCGCTGACTACTAGACCATGATAAGTTTTAATTACAGCCCCTAGTATCCTCATCTGTGATTATTAGCAGAAGTCATTCTGAATCCCTTAAGTCAAGCACACCAACTCACTTACACACAAAAGGAAGCAGGTTTAAATTGACCTTCATCCCTTGTGATTTCACCTTTCTGCCTTCTCTGTGTTGGCTGCATGGAACAAACACAGCTTAGGTTTACAAATCTTTGTCAATGACTTCCGTTGTTTTTTTGTCAATCTGTCTCTTATAAATAGACAATCACCTGCAGCACCCCACAGCCATTGTTTGGAAAGTTAAGAATGGTAACACACAATTTGATCAGGCTTGTTTTGTCTCACGAGATATGAAACCGGTACTTTGTAGCACAGACTTTTAAACTTGAGATTGCATTAATGTGGTTCAGAATGATTTTCCACAACACCACCTGACCGTCTGTATGTGCTGACTCCACAAATAAAGGCTGTGTTATTGAAAAACTGAGAAAGATTTCTCTCTGGGTCTTCTGGATTCTATTAGCTGGGAAGGAAAAGCTATGAAGGAAATCATTCGGATTTAATTTTTCTTCTCCAGGGTGAGTGTATGGTAGTGTATTCCTTCACGCTCTCCAAAAAGCATAACCTTTGACTCTAACCATGAGTTCTGGCGAGTGCACCGAGCAGTCATGTCCATTTTTGCATCTTAATCTAAAGTAAATGTGAACTAACTTCTAAAGCTATTTCAGTGAAGATCAAAAGGCTTGGAAAAGCTCAAACTAAAATCCTGTCAGTATTTAGATTATTTACCCTCATGTCATTCTAAATCCAAAAGTTGTTATTTTTATTTCAATCAAAAAGAGGTTTTCTGTAGAATCTTGCAAGTGCACATATGTCAACTCCAAAAAGACCATAACCGTTTTTAAGTGTTGATTCCCATTAGTTAATATTAGCCATTAACGAGCAATACTTCTGTATTTATTAATCTTTGATAACTGTTCATTTTAGTTAATGTTAGCTTGTGTACATTAAAACATACTAACAAACAAAACTTTGAATTTTAAATATATATATAAAGGAATTAACATTGAGATTGAGATTGATAAATGCTTTAGAAGTATTTTTCATTGTCAGTTTATGTTAACGTTAACTACAGTAATGTTAACAAATTGAATCTTATTTTAAAGTGTTACCAAATAATTGTATTAAAATATAAAAAAAATAAAATAAAAAAAATAATAATATAATGAACATCTTGCATTAACAATGTAATAAATAAAATTTGGGGGTGCACATTATTAATATTATACGTTTTTAAGTTGTAAATAAAACAGTTTGTTTTAAAATAGCTATCGCAGTCTTTATACTTCAAAATGTCACATTTAATTCCGTGTGTTGCTTGCTGTACATTACTGTTCTCTGTAATTATTTGTCAAATTTACTAGCAATTTCTATTAATAGTAATAGTAAGTCTAGGCTTGAACTATCCCTTTATCCTAATGTTCATGGAAAATAAATAAATAAATAAATAATACAAGCAAAATGCGCATTCAAGCAGTTTTTGCAGAAATTAAGTATTCCATTCTTAGTGAAGGACAATCAATATCAACGTCATAATCAAATCGTAATCAAAATCCTGCATCTCAAGGAATAAAATAACATTATGACCCAATCACGATGCATTGACATGTTCGCTTTGTGTGATTATTGTGCTATAGATAGATACTTATTATATTCAAATCTTATTGTAGTAGTGCCAATTATGCTTTTCCTAAGAGGCCTTATTTTTAAAGCTCTTTTATTCTCACAGAATCTTAGATGTGCAACTTTTGAATGTTAAATATTTTTTTCATTTTTATTTTTTGTCTGTGAGTGCTTAAGGAACCACAGTGGTGGGATTTCTCCTCTAATTACCAAAATGTTGATGATGAAAAATGACAAAAATGCAAAAACTGCAGATAGATCCCAGACTGCTGTGTGGAATGCGAGCGTTTAACATTCTGTCAGAGTTCTGCTGTTCGCCTGATGCATGTCAACATCCTCTTTTGATAAGAGCAGCCGTTGAAATTCTCGCCACACTCTCGGCGGAAAAGAGTGGCAAAGAGAAAAAGGCAGCACAGGCGTGAAAGCCACGCCACATTACTCAGCAGCTGCTGACTGATTGCATTTCACATGCAGCACTAGCAAATCTCAAATTGCTAACCTTCTCTTTACACGCTCCCCATTGTGACACAAGGGGACAAACCTGCCAGGACAGAAAAATTCCCGTTGTGTAGTTTATTTAGAATTGGCTATGTTTCATTTGCTGTTGACCCTCGGGGATATATTCTTCTCAAGCTGGGATATTTTCAATGCCGCAAGCCACAAGTGCTGTGTTTTGATGTTTGCAAAGACGCACAGACTTACGGGACTGTTAGGTGTGATATGACTGTGTGTCAAATGGATTTTCACCCTATTCTGATGTCAGGGTTTAATTAGCTAAAACATTACAGACCTGTCTGTTTGTTTCATGCATTGCCTTTTAGTTTCATTTATTCATTTGGCAGACATATTTATCCAAAGCAAATTACAGTGCATTCAAGCTATACAATTTTATCAGTATTGCCTGGAATCAAACCCGTGACCTCAGCATTGCTAGCACCATGCTATACCAGTGGAGCTACTGGACGGTTTTCTTTTGGAGGTTCTACATCAGTGAAGTCCAAAAGGAACTTGTGAAAGACAGCTTGCCAGATGTAATATGCCCTGAAGTTGGCATCTCCCCAAGTTTATTGGAGTTGTGTGAATGCTTTAATTTCAGCCTAAAGGATAGGCATTTTGTATTTCATTCTCTTTGCTTCTCTGCAGTCACTATTTCTTGTACTCACTTAGCTGCTACCTTCAGATTTATTTATTTATTTCCCTTTAGATTTAGTCAGTATTCTATATATATATATATATATATATATATACTATACAATTTATTTTTTACTTGGATTGAAATGGCATGCCATTTATCACGAATAAAATAATAATTTATATGTTTTTATTATATATATATATATATATATATATATATATATATATATATAAAATATATATATATATATATATATATATATATTTTACATTTTGCATGTTTTAATGCAAACTCAAATGGCAAATATTTATAAATTATATTATGAATGATTTAAATAATTTTATAATTTTTTATTGAAGATAATTTGATTAAAATGTACAAAATTATAAAAAAAATGCAATGTGTCAAATGATAACATACCAAGTACTTTAAAAAAAAAAAAAAAAAAAACCTAACTAGCTTTTAATAATGAAACATGCATATATATATATATATATATATATATATTTATATATATATATATATATATATATATATATATACTGTATATATATATATATATATATATATATATATATATATATATATATATATATATATATATATATATATATATATATATATATATGTATTGTGATTTGTAAAATGTGTGAACTCATTTTAAAAACTGCGCTTCAACATTTATACTTTGACATTAGCTACTTTTAAGATGTTGCTGGGTGGTTAACACTTTAACTGAGACTGAATTTTCACAAAAACAAACAAAAAAATGTAAATAAAAAAATACCCTGCATGTGTGAAAGTTATTACATCCCCAAATCCTCAGGAATCTCTTTCTTTAAAATTTCACTTCAGTAAAGTAAAGACAGTCATTCATAGGCTCTCTTTTTTAATTTTCAATTTTAAAATAGTCTCAGTTACTAAAATTACCCAAACCCTATCTTCCCTTGAACAGGATCCTAAAGAATGACTTGACAGAATTAAAAAATAATGCATTCTGGCAACAAAGTGTATTTTGCAAAGAAGCTTGGCTTTTGTTAGCAGTGCCAGACTGCAGCTTGAAAACATCAGTCTGAGATCCCTCTGTGAGAGTGAGTGATGAGCTGCTCTCTTTCTACTATTATGTTTTAATTAGCACTGTCAAACAAAAAGCTTTTCTCTCACACATATGCTCTTTGTTGCTTTCTTATTGCATCACTGGTGTGATGCCATGCTTTTTTTATAGGGTTGTTTATTAATGTATGTAAGTCTTTCTCTCTGATCACACATCACAGAGAATACAAAGAGCATGTCCTGCAAGCTCACAAAAAAATCTGAATTCTTTAGATAGCTCTACCTTTGACCCTCTGTTCCTGTTTTTATGACATTTGGGAGAGTTCTCTCAGCTTGGCCCTGATTCGACTTTCATCAGACTAAGGTTATAGTTAGAAAGAGGGAAAAGAGATAATGTTTGCCAATGAACAGGAGAGCATGGCTGAGACGGAAAGACAGAATAAGAGAGAGCTAGATTCTTCCCAGATCCCTCGAGGATGAGTGAGAGAGGAAATAAGAACAACCTTGCACACAACTCTGCGTCTGTCTCCTCTACTGGTGCATATCCAATCACCTGCTTTTCCTGAACTATGACCACCAGGGGAATTCAGCGCACTGCCTAATCTATGGAGCTTGTCGTAAAACAGTCTGTAATAACCACATGCCTTCTTCTCCATGACTCCACAGGGTAATTCCTCCTGAGGAACAGTCCATCCCAAAATATACTGTGAAAAGTGTTCTGTCATTATTTACTCACCCTCATGTTGTTCCAAACCTGTATTCTCTCGTTCCATCCGTGAAACTCACAAGGATAATTTTTAAAGAATGTTTGTGCGGTATTTAGACTATTCAAACTACAAAACAACCAGAACTGGAAATGTAGGGATGACATCAATGTTTAATATTATTATTATTATTATTATTATTATTATTATTATTATTATTATTATTATTATTATTTCAATTGTTGCTATACAAGTTCTGCTCATTTCAAAGTGCAAGTTTCTATCTTCATTGGTTATATATCAATACATTTTGGATAAAAAAGAAAGTCTATTTAAAAAGTGATGATTTATAAACATTATAAAATAGTCCATATTTTATTTTGACCATGGTTGTGAAGCTTTTATAGACTTTCCAAGTCTTCTGAAGTCAAACAATATCTTAATTTTAAAATTCCGAACTAACATTTGGCTTCAGAAAACATTAATTTTGTCACTTACTGTAGATTACATTTATCACCAATCATAAGTGTATACTCACAGATGGATGATAACGTTGATAAAAAAAATTAAATAATAAAAAAAAGATCCCTGTTCACATTAATCCATAAAAATCACTTAAAAACTTTGTTATTATCCATGCCAGGCCAGTAGATGGCAATGTCACTTTGTAAAGAAGCAATACGTAAACTTGTAATATGCATGTGCATGACATCACATCACCAGTTTTACAAATCTGCATTTTTATACAGTAGTTTACACAGAGATGATAATGGTATCATTTTCAAAAACTTGCACTTTCAAACTCACTTTCAAAAGTTTGCATTTTAGGCTGTTGTGTAAATGGACGACCAAAACGCATTAAAATGTTTTCAGTTTTTACTTGAAAAGGGTGCTGTGTTAAACCTCCCGTGATGTATTCATTTCATTTGCTAATTGTGATATAATTAACAATTTAATTCCTTGATTTGTAAATGGTCTTTTGCACATGCTCAGTTTTCTGCAAATGTGTTGCCTCTATAAAAACCATCCTCCCAGTTGTTTTTTACCCTGCGTTGCACAGCATGGTGGATGTGCATTTGAATGAAGTGATGTGTTTAAATTATTTCTAGTTATATGCCCAGTAATAGTACTCCTCTATATCATTTTATCATCATTGTTGTTGCCAGCTGTAATCACTTGAAAATGAACACAAACGTCTCTTTAAAACAACTTGTTTACTGCCTGATTTCGGTAGGAGGTAATATTACTTTTAACATTAATTGATCCAGGCAATTCAAATTGACCATTGCATACTCTGTAATGAAACTAATTTACATAAAAGGCATGTTTGTGCTAAATCTTACAACAATTACTATGAGATTCATATGCGGTAGAGCTAAATGTGCCTGGTCAACTCAGATTGCGGAAATTAGTCATGGTGTTTTTGTGCTAAAATACCCAGGTCAAAAGTGGCACAACCCCATTATGTCATCCTTTCAGTAAATGTAAATATTTGGATGCATTATCTGAAATAGTTTAGGTCACACATAGCAGGATTTATATTGTACAGTTCTTGTTACAATAATACATTATGGTCTAACCGCGTTCTTGACACTGAAGCAAATTAATTTGTTTTTAAACTGCTTCATGGAAGAGCAACCATAATATAATTACCGTAAGAAACATGCTCATGTTGCAGGGATGAATGGACAGGAAGTGGATATTTACAGGTAACTTAATTACTCTCATGGGATGAAATGCATCTAGGCCAAAGATATGAGGATTCAGGGCCATTAGGACATGGCTGAGAGTCCTAATCAAAATAACAATGTGGACAGGGGAGTAAAAAAAGAACAGGATCTTATTTTGTGAGGATGCTGGAAGGAAACCCATCTTTCCATTTTTCATACCTGCAGTGCTGCATTGTTATCTTGAACATCACGCTCTGCAGCAGGACATAATGAATGTGATTTTCACAAGAGGCTCAGGAAACGATCAGCCTGTCTACACAGCTGACTGACAGTACGGTAACATGAATCAATATGGTAGACCGTCTTAGAGTTTGCTGCTTTGTTGTTCATAACAGGACAGATGAACTGGTATTTATTGTCTCTCAAAGGAAAAACAATCCATTAAAACAGTGCTTCTCAAATCTGTCCTGCAGACAACCTCACCACTGCACATTTTTTGGATGGCTCCCTTTCCTAACAGATCGGATTCAACTTATCAGCTCATTAGTAGAAACTCCAAGACTCAGAATCGGTGTATACGATAAGGCAGACATCCAGAATGTGCAGTGGTTGGGATCTCCAAGACAGCTCTGAGTAGTCTGAAGTAAAGTTAAAACACACAAAGAGATTGTTCCATAGTAGTCCACAAAGAGTACAATAGACACATGCACAGACAACACCAATAGTCCATAAAACCTCCACACCACAATGGCATCCCTAATGCAATGTAACATCAGAGAATAGCGTAATCTCAACAGCTCTATTGGTCTAATCTCTGCGCCTCTGCTTTATGCTTTCTGTCAGGTAGACAAAGTTGTCAGTCAGATTGGCAAAGCCATTTTCAGTTGTCAATAGGATGGAGGGGGAGTGCTGAGCGTCTCAATAGAAAAGAAGAAATTACAGCGTGACTGAGCTCAGTAGAGACCCGTCCTACTGATGATGGATCGACATCTCTCTCTCTCTCTCTCTCTCTCTCTCTCTCTCTCTCTCTATATATATATATATATACTGATTGAAAGACATTCAGGGGGCTACAGATAGATTGAAACAGACAAATAGAAGCACAGTGAGAATGTAAGTAAAGTCTGACTGTGTAGATGGGAAGAATAGAGCTATTCAAACAGTACTTCAGCCCTTTTTTTCTAGACATTTGTTTTTTATTTTAGATTTTATTGGACTGAGTGACACTCTCACTCTCCTGTTTTCTGTTATAAGGTAATCAGAATCATGGTGAATCAGAATGGACTGCATCAGCCATTTCGAATATCGTTTTAAACAGCAAACCATTTCTGACATTTTCTAAGGCAGTTTTTAATGCATGGTTGCCATGTGACATATTAGTCTTTACAATTTACAGTATATTGTATAGTTCAGTGAAGTTAAACAATACTGTAGCAGGCTAAATAATTGAACAGCTCAAATGTTCAACATATTTTTATAAAACATAGTTGCCTCTGCATGCCCATATTAATGCTATACAAGCTACAGATTAATATATATATAAACATGACAGATTCTGACAATATTTTAGAATTTTAACATATTAATAACTTATATTGTCCCTCTTAAGATTACAAAAGTAAATTTAAAGCTGCAATATGTGATTTTTGTAATTGACCACAAGAGGGCGCATTTCCAACAATAACAAAGGCGAAGCTTGATGACGCTATGAAGCAGGTGACGATGGGAGATGTCGTTTTTAATGCGTTTTCACCATAGCAATGTATCTAAATTGTATAAATGAATCATGATCACGGATGAGGTAATTTATTCATTTTTGTAGTACCTGTATATCTGATCGTATTATTTTATGTAATACCCCTCTCTCCCGGGTCCTCTCTGACGCTCCGAGTGGGGCTCAAACCAGGGTCTTCGGCATGGGAGGCGGACGCACTAACAAGGAGTTGTGCAGTGTTACGTGTTTATGGTCAATGCCGTGTTGTTTAACGTGCTCAAACCAATCGTTCTAAAAGTAAATTTGAACGAACATTTGCAAGTAATGACTAAATATACTTTTAACAACACATATCCGATTGTATTTAATTGTACTGCCATAATCTTGGTCACCACACGTGATAAAAATCCTTACCTTAGTACAAAGAGCAATATAACTTTGTTTATAAGTGCTATTATTGAAACTGAAACAGTCCATTTGCCACGTTATGTTATTTTCTCACAGGTAACGTTATTGATAAAAAAATGCTACAGTGACAGAATGTACAGGCATGTGGTGTAATTCATATCTATTAAAATCATCTTTACTGTAACTATTATGTTACTTGTACAATAACAAAATAAATAATTGATTTGCTTACCTGTCTATCAATACACTCGCGAGAGCAGAGTCTCTGTCAAGTCGAAGATTTTCGCGCTGCTCTCTCCATCTCGTAAAGTCCTGGCAGATATTTATCCTGGTTTTATTCCTCCGTTTGTCACACAGTCTGCGTGTATCCGAATATGGACGCTTACGTTTTACTGGCACTTCAATACTCGCCAAAGAGTAATCTTGATCCTTAACAACAACAACCAAACCATACGCGCGGCTATAACATAACCACCACTTCCGGTGTGGTGGAACATCACATGGTCTACACCGGAAACAAAGTATAGAGCGGACATTGCGTCACTGAGAGGCGACATTTCTTTTCCGGGACGGGCAGTTATTTAAAATCGGATTTTCTCTGAAATAAAAAATCTTTGGAGACTTTTGAGATATTGTAAGTACACAACTGGAGGAAATATATCACATTTTGCAAGTTATTTTCGGAAATTTTATTACAAAATTCCTCCATATTGGAGCTTTAAGGGTCAATCAGCTCTTCCAGGCAACAGCGTTTTCACTTTTATCAGTGAATATAAGTGATGTTAATCGGGGGTGTCAATGAAGGGCAATGGAAAAATGGACAAAATCTTGGAATGACTTTGTAAAGCAAGAGTGCAGCAGTGTCTAAAGGTCTGATCAATTGCATTGGCGGACCATCATGATCAAAAGCTTTTAAAACTCCCAAAAATTGCAGAAGCAGCACATTGAATCAAAGACATCGTGTGATCTATTCATCTGCTGATAGGGGAGCTCAAGTCTCCACACTCCACCACTCTTACGTTTCTGATCTACACTTTAATGATCATGTCAGCATTTTAAGACTTTCGTCCTATCAGATATATGCTACACTATCCTCTCTTCAATTTTTTCCCACAGCCAAAACTTCATCTATCAATTAATTGAATTACTCTGGGCTCCTGATATGCTGATGTGACTTGGAAAGCTCTTTTAGATCATGTTCAAGGTCTTTTTTGTTATAAAGTATTTAACACAGTAAAATTTGAAAGTAAAATATACATGTTCATTAGATTTATTTAAGACATATTCTCCCTAAAGTTCACAAGCCACAATGAATCAGGTATATCTACTCTTAAAATTAACGTTTCTTTAGTAGTTTAGCAAAGAACTCTGTTGTTATCAGAAATTACTGAGCTGGCTATGGTTCATAGGAGATAAAAGTTGTGTGTTCTTCGAGAAAATTTTGTGTTACTGTAATGCATATTGCCTGGGGCTCGAACTCGGGACCCCCAGATCGCTCACAGCCATCAAGGCCGACAAAATCACAAATTAAAAAAAAATTATATCAGTTTAGATTCCACCAAGTTAAATGTGTATTTGTCTGCATTGGAATAACTCATCAAATAAGAATTCAAGAATTTTAGTCTGAAGTGCAAAACTCTTTTAGATTAATACTACAGTCTTTATTTTTAATAGTGTATACATTGAAAAAAAACATTTGGTGTTGAAACAATTTTCTCTTGCTGACAGATACATTTCCCAAACAATTACAAAGAAATCGCAAGTAACACATTGAATTTTGAAGAATGCTTCTCAAAACTGAACCCAAATGCTTTTATCAGAATATAAATGCAAATATAATCAAATCCCAAATGTAATTTCACAAACGCTGAATTTCTGCTGAAAGTTTGAATAGTAATTCTGAATCAGCTACTTTGTTTTGCAAACTTCAAGTGTCGGAATATAATATTCATAAGGGAAATCCATAAAGGCTTCATTTAGGAGGAAGGGCAATCAGGAATCCCAGTCAAGAATCTTTTCCAAGGCTGTAAATCCCTGCACTAAAGAGGATCAATAGGCAGTTTTGAAATGGCAGCCAATTACTGCTAGTTAATTACATACTTAACATACCCATGGCTTTTAAAGCTCATGCACACATATTTGTCACTTCAAATTACCCTATCATCTCTAGCTATTCTCCATTCATCTTTTCTCTCTAGCCCTCATCACTATTTTTTTTTTTTTTTTTTTGATAAGCTGTATAGTGACCTTGAGCATCTGCACCGCTGCAGTCACAAGGGGCCAGAGCTTGTTGATGATGAATCCATCAAAAACTTAGAGCCACAGTCTAAAGCTGTGATAACCATGACAAGTTTGATGTTTTTATTTATTTATTTATTTTTTTACAGCCTTGACATTTAATAAGATATTGTAATAGTTTTTGTATAAATGTATACTTGTAATATTTGAAGTTAGGTTTTATTATTATTTTTTGTTTATTTTTATATTTTCTGCATGCTTATGTTATTTAAGTTGTGTGTGTGTGTGTGTGTGTGCTCTTGTTTTTGTGACATATCAGGACACAACTCTGTATAATGACATGGGTATGACACAGGTATTACAAGGATAGGGTGACTTATGAGGACATAACCCATGACACCCATAACCCATTTTTTTTTTGAGAAAGTAAAAATGCACAACGTTTCCTGTGAGGGTTAGGTTTAGGTGTAGGGTTGGTGAAGGGCGATAGAATATACAGTTTCTACAGTATAAAAATTATGCCTATGGGATGTCCCCACTTTTCACAAGAAACAAATGTGTATGTGTGTGTGCATGCGTGTGTGTTTGTGTGTGTGTGTGTGCGTGTGTGTTTGTGTGTGTGTGTGTGTGTGTGTGTGTGTGTATTACATTTTATACAGTGCATACTGTCCTGTGCATTTGATGTCTCCATGCTGGCTTGCATTTTAGCCTCAACTGTGCAGCTCCATATCAGGTATATTTGACCTTTGTACCCCTCTTCACTTCCTGTGTCCAGAAAAAAGGTCTGCTTTCTGACTATCTCTACAGAGCTCCTCAGGCGATGACCATTCCAACAGCAGATATTGCATGCAGTTCTCCCAAAGTACATAACCCATATACTTTGTTGTTTTCTTTATGTGTACTTTAGATGTGCCTTGGCATGATGCTTCACACCACTTGTCGATAAATGCTTTCCTTGACACGTTGTGGGTTTTGAAGGCTTTGTTTTAGTGATCCAAATCTGTTGCAGATTCTGAGATCTACAGTGCACAGCATTTCTTTAAAAAGATCAGCAGGTCTGTGAAGATATGCATAAAATTGCCTGGCTGTGTGACCCCCATACGGTCTGACATTTGGACCTAGTGTACTCAGAATGTACCTGACGCTTTCCACAAATAGAGTACAAAACAAGGCATGGATTTCTTAAAGAGACCCCCCACCCCCCAATGAAATGCTAAGAGAAATGAGCACAACACCTTTAGAAAATGTTAAACTTCAAAATCAAAGTTGAATCTTTACTTAGACGGGCTACAGTGTTTGAAAAATTAAATGTAAATGTATGCAATGTAGTTTTAGCCTTAAACAGTAGACAAACTTTAAATAAAATGTATAAATGAACCAAATTAAATACAAAATGTAAGTAAATTAATTATTTAATACATTTTTACATTAAAGTTTTATTTAAAGTTTATTTGTAACAAAACATGGTTGCACAAATATATTACAGTATATTGTATAAATATTTGAATATGCAATAGTTAATATGTAAAAAAAATGTTTTATGTTTAATGAATTATAAAACAAAATCAGATTTGTCTCTAATGCTTAAAATAAAATAAAAAAGTCACGGGACACCAAAGTGAAGCCATAGTATTGGTTTCTGTAGGTTGTGTGCAGACAGTATAGCACACACTACTTCTGAGGCCAGTGTAATGTAAGGTGAGAAACTTTCTGTTCTTGAGGTGTGAAAGAAAGCATGGAAAGGGTATTAGTTTGCATTGAACAGAGTGTGTGTGTCTTTGTGTGTGTGCCAGCATTTGCAGATCTTCAGTGCAAATTATAGTAATGTGGTCTGTGTGCGTTTTGGTCACAGAAAATTATTTGGAGTCACATTTTAAAGTGTAAAACCAGTTGTACTGTATGAGGTATATTAGTGTATGTGTGTGTGGTATCGCAATCCAATCCTTTAATCCTAAATATTCATGTAGCAGTAACCAGCCTAAGGGCACTGTAATGCAGCTACTCTGCACTACTTTCTTTCTTTCTTTCTTTCTTTCTTTCTTTCTTAATCTATGCTCTGTGTTGTGTATTGTATGCTTTTCATACTTTTTTTTTTAATATTTATAGCTTTTTTCTATGATATCATCCAAATTTT
Source organism: Carassius auratus (assembly GCF_003368295.1). Lineage (NCBI taxonomy): Eukaryota > Metazoa > Chordata > Actinopteri > Cypriniformes > Cyprinidae > Carassius > Carassius auratus. The sequence continues at coordinate 22,981,691 of NC_039243.1, read as the reverse complement.
GTGGTTCTTTGCTTTTGTAAAATCGTCAAAGAGCAATTTACTTTCAATTCCCTATCTTTCCTTCCTTCCTGCTTTGTGCTGAATCATATTTAAGTCTCATTAACTTTATGCATTTTTCTACAACATTTGCTTCTCTATAAATACAATGGCTCCAATAATAACAAGCACATTTTCGTGTAGCTTTTATTTGTCATACCACTAACTGATGCTTGGACAATATTATTAATATAATTACTTTCTTTTTGGACAATTAGTCAACAAACCCTTGGCAAACTCTCGAAGTGTAATGATGACTGTTGACATGAAGGGTCACCTAAAATTTTAATCAAGCTGGGAACTTACTAAATACTGGCTCATTCACAGATTTAAGTAATTTCAAGTTCATTCTGATTTGAACGTGAACGAAAGTAGTGTTTTCTTAGGTGTGCTGTTCAATTTGTAATTAGGCCAGCCATTTACACAATTTTAAGGCAAAATTGGCAGAGTGGTTGAGAACATTCAGCCAATCACAATTAGATGAAGTAGGTCGTGCACTTTGTCTGTCTCATGTGACGTTTCACCTTTATTTATAACACAGTAAGCTCAAGAGAGGCTAAAGAGATGCAGCTTTCCTCTGCAATTTTTACATTTATCTTAATTTTTGTTTTTTAAAAGACATTGCCGCCTCAGAGAAAAGTTATGGTTTAAATATAGGCTTCTTGCATCACATAAAACATTTTACTAGATTTAATTATTGTGATTATCTTGATTATCATGAGACTTGATTTTGACAAGGAGCTGGATGACATCCAACTCAAAATAAATGATTTATACAGATGCACAATGACAAACTGGATGCACTCCACAGGCGTGCGATTGTAATTAGATTTCCATTGCTATATTCTGGCATTAGATGATTTCTAAATGTCTTCAGATGAATGACATAATGAAAAGTGATCCAAACAAATGTGTTCCACTCTCACTAATTAAGAGTGCAAGAAAGTGGTTTTGTTGCTTGTGTGTGGGGGGCCATCAAGAAATAGATTAAGTACATAGGATGAGCTTTAGTCAGAATCAGGTGGGTGGTTCAAATATGTGCTTAATCTTCTGAATACAGTGTCTGCCAAGCGCATGACAGCAAACTCACTTTCAGACAGGTGTACAAATTTTTTGTACAAAAAAGTTTAAGAAACATAATTTGATCTTGTCATATTTATTTTTTATTTGTGCAGTTTAATCGGAAAGAAAAAAAGAAAAGAAAAGAAAAGAAAAAGTCTTTGGTATCTATTTGTTAAAAGAATGAATTGCAGTTTCCTGGTAGAATTTATTGCACAAACTGTCTGCCTGATGATTTTGTGATTTTATTTGATAGTGATTTTTCAAAATCAGAATCAAGTAACAGTGTACTCAACACCCAAAACAAATGTTTGCTTGTTTGTTTGTTTGTTTATTATTATTTCTTGACAGGTCACTCTCAGTAAAAATTTTGGAATAATTATTTTGAATATATAAATGAATGCATGATTATATACATTTGGAATAATTATATATATATATATATATATATATATATATATATATATATATATATATATATATATATATATATATATGAATTAATAGCTATTATGGCAAAGCTGATTTAAATATATATTAAAATACATTTATTTTAAATTTTAACTATTTCACAATAATACTGTTTTTTTAATTCAGTAAATAAATTTTAGATGAGCAGAAGTGACTTTTTTTCAAAAACATTATAACATCTTAATTATTCAAAACATTTGACTAGTAGTGTTTGGTGGGGGAATGACATTTGGAATGGGTTTGGAATTACATTTATAAAAATACAAAAAAATCTCAAATTCTAAGTTGCATTGTGGGTGCTTAGTAAATAAGCAGTTTCTTGCACTCAGTACGGTATGCAACTATTGAAAGAATTCATCCATTAGAGTTTTAATTACAATAACAGCCTATGTCTGCCAGTGACAAGGACCTAGTCAGGGTCTCTGATCCCATAACCATGACCTTGTCCTTGCATTCATCCCCTGCACACAGTGAAGTGATATCAGTGAGGTATGTACCAATTTGCAATTCAAATGATGGATATTGACTTCAAACTGTGCCTACAGCGACCATGAGCCGTGCAATATGTGTATCAGCCACAATTCCCCAGTCACTCCTCCACAGGGCATTTTCCATGACCCTTAGATGGATAGAGAGTGTCAACATCTGTTTAGGTGGCAGAGTGGAAAAAACAAAGAAAGAAGCAATTTGGGCAGGTTATTCTTCAGGGAATTTGGGAGTAACTCAGTATCACCTAAATGCACAAACACCTCAGTGCAGCACTTACACTAATGTAGTCATCTGATATCAGCCTGTTTTATGGAAGCTCCCAGGTGTTGGTCCTTCATTATTACTTGACGAATAAATGGGCTGAGCTGCTTATGTGCCTTATGGAATATTAATAGTCTTTATAATGCAAGACCTGTCCCCCTGTTCACACACCCACCCTGTTTCTGCTAAATGAGCCTGAATTGTGAATTATTTAAACTTGTTTTATTTTAAACAAGACTAATAACTCCTTGAGGACATTAGCACCAAGGTGATGTGCCGTTAACAAGAGCTTTACAAATGCTATGGAGAAAAATCTCTCCAAAGAATATGCAAATAATGCGTGTAGCATTATTTATTTATTTTATTACATTTTTTTATTTTTTACATCTCAGACTTATCCAAGGCCATGGACACTGACGTCTACAGATATTCTTAGGAGACACATTTTTGATTATTGAACTGAAAAGATAAGCTTGAGGGATGTAAACATGCTTTATGCTGTAGTATTGTCAAGCTTTTTAAAGAGCTTCATTGTAGAAATGGATCAATAAGTGACAGTTAGCATCTTTTGTCAGTCTCAGTTGGCAATCTTTCTTTAAAAGTGAAGTATATGCTTTCAGTGAGAACGGTAATAGTGTTTGTCAGTCAGTGTCTGCTGACTGTATTGTTAAAACTGTTGCTTCATTGTGATTTTCTAGCCAGCTATACACTGAAGAGAGAGAGAAAGTGAAAAAAGGGTGTTTGTAGGAATCAAATAAAATGAAACATATATATATATATATATATATATATATATATATATATATATATATATATATATATATATATTAGGGGTGTAACGATACGCGTATTCGTATTGAACCGTTCGGTACGAGGCTTTCGGTTCGGTACGCGGTACGCATTATGTACCGAACGGTTCGTTGGACTAATTAATTATATTTGGAAAATAAATAAAAAATTGTAAAATATAATGATATGCGTTCAACAAGGTAGCCCAATAACCCAAACGGCGTAACAGGCAACGCCCCTGACACCCCCGAAGAAGAAAAAAACACCAACTTATATGTTTATGTTAGACTAGACTACTAAGTCAGGCGCTCGCTCACTCAGTACGCGCTGAAGGCTCATTGCAAAATGGCCAATGCGTTTAACAGACCAGAAATATAAGATCCTCCAGTAACCAACAGGTCTGGTGTTTGGGTGCACTTTACCAATCGATCGGGGCATCCAAACAAGCACAGAAATCAAAATGGACTAGTATTGTACTGTGTCAGAATTTCCTGAGCAGTACGATACAATTAACAGGCCTGCACGTTATTAGATAGAAGAACTGTTATAAATAGAACGTATGCACGGGCAGTTTTGAAAACTCCACCTACTTTGTTCTTGGAGCGCAAATCGCGTTGTATCTGAAGGGCAACGCTGAGCCCAGGGTCCAGCGCAGCGCAGCGCATACCGCGTCCTGTGTGAAAGACCCTTTGGCCATTTTCCAACGAGCCTTCAGCGCGTACTGAGTGAGCGAGCGCCTTACTCTGTAGTGGAAAACGCAGGTTTTAAGAACATGCTTAATGTAATTGAGCCCCGTTACAATATTCCTTCACGAGCCCATTTCAGCCAGACCGTAATTCCTGCTTTGTTCCAAAAAACATAAGCCCTAAAGAGAACCAATTGAGTAAAAACACACTATATAAAGAGTTTTAGAGTTCCATAAAAAGTTTAATCTTTGTATTTGTTCATAACTACTACAACAATATAACATTTTCATTTTTTTTAATAAGGAGCTGTTTTTGCTTTATACAGTATGCTGCTAAGAAAACACCATAGAAGATGGGTAAAGAATAGCTCCATCATTGTTCAATGTAAAAAAAAAAAAAAAAAAAAAAAAAAAAACATACTTTGTTAGTTTTAATTAAAAAAAAAAATTTAATCAAGGAAATGTATCTGCCAATTTTTTCTTTTTGCTGTATCTAAAACATACCGAACCGTACCGAACCGAACCGAGACACCAGTGAATCGTATCGAACCGAACCGTGAATTTTGTGAACCGTTACACCCCTAATATATATATAATATATATATATGTAAATTAATTAAATATATACACTACCATTCAAAAGTTAAAAAGTTAAAACGTTTAGAAAGTGTGGGGTCATTACAAAAAAAAAAAAGAAAAAAAAAAAGAAACATATTTTTTTTTAATCAAGGATACGTTATATTCAATCAAAAAGTACCATAGAAACATTTATAATGTTACAAAATACTACGATTTCAAATAAACATTATTCTTCAGACTTTGTTATTTTTATTTTTTTGTTCTTCATACTTCATTAAGCAGCATGGCAATTTTCAAGTAATAATAACAATAGGAAGAAATGTTTAATAAGGATCAAATCAGAATATTAGAATGATTTCTGAAGAATCAAGTGACACTGGAGATTGGAAAATTGAAATAAAATGAATTAAAATAGAAAAGTTGGGCAGGTATCTAGCTTGCCCTAGTCTGCTAAAAATAATCAAAATCCTGCTTGCAATTTTAATTTCCATGGTGACAGAGACTTTTCTTTATTGGTGGTGATTTCATTTAATAATTTTCAGTAGTGGTAGTATTTTTGGAAATGGACCTTATTTAAAAATGATGTTGAAAGAAAGAAATAAAGAAAGAAAGAAATAACAAGTTGTTATGAACCATTGCTTACCAACCTCAGAGTTCATGGTAGATCTGTCTTAAAGTTTATACAATTACTCAAAAAAAAAAAAAAAAAAAAAAAAAATCAATTATGGATAATTTGAATGGGTTTTGTACCTTCAGACCTTCACAATCTGTTAAATCCAATTGCAAGGACCTCAAGAGGCACTCCTACACACACACACACACACACACACACACACACACACACACAGGTGACCACAAAGCCTGCCCCATTGTCAATACAATTATTGCACTCAATTGTTTTGATGAATATTTCATTATGTGTGCATTTCTTGTTTAGCCGGAGCCGGAGTGTTCAGGGGCTCGGACTCGTAGATCAGAGACACACAATTACATTCTGTTCCTGCTGAGAGAAGCAACTGCACTCTGTCCCCTTCTAAACTCCATTAATGAAGGAAATTATATTTCATATGGGAATCCCAGTGAGACAGGGCTACTAAATTATAATGCATACATGTGTGCGTGTGTTTAGGTATGTGTGTATATTTTTCACCGTCTACTGAGACCAACAATGCGGCTTGAGGAAGATGTTTATCACTCTCTCTTTCTTTTTCCTCTGTCTTCCTCTCTCTCTCTCTCGCTCATTCACACTTTTTTCTTTTCTTTTTTCTGCTAGCATCATTTCTATTCAGACAGCAACACAAACACTCTCCTTCATAAACACACTATTAGATTATGGAAATGAGAGCAGGGAGCCTCTATTCCAGCTTAATTCCTAAAGGAAGACGCTTTATCTGAACTAATAAATATAAAACATCACTGCATCAGGTGTTTTGTGAAGGCTATTGTGTAACTATAATGCAGAATATGGAATAATAAGCACAGTATCTAATGGGGAAAAGCTAACACGCCCGACAGTGCCTCATTAATGCTCTTTGGAGACTTTGTTTCTGATGATCAAAAGATTATCAACAGACTCGGTAATGCGACGCTATTACTGAAATTATGGAATACATCTGAGGTTATGATATACTGTCACAAACAATTGGCTGGGAAATGCAGAAACCAGTTTGAAGAAACTCGTACCAACAAATTCTTATGTGAGTTTTCTGACTGGGATGGTTTTTGCCTGGAGGGTCAGAGACTAACTAACTTCGGGAGAACATGACCTGGAAAATTAGCAAGTAGGAGTCATAATGAGTCATTTTATATTACAGTATAATCTGTATATATTAAACATTTTCTTTCATTCTCTTAAAAAAATAATAATAATAATAAATACAAAAAATAAAAATTGGATGATGTCCATTTTTGGAAAATTATTTTTTGTTAATTTTAAATACTCCCACAGTTTATTATGTTGCCCATATATTTGAAACTTGATGAAAAAAATAATAATAAATAAATAACAAAAGAATATGTCTGGAATCAGTAAAAAAAAAAAAAAAAAAAAAAATCATTACATTGTTCTGACTCATATCCGTTTGCAAATATCTGTGTGCCAAATGACTTGAGATGTTGAGTCTTGTTTTCTGAAAAAAAAAAAAAAAACATCAAAATTAAGTGATTCCCCCTCAAGGGAACTTCGAACTGCGTCCTCTGAAGGGACACTATGGGGAACACCTCGTCGTGACCCGTGTCTGAAGCATACTTTGAAAAAACACCAACTCGTTGGCCGGTGACAGCGTCTGACGTCACTACCGGCGCGACTATAAATAAGCGACCGGAGAGCACGTCATTTATCTTCTTCGTCTTCATTTGACTGTTTTGTTTGAAGTGTGCGTCTGAGGAACGACCACGGTAAGAGCGATCTTTACTTTTGTTATCATGGCTTCCACTAGCAAGGCGTTTAGACAGTGCGTGGATCCGTGTCAGCGTTATTTGACACCGGATGACACACACAGTCTTTGCGTTTTTTGTTTGGGCGAAGAGCACGCGCGCGATGTCCTTGAGGGGGTGATCTGCGTGCACTGTGAGCGTTTTTCCATGAAAAAGCTCCGCTCTCGTTTGTCTCTCTTTTCGAGGAAAGAGGGACAGCCATCTGTCTCCCGCGGCTCAGGACCCGCCGCTGTTGAGGCACGGAGGAGAATGAGCTCGTGGGGATCACAGGTGGACCTCGTTGAAGAGTTTAGAGAGGGACTTTCCCTTTCTCGCTCTTTGGCGGCGGACGAGAATGAACTTCAGGAGGAAGACGTGTTATCATTAACCCTTTCTGATACTGAAGTTAGTGCTCTGCTGGGTTCTACCCAGGAAGAGCAGGAGATGTCTGAGGTTGGCGAAGAAGCTGAGGCTGAGCCTTCTCAATCCTCCTGCCCTGCGTATGAGGAGCTGTTAGAGGTTATGGATCGTGGCACAGCAAAGTTAAACTTGCCATGGAAACGTACCAGCAAAATAACGCCGCGAGGTCGCCTTGATGAGCGTTATTTATCTGACCATAGCCCTCCAGCCCAGGTGAGCCTTCCATTTTTGCCTGATTTACATGCGGAAATCATGAAAGAATGGAAGAGGCCATTTTCTTCTCGCATCCATCGGTTTCAGCATACGAGTTATGCTAACATCGAGGGCATGCGCGAAAATGGCTATGAGAAGATGCCCCCTGTAGAAGAGACGCTGGCTAGCTATCTCTCTGTGGGGGAAACATCCTCTCTTAAATCTCCCTCTTTGCCATCTAAGCCCCTCCAGGATACATCCCGCTTAAATGGCAAAGCATACGCAGCAGCAGGTCAGGCTGTGGCTTCATTGCACACTATGGCGGTGCTTCAGGCCTATCAGGCTGACCTGCTGAGGGACCTGGATAAAGGCGAGGGCCTTTCAGCTGATCAGGTGGCCGAGCTGCGCCGCACCACAGACCTCTCTCTCCATGCTACCAAGCAGGCCGCCTCCGCCATGGGTAGGTCTATGGCTGCCATGGTAGTAACGGAGAGACATCTGTGGGTGAACCTGGCAGACATCGGGAAGAAAGAAAGGGGCTTTCTTCTCGATGCTCCGGTCTCGCCTTCTGAGCTTTTCGGTACCTCCGTCGAGATGGTGGTCGAAAAGTTCAGGGAGGCAAGGGCGCGCTCAGCTGCTTTTAAAACCTTCATTCCACGAAGGTCCAGGTCCGAGCCCGAACAACATAGGGGTCCTGGCCCGTCTCGTTCTGAGGATCAAAGACGGGCGCAGAAGGCTAGTGTCGCGGCTCGCGCTCCTCCCCCGCCTATGGGCAGGGGCAAGAGGAATCGTGGGTCGCGAGGAGGTAAGCAGGACCTGAGGGATGTGATTCAGACGAGGCAGCGTTCTCGTCCGAATCAGAGCGATACCTAGAGAAAATGCTTTCTATGTTTAACTTCTGCTTTTTTCCTCCCTTGCCTGAATTCCCCTGCGACCACCAGCTCTCCACCTGATCGAGGTTAGGTGGGGGAGAATTTCTCTCATAACAGTCTCATATACTGGACCTATGATGTTTTTGGTTGGTTCTATATTCATAGTAACCACCTTACTGATGGTCCGGACTATAAGGAGGCGCCCTGTGAGCAGGGTCCCACTACAGGAGGATGGGTGAGTATGTAACCCTTTTTCTGTATATACTTATGGGTTGAATTGCTGGTGGTCATATGTCTACTAACTTTCTAAGTGAGTCTCTTTTACAGTGCTCAGTTATGGTATCTACTAACACCCGTCAGCACCGTCCTTCCGGCCTCGTGCTCTGGTATTAGGCGGCCGAGATCACGGGCTTCTGTGGGAGCCTCGCTGATCATCAGAACTGGCACGGCACTGCAGGAGATTTCATGAATGTTGGCCAGGTTACCCTGAGGGGCCTCCTGACCGCTTATACAAAAAAAAAAAAAAAAAATGGGGCGGTTCTCGCAGTAGTTTTTAACAACGGGCCCCTTGTTTTCCCAGAAAAGGGTCACGTGTTAGTACGCTACTCTGAATTCAGAGTTCCTCTCATTTTCCCCTTCAGAGTGCCACGAGAACCCCTCCCTAGAACAGTATTTTAAAATCCATACTATGGTAAGTGTGCACGTGTATTCTTTGCGCACTTTCTGAAATCCACTCTGTGGTAAGTTCGCACGCTAAGGCTCTGCGTTCTTTCTAAAAATCCTTTATGGTAAGGGCTTCGCGCGGTTGCTTCGTGCCCTTTCTTGAGTTGGTGTAAAGCCCCGTTCATCTTGGGCGCCACTCCATTCAGGTATCCTTGAATACCTATCTAGCAGGGTTTTGCTACCAGGGTTCTGTTGAGAAAGCTCCTTCGAAAAATTTTTGCAAGAGCAAACGGTAGCCCCTGTGTGACAGGCAAGACCTTGTATAATACTGGTTTCTTAGCCGTATCCCTTTAAAGGAATCCTTCCTATTCCAAGCCTTTAAGCTCTACCCCGGGTCGAGGCCCTGATCAATTAAATTGGGTATGTAGCTTAGGCCTTTGGCCGTAAGGGATAGTGTCACAGACAGCTGTCTAAACGTCCTAGGGGCAACTCCCATAGAAATGGTAGAGTTGGTACTTAGTGTTCGCCATGGTCTGGCCTGCGCTCCCCTCAGCATGGCGGCGTGGGTATACTGTTCCCCATAAACGTCCCTTCAGAGGACGCAGTTCGAAGTTCCCTTGAGGGGGAACGTCTCAGGTTACGAATGTAACCAAGGTTCCCTGAGAGGGAACGAGACACTGCGTCCTCTGAAGGGGTCCCTTGCCATGCTTCGGACTCAAGCTTCACGAAGAAGATAAATGACGTGCTCTCCGGTCGCTTATTTATAGTCGCGCCGGTAGTGACGTCAGACGCTGTCACCGGCCAACGAGTTGGCGTTTTTTCAAAGTATGCTTCAGACACGGGTCACGACGAGGTGTTCCCCATAGTGTCCCTTCAGAGGACGCAGTGTCTCATTCCCTCTCAGGGAACCATGGTTACATTCGTAACCTGAGACGTTTTATGCCTAAAAAAAAAAAAAAAAGCCAATGTGTTAAGTAAATTAACATATTAGCATTTCACTGAACCACCCCACTGTGTGTTTTTGATGGTTAACTTTGTGACATACAACATAAAAAATAAAAATAAAAAATGTCACATATCTTTAGAAAGCTGTTCAGTGTGTCCAAAGTACTATTACTCGATACCAGTAAGACTTACAATGATTCTGAGATTTGTTCTGCAAAGTTTCATCCCTCAGAAGAGACAAAAAACATGTATGCAGTAAACTCCAAATAGTTCAAGAACAACATGCAATTTACTTTGTGTGTGCCTATTTTAGTCAGGTTAGGCAATTTTACAGGAATGCTAAGGGGTTGAACTTAATTCAATTATATATAATTTTTTTCCTACACCACTGACAGATATTTTATTTTGTCCTAACCAAAAACTTTTTTTTTTTTTTTTTTCAGAAAACGAGACTTAAATCCTTATCTAACATTCCTTCTCAACTAAATGTATTTTGATTTAAGAATGTTTAGATATTTGATATTGATATGCATTTGATATACTGATTTAGTAAGAATGCAATTCAATAGTTAAAATCAAATGATTCGATCGTACAATATAAATATAAAATGCTTAAAAGTTATTTACATGAGACTAGCCTTATTGCATATAAAATAGAATGTTTATCAGCACCAGGAATCTGAGCTTTAAAATAATGGATTGAGGTTATACTTTATGCTGCACTGTAGAGGAAACAAGTTTCTCTGTTAAGCTGTTATATAACACTTCGCTTCTCTTTATACTTTCAAATCACACAGGTATTTTTCTTCAAAACTTTCCTGAAGAAACGACATTAAATGCCAGCAAACTGAAGAGAAGAAGAGAGAGAGAGAAAATAAATGGCGTTCTTTTGTCTAGTCTCCCACAGAACACAAATGAACCCTAGACCTTCTGTCTGCTCTCTCTGCAATCAGAAACACTGGAGTAATTTCTCTGGCTCGGTCTTCACAGGAAACCAGGCCAGTGTGAGAGTGAAAGTCACATGAATTATGCAGCAGGGACACCTGTGTGTGTGTCTGCCGCTGGAAGAGTCCGGAATGAGAGGTATTTTACATTATATCTGGATCAGTCTGTCAGGACAGGTTTTTTTTTTTTTCACCTTAACAGCAGGTGCATCGGGATAGGAGAGCTGTGTTAACTTACAACAACCTTGCTCGGTTTACATGACCATTTTAAAAAATGTTTTAGAAATGATTATTTTTTTCTTAGTTAATGATGGAATGTGAAGCAGACATTCCATTTTATGATTTTGTAAACGAGTGTTTATTTGAAAAGTTCTCTGCATATTTTGAAACAAGTTGTAACATAAAAAAAAGGGTGAAATGCAGAGCGCAAATTCTGAGTATGAGACACCATATTTGGCTACACATCACATTACCTTCACTTAAATGAATTAATTGCATTACTTAACAGTACTGTTCATAACATTGGGAGAACCTTTCTAGAACATTACCCAAAGTTCTGAGAACATTTCCTGCTAGCTGAGAATCCATAATGTTGTCCAATTATGCAAAAAGTGTGAAAATATTTTATCGTGTGTATTTAGCAAGCTAACAATGAAATTAGCCTTAGCAAGACAAGGAAGTCTGTCATTTTTAGCAAAAATATAAAATGTATAAAATATAATTTGCAAGCCAGAAAAGCACAAAATATAACTAGAGATGTTGTGAAAAATTTTAATGTTTCAGTAAGAAATAACCGAATTCTCTTTAGATTTACAGTGCATAGGCCTACACAAGTGAAAAAAATAAAATAAAATAATAATATTTACAGTGACAGTGTGACACATCTTTTTTTTTTTTTTTTTTTTTTAAGAATTTATTGTATACAGCTGCAGGGATAAATATGTTAAAGAAATGGATGAAGAAAAACCCTCATATATTCCTACTTATATTCTAAACAAATACATTAAAACTTCTGGTGATCAGGAACAATTATACATAAACGTGTTTGCGTGAACATTCAAAAAATTAAATGATAAAAGCAGATGTGTCTCCATTTATGTAATGACCATCATAATCATTCTGTCCATTAATTGGGCACATCAGATTCGTCGTGCATGAATCTGGTAAGATACATATGGTTGCGTGACGGCCAACAGAAGAAACTAAGCGCTGTATCTAATGGTTTTGTTATTTGTTACTTTTGATGGATAATTCAAATGACTCATATACTGGAAGATATTCCTGTTCTCTTTTGCCATCATTAATTTCAAATTTGCATATTAACAATCTGGGCATATGCAATAGTGAAGTTCGGTATCTAACTAATATGTGGAAACTTTTTTTTTTCTTTTTTTATCGATTGGTTTCCCAGTTCTTTTTTAATTACTGCAGTTTTGTTTGTACATGTACCACTACCGCATGATTTTCTTCTTCTGGTTTGTTTTTCCTTTATTAAAAATAATGAGGACTACATCTGTTCTTACATCCGATTATAAGACTGGAGTTGCTGTGCATCAAAGAGTTTTCAAATGACCTTCAATGTGACTGAATCAAAAGAGAGAAATCAAAGCCATGCTAATATGGAATACAGTAGACCAGATTAAAACATTGTTTTCACGTTGGATTTAGTCTGGGAAGAACGTAACGGACTTCAATGTTCCAAGCGAAGATCTAAAGTAATGCTTAGCAGAACATAAACATCACAGAAAATAAACCGCCACAGACAGTTTGTTACCTTTGAATTGTCTTTCATTATTATCTGATTCAGTGTGGGAGATCCGTGTGTTTGTTTGTGTGCTTGAAAGGAACTAAAAGAGTTAAAGACTTCATTATTCCCAAAAACCGTATTCTTCGGCTGTGAAGTTCAACATAATATGCATTTCAAAACCCCCCCATTGTTTGTTCTGTTGTGCCTCCTCCAAACTGAATCGCATGGTACTGATATGAACCATTATTAATTAACAGGACCGGCTGTAGCTGCAGCTGGTCTTGGTCCGTTTCATGTTGTAATGTGGAACCTTTTGCCCTTCAAACCTGTAGAGATGAACTATTATTGCTTGCACAAACAATGATTAATATCAGACGTCAAAGCTTTTTGGACTTCATCAATAAATTGTCATTGAGATTAATACTGAGAGGCAAAAAGCATGATGCATTTTAAATAGTCTCTTGCATGCTGCCATCATCCAAACATGCAGCCAGATTACTTGTTAATTTTAATACTGAGGGGGCTGTGCTGTCAACCCAGACAGCAACCTGTGTCGGCCCCTCGCAGGCCAGATGTGGGCCGGATCTGAGCCAACACTATGTTGCTGTCTGCGAAATTAATGTCAAGTGGACATTTTGAATAATATGGTGGATTGAGGTTAGGTATTTAATATTCATATTTCACATTCACACTTCCAAAAATATGTACTATAAAGCTCACGGGTGGTACTGTACCAAGAAATGGTCCTTGAATACAGACAATGAATTTCCTAATCTAAAGAGAATGCCTCACTCACTCACTCACTCACTCACTCACTCACTCACTCACTCACTCACTCACTCACTCTCTCTCTCTATCACTCTCACTCTCTCTCTCTCTCACTCTCTCACTCTCTCTCTCTCACTCACACACACGGTCCTGATAGTCTTTTAACATCAGTCCAAGATTTGGATTAGTATAAATTTCTCGAGTTCATTTCAAACCCACCATCCTCTCATCCTCCAAAGAAGAGAACTGGCAGTGTGATAACTGAATGACAAATGTTAGAGAAACAGTCCGAACCAGGATCACATCCATAATCCTTCCAGGCCTGTCAGAGAGAGTGGAAAAGATCCAGACTCAATGAATGTTTTGCTCAATAAACCCTCAAACAAAGAAAACCAATTTCTTATGAAGACATTACTTAGTCCATTTTATTAAACTGTTTACAGAGCTACTTTTGTGTTAGTATTTAAAGGAGTTCACAACAGCCTATGCTACAAAACTGGGTGCCATCCACGTATTGTAAAATCCTCAGATAATTTTGGTGTCACTGAGGCTAAAAGACCCCCCACCCCCATTTCATTTCATTTTATGCAATGCATTTCAAAACCCCTCCTTGATATGGTGATATGCTCACCAAGGTGGCATTTGCTTGATCAAAAATACAGTAAAACAGTAATTGTGAAATGATACTACAATTTAAAACAACTGTTTAATATTTTCATATATTTTCAAATTTATTTTATTCCTGTGATGCAAAGCTGAATTTGCAGCATCCATTACTTCAGTCTCCACTCTCACATGCTCCAGAAATCATGTTGATTTGCTGCTAATGAAACATTTATTATGATCAATGTTGAAAACAGTTGTGCTGCTTAATATTTTTGAGACAATTATACGTTTTCTTTTTTTGAGAAATTTAAAAAAAGTTTAGAAGTTTGAAAGAACAGCATTTATTTAAAAATAGTTTTTGTAACGATATAAATGTATTTATTGTTACTTTTCATATCAGTTTAACATATCCTTGCTGAATAAAACTAATAATTTCTAAAAAACAAAAACAAAACATACCAACATTCGACCCTGTAAACCAATAATATCAAACTGTGTTGCCAGTGACATAAGATGACCACCCACTCATTATAAAATATTTGGCTAAATTACATAATTTCATCTATGTGTTTTAAGTTTGATCAATATAAGTAGATTATGCACTAAATCATTCCTATTATGACCCACATTATATGTACATGCCTTGGTTCTATATATTTCATGAAAATTCATGTCCATAGGGGGCTTTGAAATAAGTCATTACCCAGTTTTACCCCATTAAGTCTTTTTGTTACAGTAAGTCAGCTATACATCATTAACAACAATGGGCTCCACAGGGCACATATCGTCTGAATCATAATCATCTAAAAAACACCCGCACTGGCATATGCAGCAGCACTGACAATTATACAGCAAAAATCTATTGACCGAAGTGACTTTCTGGATATTAAATCTGTTACTAAATAAGTCATTCTGAAACTGCAGGTGATGTAACTGTGAATAAAAAAAAAAAAAAACCAAGCTTTCAGCACTAATTAGGTGGATATTACTTGTGGAACTCATTTTCATCGCATTCCCAATAGCATGATCAACTTGGTAATGTATCCTTTAGGATACTGGATTTAGCCCCTGAAGGCTCTGCCATGTCTGCTAATAGCATATGATTCAGCAATGTTAAAAACCACAATCTCTCATCAATGAATAAATTGACGAGTAAATATTACCAAATCTCCATGGGCTTTTTTTGTGTGTAGGGTTGGTGTAGAGCCATAGAATATACAGTTTGTACAGTATAAAAACCATTACGCCTATGGGATGTCCCTACTTTTCACAAAAACAAACGTGTGTGTGTGTGTGTGGAAAAAACGGACAGCTCCCATCTAGTTGAATGGTGAATTAAAGAATGAATGAATGAATGAATGAATGAATGATAAATAGATTAAAAAAAAATAAAAAAAAAATAAAATAAATAAATAAATACAATTATTAATGAAAAAAAAATCGAATTCAACAATACTAAATACTATAGTAGTATATAAATAACAGTTAATAACTGCTAAAATAAGCACACCATATATAAAATTTTATGGATAAATATTGAAAAAAAAGTTAATAAAAATGACAAAAAAATTATTAAAGCAAACTAAAAATGAAATGAAAACTAGAAGAAAAAAAATATATATATATAATAAAACAACTGCTCTAGACTGC
Organism: Carassius auratus; assembly: GCF_003368295.1. Lineage (NCBI taxonomy): Eukaryota > Metazoa > Chordata > Actinopteri > Cypriniformes > Cyprinidae > Carassius > Carassius auratus. The sequence continues at coordinate 22,966,100 of NC_039243.1, read as the reverse complement.
TCCTGTATACATGTATTGTTTTAATAAATATAGTTATAAATGTAGTATTTATATATAGTGGTTATATTATACATAGTTTATTTAGCATTTAGTTTAGTTTTAGCCATTTTACAACCTACACTTATTATAATTCAGCTATATGTCAAGGAAACTATCCTAATTTTCTTCACGTGTAAGCTTAGGATTTTAATTTTATATATATGTGTATATATATATATATATATATATATATATATATATATATATATATATATATATATACAGTCTTGTTCAAAATAATAGCAGTACAATGTGACTAACCAGAATAATCAAGGTTTTTAGTATATTTTTTATTGCTACGTGGCAAACAAGTTACCAGTAGGTTCAGTAGATTGTCAGAAAACAAACAAGACCCAGCATTCATGATATGCACGCTCTTAAGGCTGTGCAATTGGGCAATTAGTTGAAAGGGGTGTGTTCAAAAAAATAGCAGTGTCTACCTTTGACTGTACAAACTCAAAACTATTTTGTACAAACATTTTTTTTTTCTGGGATTTAGCAATCCTGTGAATCACTAAACTAATATTTAGTTGTATGACCACAGTTTTTTAAAACTGCTTGACATCTGTGTGGCATGGAGTCAACCAACTTGTGGCACCTCTCAGCTGTTATTCCACTCCATGATTCTTTAACAACATTCCACAATTCATTCACATTTCTTGGTTTTGCTTCAGAAACAGCATTTTTGATATCACCCCACAAGTTCTCAATTGGATTAAGGTCTGGAGATTGGGCTGGCCACTCCATAACATTAATTTTGTTGGTTTGGAACCAAGACTTTGCCCGTTTACTAGTGTGTTTTGGGTCATTGTCTTGTTGAAACAACCATTTCAAGGGCATGTCCTCTTCAGCATAGGGCAACATGACCTCTTCAAGTATTTTAACATATGCAAACTGATCCATGATCCCTGGTATGCGATAAATAGGCCCAACACCATAGTAGGAGAAACATGCCCATATCATGATGCTTGCACCTCCATGCTTCACTGTCTTCACTGTGTACTGTGGCTTGAATTCAGAGTTTGGGGGTCGTCTCACAAACTGCCTGTGGCCCTTTGACCCAAAAAGAACAATTTTACTCTCATCAGTCCACAAAATGTTCCTCCATTTCTCTTTAGGCCAGTTGATGTGTTCTTTGGCAAATTGTAACCTCTTCTGCACATGCCTTTTTTTTTAACAGAGGGACTTTGCGGGGGATTCTTGAAAATAGATTAGCTTCACACAGACGTCTTCTAACTGTCACAGTACTTACAGGTAACTCCAGACTGTCTTTGATCATCCTGGAGGTGATCATTGGCTGAGCCTTTGCCATTCTGGTTATTCTTCTATCCATTTTGATGGTTGTCTTCCGTTTTCTTCCACGTCTCTCTGGTTTTGCTCTCCATTTTAAGGCATTGGAGATCATTTTAGCTGAACAGCCTATCATTTTTTGCACCTCTTTATAGGTTTTCCCCTCTCTAATCAACTTTTTAATCAAAGTACGCTGTTCTTCTGAACAATGTCTTGAACGACACATTTTCCTCAGCTTTCAAATGCATGTTCAACAAGTGTTGGCTTCATCCTTAAATAGGGGCCACCTGATTCACACCTGTTTCTTCACAAAATTGATGACCTCAGTGATTGAATGCCACACTGCTATTTTTTTGAACACACACCTTTCAACTAATTCAACTAATTGCCCAATTGCACAGCCTTAAGAGCGTGCATATCATGAATGCTGGGTCTCATTTGTTTTCGGAGAATCTACTGAACCTACTGGTAACTTGTTTGCCACGTAGCAATAAAAAATATACGAAAAACCTTGATTATTCTGGTTAGTCACATTGTACTGCTATTATTTTGAACAAGACTGTATATATATATATATATATATATATATATATATATATATATATATATATATATATATATATATATATATATATATATATATATATATATATATATTATATTATTTAATTTTATTTTAATTTCAGCTGTATTTCCATTGCTGAAAACAATTGTTTGTTTATTTATTTGTTTTAGTAAGCATTAACAGCCCTGGTCTAGAGTAAATGATCTCAAAGCTAATCAAAAACAATCAACAGCAACTGTAGTCCCTGCAAAAATAAAGTGAAAGTGAAGTGACATACAGCCAAGTATGGTGACCCATACTCAGAATTCGTGCTCTGCTTTTTAACCCATCCAAAGTGCACACACACAGAGCAGTGAACACACACACACACACACGCTCACTGTGAACATACACCCAGAGCAGTGGGCAGCCATTAATGCTGCGGCGCCCGGGGAGCGGTGCCTTGCTCAAGGGCACCTAAGTCATGGTATTGAGGGTGGAAAGAGCACTGTACATGCACTCCCCCCAATTTAAAAAATCTGTTTGGTGACTTTAGAATTGCACAAATTTCACACTTCTTTAATTTACAATTTCCAGCAAAATTACAATGCATGCAGTACATTAAGACCTCAAAACTCTTCACAGTTGCTTATTCTGTCCTGTTAAGCCCCTTCATCACCATCTATTTATTTAAGACCATCCAGGAAATTGGCTGTGACAGCTCAAATTGGAAAAACAGCATGTTGATGAAGAGAAGTGTGCGTCAGCATTATGCAGAAAATGGTGGGATTGTGTATGACTCAACAGTGACTCAACCGTCTTGATTAATTGCTTATTGGAGGCACTCTCTCATCAGCATGTGGGAAAGTACTATCAGGAACCTCAGAGAGAGAGGTTGTGTGCAGGGTGCAGTCCCCTCATCTGAATGATGAGTCATATGAATTATTCACAAGTTTTAAAAGTAAAACTATGTGCGATGATTATGTTAGTGCCTTACAAGAGCTTGTTTTCTCTCATCATAATGAAGCATGCAAATGCTCCTGGCATCCAGCAAACAGCAGTTTTGATCCAAGCACTGAGGTCATTCAAAAAATAAAGTGTGTCCAAACTTCTAGTTTGTAGATTTGGCCATGCAACATCCAGCCCAGAAGGAGTGACTTAGAATGTTAGTAACTTCATTTGCTTCAGAACCCAGATTTTATACTGAACATCAAAAGGCAACCTACAGTAACACAATACTAAAATTCCTTCATATACAAAAGTAAATAATTAATGATTTATAAGGCTATGTTGGCACAGCAATATGCAAAATGATTAAAATATACTCTTCCATTTAATAGTTTTTGGGGATAAGAATTTTGAATTTTTTTTCGAATGGTCATTTATTGGATCCAAAATACAGTAAAATAAGTAAAATATCTATTTTCTATTTGAATATATTTAAAAATGTAATTTATTCCTGTGTTGGAAATCTGAATTACATCGTCACATGATCCTTCAGGAATCATAATATGTTGATTTGCTGCTCAAGAAACATCAAACAAGTCATTGTTAGCAATATTGAAAACAGTTGTGCTGCATAACATTTTTGTGGAAACCATGATACGTATATGATACATACAGTACAGTACACTTTGATCAATAATAATATATAAAACAACATTTATTAAAAATATAGTTTGTAACAACAAAACTTTTTTTTTTTTTTACTGTCGCTTTTAATCAATCGATTTAAATAATTGATTTTTTTGACTGCCAGTGTATATGTTTTTGTATATTTTGTATTTTTCATCTACAAATCAATTTGCTCTTTAAGACTTTAATTAGAAAACCTTTGATGTAAAAAATAAAATATATTGAAAGTGTTTTTCCTTTATTTTAAAAGTTGATTATATATATATATATATATATATATATATATATATATATATATATATATATATATATATAAATAGTCCTGCACTCTATTACATGGTTAGTTGCATTTTATTATTTGCATTTTGCACCCCCACCAGTTTTTGGGGTCACAACCCACCAGTTGACAGCAATTGGTTCATTACAATTACTAAATGTGAAGGATTGGATTATCGGTGAGCGGCCTTGTTTAAAATAAACTGGAATATAATAGGCATCATCTCTGATTGTGCTGAATGAGTTAACCTTTGTCAGTGAAATTCTGACCCCCCGACTGATTGCTTAGAGTTTATCCCGAGATCAACAGAAAACAATTCATTAACTTCCCATAACATCCTTAATTAGACATTTTCACAACCTAAATGGCAGAGGAATAAAACCGCATAGAAATTGATTCATTACTGAGTAGGCCCTTGATTTATAATTTAATGATTTCAATTAACTTGGCTGATGATGAGTACCTGCTCTGCAGACTCAACTGTCACACAGGTGCTGTCGTTCATCTGCAGATCGAATCTGATGAAGTAAGAGGCAGAAGACTGCAAGAAATGAGCTAATTCATGCTTCCTAATGGACAGGTCTTTATTATAATTACTTTGTCTAAATAAGACTATTAGCAGTTACCAATTTCAAAGTAATAGTCTCTGTTATCATTTGTATAGGTGGTGTTGAGTAAATAAACGTATTCCTTTAGAGACAAACATTTTGATATCATTGATTGGTCTGGGAATATGTAAGTGAACTGTATATTAATTAACGGGCTCTCACGGATGATCAGAATCTACGGCAACTGGGTTGTCAACAGGATGAAACTTCATGTTAAGTGATTCATTATAGATCTGCATCTTAATTAATGTGTTTGACATTCAAATCAGGAATTCTGATTTAGAATTTTCAAACACCATGGCTGCAATGGATATCTCTCATTAACTTGTTCAAATAACATTTCAACACTCAAGGGTGTTCACACACTCCTGAAGTGAGCATTGCATTCACATACTGCAGTTCTGGTTAAAACTACTGTGCATTCCTTAAAGGGATAAAAAAAAAATACTAAAAATTAATTACTCGTCATTCCAAAACCGTAAAACTTAGTCGGAAAACAAGCTAAGATATTTGTGATAGATATTTTGTGAGTCTGAGCGTTTTCTGACCCTGCATAGACAGCAACTAAAGCAAATAAATAACAACAACAACAACAACAACATCACACAAAAGTTTAAGATCAGCAAGTTTATATATAAAACTTAAATAATGTTAATTAATATGTTATTAAAGATGGGTGCATTATTAAATTAATCAAAAGTTACAGTATATAAAAAAATAAAATTTTGTAAAAATAATTACAAAAAAAAATATTATTATTATTTTTAAATTCATCAGGGTTTCCAAAAAAGATAATAAATAAATAAATAAATAAATAAATAAATAAATAAATAAATAAATAAAAAGTAATAATAAATATAAAAATAAGCAGCCTAACTGTGTTCACAGTTGATAATAATAAGATATGTTTCTTGAGCAGGAAATCAGCATGCTAGATTTTATATTTATTAAGGATCATGTGGCACTGAAGACTGGAATAATGGTTTCTGAAAGTCATCTAAGCCATCACATTACACATTAAATTTTAAGATAATTTTTTAAACAACATTTTTATTCAACAAGAATTTTATTCTTTTTAATGTATTTTTGATTAAATAAAAGCAGCCTTGGTAAGCATAAGAGACTTACTAACAAACACCTGAAACATATGTCTTTTACACAGTGTTTATTTAGGAAAATCAACCTATGAATGGTTACTTTTAGTCACTGCACTGAAAATCACACACTTCACCTTTACCTCGCCATCCCCTGAATATTGACACCTTCTATCTGGACAGAGCTAATATATCTTTGTAAAGTGGAGCTGCAGAGTCATGAATCATGAGCAGGTCTCTGTGGCGGTTCCCCATCATCCCTGTTTGTCTCCTGAAAGAGCCTTGAATGGTGTTAGCTGAAGTGATACATGACTCCCCAGACTCCTCTCACGGAGGCCACACACTGGAACTGCAAACAGCCATTTGTGATCAGGTGAAAGAGTCAGAGGAGGGTGGTGGGAAAGTGTTATGGGTGGAGGTGATTAATGGATAGATGGAACCTGTGAGGACGTATGAGGGAGAGAAAGAGATGTCAATGACTCTCCATTCGGTGCTATTCTTTCAGTGCATCACTTGGTTTCTTTTCTCCAGCTTTGCCCATGTTTTTTTTATTTTATTTTATGTCTCTCTGTCTTACACTGAGGTGTGTTTTTCTCTTTTGCTGTCAAGATGAAAAACCCAAAGAGCAGCTTTTTGGGACAAGGAGGAAAAAGGAAATGTTCTGTACAGCTCTGCCTTGTACTTTAAAACGCTGTTAACACTGAACGTTTATACTCATGTATTTGTTTCTGTACACCTGGAGGATACAGATGCCTGTCACCTCTCAGCTTCAATCATCAAAAATCAAATCAAATAAGAAACGATTAGGAAGAATGCCATTGTGGTTTTTCTTTTCTCTACGATAACATGAATGATTTATATGTGAAAGCGCATCTGTAAAAATTACCCTTTCAAAATGAACTGCACCCCGGACCATCTGGACTGCCATCTGATAATGATTAAGAATATTAAATGAGCAATGAGTTTGGGTGGGCTCTCTTCATTAAATTGACAAAACTGTGACTGAAATGTGCTACTGAATAATAATAATAATAATAATAATAATAATAATAATAATAATAATAATAATAATAAATATTATTATAAATATAATATACATATAAATATACATTTAATCAGAAATGATTATAGTTTACATTATTTTATTTTCTCATTTTTTTAGCTTAAGTTTTAGCTGTTTAGTTTTAGTTTTCTTATTCATTTTGATTTGATTTGATTTTAGTTTTGTTATTTTACTATAGTTGACATTAAATGTTTTTTAATATTTTATTTTAGTTAACATTTGTTAGTTTTTCTCTGTTGCTTTAGTGCATTTCCTAAATCATCCTTCATATTTGCAAAAAAGTATGTGCATTTCTCAAAACAATTCATACAAACAGCACCACACAATGGATTACCTGCAGAGGCCTGTAACTAACTAAAAATATTTAGTTCATCTCTCAAAAGCACATATCAGTGCCATCAGAATGAAAAGTCCTTGTGTCATTGTTCACAAACAAGATAGTCAAAATACTTATTCATGTTGTCAATATAACGGTGCACTTTGTTAGTATTACCTGATGTAAACTATGGCAACATTCTGGATGACAGTTACTGTATTGAGCAGTATGCCATATGCTTATGTGTGCCATATATCCATTCGAATGACAAGTCTTTGTGTCATATGGATAAGACAGTCAAATCGCTTAGTCATGTTGTCAATATAACAGTGTATTCTGGAGGGATGTTCTGATTTAAACTATGGCAACATTTTGGATGACAGTTACTGTAGTGAACAGTATGCCATATGCTTATGTATACCATATATCCATGTCAAAAGTACACATTTACACATTACTGTATGTGAGATATTGATTGAAAGAGACTGGATAGAATTCCCAGTTACACTTTTACTAATGGTCTGACAAAAAAATATGGGCACAAAGATGAAAATAGGTCAATTTTGGGAATTTGTAACTCTTGTGTTGTCCTCTGTCTATACAGTATTAGCTTTCCAACTGAAGATTAATGAGATGAACCTTTGAGATATTTCAGAGAAATGGTTTATCATTGGTTTATCATCTACATTCTCTTCATTAGTAAAGATTCACTTGCACAATTCATGCCAAATTGACAAAAAGTCTAATAATAATGTGTAAAAATAAAAAGTGTGCTTAGCAGTTTATGACAACTAGATTAACCATTTTGCTATCTATCTATCTATCTATCTATCTATCTATCTATCTATCTATCTATCTATCTATCTATCTATCTATCTATCTATCTATCTATCTATTTATCTATCTATCTATCTGTCTATCTATCTGTCTGTCTGTCTATCTAATATATAAATACCCAAGCAGTTCTATTTTGATATGATTTTATATTATATTATGTATACACATAAGCTGCACCTGCATCTAGGAATAACACTTTGTGGTGTAATTTTCAATTTGAACTCAGTGGTTCATGTTTTAATTTGCTGTTTTTGTTAAAACTCCTGCTCGGCTGGTGAGTTGTGTCAGGGACAGGAGTTTCTTTTTCAGTTGGGTGATTAAAACAGAACCCAGTGTGTTGCTTTGAGCACAGAACACAGTTTACCGGCGGCCGCCTTAAGTATATTTGATGAAGGCTGATGCTGATGAGGTTTATATTTTAGCCAGCCAACCAAAAATAGAAAACTCTAATGAAACACAACGCTTCAGCAGAGCAGAGCTTCTACAGAAAACAACAGACTAAAACATACACTACTGTGAGCTAACAAATGTTACTGAGTTCAAATTGAAAATAAAAGGCAAACATAGCTTCAACCGCTACTGTTTTCAACTACAGGAGCTGCTGATTACAGTTTTTCTCTGTCGCTTTGGTACATTTCTCGAATCATCCTTGAGATTTGCAAAACAGTAAGTGCATTTCTCAAAACAACTCGTACAAATAGCAAAACACCATGGATTACCTGCAAAAGCCAGTCTCTTGCTCAAAATCCAGTTTGTCTCTCAAAAATAAGTATGTGTGTCAATGAACATGTCATTGCTTAGTCATTTTGTCAATATAACAGTGTACTCTGGAGGGATGTTCTGATGTGAGCTATGGCAACATTTTGGATGAAAGTTACTGTATTGAACAGTATGCCATATGCTTATGTTTGCCATATATCCATTTCAAAAGTACATATTTACATAGTACTGTATGTGAGATATTTATTGAGAGAGACTGGATAGAATTCCCAGTTACACTTTTACTAGTGGTCTGACCCAAAAAAATAAATAAATAAATAAATAAATAAAACAAACATTTACAATGCCATTGTGATATAGAAAAGGAAAAAGAAATATGGTCACAAAGATGAAAATAACTAAATTGTCAGAATTTGTAAATCTTGTGTTGTCCTCTGTCTATACAGTATATCCTTATGAAACAAAAATATATTGCAGTATATTGGAAAATATCATGTAATATATTAGGCATATATTCTTATATATGCCTAATATATTATGATCAGTTATCATATTATTTACAAAAAGTGTTTTCGTAGAAATGGATCTGATATTCAATAAGCCAATCTTTATCATTTGTTTATCCATATTGCATTTGTTTTTTATTTGTTGAACCTCAATTAAATTGTTAACCTTAACTTGGTTTGGACGTTTTTTGTATTTTCTAGTTCGTGGAACAGACACAGTCTCTATAGTGTGATTTATAGACATTCTGAACTCTATTGGTGTTAGACAACACGTTTCAGGACCTACTCATTGTCGAAATCATACTCTAGATTTAATACTGTCACATGGAATTGATGTTGATAGTGTTGAAATTATTCAGCCAAGTGATGATATCTCAGATCATTATTTAGTTCTGTGTAAACTTCATATAGCCAAAATTGTAAATTCTACTTCTTGTTACAAGTATCGAAGAACCATCACTTCTACCACAAAAGACTGCTTTTTAAGTTATCTTCCTGATGTATCCGAATTCCTTAGCATATCCAAAACCTCAGAACAACTTGATTATGTAACAGAAACTATGGACTCTCTCTTTTCTAGCACTTTAAATACAGTTGCTCCTTTACGCTTAAGAAAGGTTAAGGAAAACAGTTTGACACCATGGTATAATGAGCATACTCGCACCCTAAAGAGAGCAGCCCGAAAAATGGAGCGCAGCTGGAGGAAAACAAAACTAGAGGTATTTCGTATTGCTTGGCGGGAAAGTAGCATATCCTACAGAAAAGCATTAAAAACTGCTAGATCTGATTACTTTTCTTCTCTTTTAGAAGAAAACAAACATAACCCCAGGTATTTATTCAATACAGTGGCTAAATTAACGAAAAATAAAGCCTCAACAAGTGTTGACATTTCCCAACACCACAGCAGTAATGACTTTATGAACTACTTTACTTCTAAAATCGATACTATTAGAGATAAAATTGCAACCATTCAGCCGTCAGCTACAGTTTCGCATCAGACAGTGCACTATAGACCCCCTGAGGAACAGTTCCACTCATTCTCTACTATAGGAGAGGAAGAATTGTATAAACTTGTTAAATCATCTAAACTTACAACATGTATGTTAGACCCTATACCATCTAAGCTCTTAAAAGAGATGCTTCCAGAAGTCATAGGTCCTCTTCTGACTATTATTAATTCCTCATTGTCATTAGGATATGTCCCCAAAACCTTCAAACAGAAAAGGTGGTATCCTCACAAATATATTCCTTCTTAGAGAAAAATGGTATATGTGAGGATTTCCAGTCAGGATTTAGACCGTATCATAGTACTGAAACTGCTCTCCTTAGAGTTACAAATGATCTGCTCTTATCATCTGATCGTGGGTGTATCTCTCTATTAGTTTTATTGGATCTTAGTGCTGCTTTTGACACAATTGACCACAACATTCTTTTGCATAGACTTGAACACTTTGTTGGCATCAGTGGAAGTGCATTAGCATGGTTTAAATCGTACTTATATGACCGCCATCAGTTCGTAGCAGTGAATGAAGATGTATCATATCGATCACAAGTGCAGTATGGAGTACCTCAAGGCTCAGTTCTAGGGCCGCTACTCTTCACGCTTTATATGTTACCCTTGGGAGATATCATCAGGAAACACGGTGTTAGCTTTCAGTGTTATGCTGATGATACTCAGCTCTATATTTCTTCGCGGCCCGGTGAAACACACCAATTTGAAAAACTAATGGAATGCATAGTCGATATAAAAAATTGGATGACGAGTAATTTCTTACTGCTAAATTCAGAAAAAACAGAGGTGTTAATCATAGGGCCTAAAAACTCTACTTGTAATAACCTAGAACACTGTCTAAGACTTGATGGTTGCTCTGTCAATTCTTCGTCATCAGTTAGGAACCTAGGTGTGCTACTTGATCGCAATCTTTCCTTAGAAAGCCACGTTTCTAGCATTTGTAAAACTGCATTTTTCCATCTCAAAAATATATCTAAATTACGGCCTATGCTCTCAATGTCAAATGCAGAAATGTTAATCCATGCATTTATGACTTCAAGGTTAGATTATTGTAATGCTTTATTGGGTGGTTGTTCTGCACGCTTGGTAAACAAACTACAGCTAGTCCAAAATGCAGCAGCAAGAGTTCTTACTAGAACCAGGAAGTATGACCATATTAGCCCGGTCCTGTCCACACTGCACTGGCTCCCTATCAAACATCGTATAGATTTTAAAATATTGCTTATTACTTATAAAGCCCTGAATGGTTTAGCACCTCAGTATTTGAATGAGCTCCTTTTACATTATACTCCTCTACGTCCGCTACGTTCTCAAAACTCAGGCAATTTGATAATACCTAGAATATCAAAATCAACTGCGGGCGGCAGATCCTTTTCCTATTTGGCGCCTAAACTCTGGAATAACCTACCTAACATTGTTCGGGAGGCAGACACACTCTTGCAGTTTAAATCTAGATTAAAGACCCATCTCTTTAACCTGGCATACACATAACATACTAATACGCTTTTAATATCCAAATCCGTTAAAGGATTTTTAGGCTGCATTAATTAGGTAAACTGGAACCGGAACACTTCACATAACACCGTACTTTCTACATCATTAGAAGAATGGCATCTACGCTAATATTTGTCTGTTTCTCTCTTGTTCCGAGGTCACCGTGGCCACCAGATCCAGTCTGTGTCCAGATCAGAGGGTCACTGCAGTCGCCCGGATCCAGTACGTATCCAGACCAGATGGTGGATCAGCACCTAGAAAGGACCTCTACTGCCCTGAAAGACAGCGGAGACCAGGACAACTAGAGCCCCAGATACAGATCCCCTGTAAAGACCTTGTCTCAGAGGAGCACCAGGACAAGACCACAGGAAACAGATGATTCTTCTGCACAATCTGACTTTGCTGCAGCCTGGAATTGAACTACTGGTTCCGTCTGGTCAGAGGAGAACTGGCCCCCCAACTGAGCCTGGTTTCTCCCAAGGTTTTTTTCTCCATTCTGTCACCGATGGAGTTTCGGTTCCTTGCCGCTGTCGCCTCTGGCTTGCTTAGTTGGGGTCACTTCATCTACAGCGATATCATTGACTTGATTGCAAATTAAAACAGACACTATTTCAACTGAACAGAGATGACATAACTGAATTCAATGATGAACTGCCTTTAACTATCATTTTGCATTATTGAGACACTGTTTTCCAAATGAATGTTGTTCAGTGCTTTGGCGCAATGTATTTTGTTTAAAGCACTATATAAATAAAGGTGATTGATATATATTTATTTTTTTCCAATATATTGCAATATATTGAAAGCGGCAATCATTTGTATATTTTGCAATAAATTATATAATATATGTATCATCAATATATTATTAAATGTATTCAAATATATAAAATATTGGAAAATAAAAAGGGAAAATTTTATATTACAATATATCACAATATATTTTAAGAAATATATTGGTAAATATATTTTCCTTTCGTAAGGGTAAGCTTTCCAACTGAAGATTCATGAGATTACTCAAGATTCAACTGCACAATTCATGCCAAATTTACAATAAGTCTAATAATAATGTGTAAAATAAATAAAAAAAAATAAAAAAAAATAAACACTGGATGTTTTGAGGGGTAAGACTATTGCAAAGAAAACTATGTAATACATTTTGAGCAACACAACATTAGCAATGATAATGTAGGAAACCACAGATAAATGTGTGTAATCAATAGCATGAATGTACAAAAGCAATCACAACTTGTTCAAAAGAATGAGAAACTGGTTTTGTGATGTGTATAAGTGACTAGATGATGTGGAGATTTTACAAGTAGTTTTGAGAATTTCATTTCTGATTTGAGAAATGCACCAAAGCGACTGAGAAAAACCGTAAATGCATGGAATTCAATGAAATTTAATTAAAATAAAACAAATAATATAAAACAACTTTAGGATCTATATAGTGATGCAAAGACAGTATTTGAAACCTTGGGAGTGAGAAACTGGAGAGAAAAAAAAAAAAAAATCTTATTGCTGTCTTTAAACTTTTCTTTACCATTATATTCTCGCTAAACTAAACCGAAGCATTTAACCTAAAGAGAAGTCAGAATAAAATGTTCCCTTCCGTGTGTGACTCATTTGACTGTCTTGGAAAATGGAGACGTTTTCTTTTAAGAATACTAAGTGAAACCCAGTGTTTTTTTGAGTGCTGGAGCTCACCCCATAAACAAAGTGTGACCTTTAACTAGATCTTGCCTCATGGGGTAAGGATGATCATGAGAAAGGTGAGGGATCAGCCCCGAACTGCACGGGAGGAGTTTGTTAATGATCTTAAGGCAGTTGGGACCACAGTCACAAGCAAAACATTAGTAACACACTGCACGGCGATGGACTGGAATCCTGCAGCCCCCGCAAGTTCCCCATGCTCAAGAAGGCACATGTATATGCCTGTATAAAGTATGCCAATTAACATCTAAATGATTCAGAGAAGGGCGGAGTTGGAAATATTATGCTTTGGGGCTGTTTTCTGCTAAGGGTACAGGACGACTTCACCACATTGAGGGGCACATGGACTGGGACATGTACTGTAAAATCTTGGACGAGAACCTCCTTCCCTCAGCCAGAACACTGATGATGGGTCATGGATAAGTTTTCAAGGATTAAAATGACTGAAAACATACCGCCAAGGCGACATTGGAGTGGCTCAAGATGAAACACATTAAGGTCATGGTGTGGCCCAGCCAGTCTCCAGACCTCAGTCCTATAGAAAATTAGTTCAAAACTTCGAGTTGCCAAACAACAGCCAAGAAAACTTAAGGATTTAGACAGGATCTGTAGAGAAGAGTGGATCAAAATCCCTCCTGAGATGTGTGCAAACCTGGTGACCAATGTCAAGAAATGTCTTACCTCTGTGCTTGCAATTAAGGGTTTCTGCACCAAGTACTAAGTCATATTTTGCTTGCGGGTCAAATACTTATTTCACTCACTGAAATTCAAATCAATGTATATAATAATATAATGTATTTTTTTTTTTCTGGATTTTCTTTTTATTATATATATATATATATATATATATATATATATATTATTGGTATTCTGCCTCTAAGTTAAAATAAACCTACCATAAAAATTACAGACCGTTCATTTCTTTCTAAGAGGGAAAACTTAAAAAATCAGCAGGGGATCAGATAAATATTTCCCCCGCTCTCATCTCTCATGATAGTGAATTTATTTATTTATTATTATCATTATTTTTTTTAATCCATCATACACTCAAATTTATTCAGAGACACATGCAAAAGCTCCACACTCGAACGTGATTAGAGTTTGTTTTGGTCTGAGGAAATGGGAGAGCGAGGCCTCCTGCAGCTCTTCACAGTTATAATCACCCATCAGCAGAACTCGGGGAGAAATAAGAAAAGTGGATATACAGAGCTGTTCTCACAAACTGTTTGAGAGTTAATTACCACTGGATGCACTGGCTGTCCTGAGATTTGAGCACTTCAACAGAACATTTCTTCTGGGACTTGCTTTGGAGATTTGAAGGCCCTTGTTCTATTTTTATTTATCTATCTATTTATTTGTTTTGGGAGGAGGTTCATGCACCATCAATTGCAAAGCAGCAGTGCGAGCGGTTATAAATGACCTTAAATAACCCTGTCTCTGGTATTTACGTAATATTATTAGTAGCCTATATGCATATTTAATGTTTTTTAAGAGAGCAACGATTAAGTTTTATCTTTTGTTAGACCGTTGTTTACGGTTTCAATCCCAAATTATCAGGATTTTCTTCAGGATTTTTATCAACATGAAAAAAATGAAACATGTACAACAAACACATGACAACCTGAATCTATTTGACATTAAAAAAAAAAAAAAAAAAAAAAAAAAAAAAAAAAGAAAAAAAGGAAAAGAAAACCAGTTTAACTTTAAAAATATTTTTTTGAATCAAACATACAACAATTCTGACACACACAAGGTTACAAAAGAGTGGTGAGCCCATGCTGAAGAAGAGTGTACAGCTTTGATGTGAGAGTGTGAAGAGTGAGCAAACCAAACAAACAATATATATATATATATATATATATATATATATATATATATATATATATATATATATACAGTCTTGTTCAAAATAATAGCAGTACAATGTGACTAACCAGAATAATCAAGGTTTTTAGTATATTTTTTATTGCTACGTGGCAAACAAGTTACCAGTAGGTTCAGTAGATTGTCAGAAAACAAACAAGACCCAGAATTCATGATATGCACGCTCTTAAGGCTGTGCAATTGGGCAATTAGTTGAATTAGTTGAAAGGGGTGTGTTCAAAAAAATAGCAGTGTGGCATTCAATCACTGAGGTCATCAATTTTGTGAAGAAACAGGTGTGAATCAGGTGGCCCCTATTTAAGGATGAAGCCAACACTTGTTGAACATGCATTTGAAAGCTGAGGAAAATGGGTCGTTCAAGACATTGTTCAGAAGAACAGCGTACTTTGATTAAAAAGTTGATTAGAGAGGGGAAAACCTATAAAGAGGTGCAAAAAATGATAGGCTGTTCAGCTAAAATGATCTCCAATGCCTTAAAATGGAGAGCAAAACCAGAGAGACGTGGAAGAAAACGGAAGACAACCATCAAAATGGATAGAAGAATAACCAGAATGGCAAAGGCTCAGCCAATGATCACCTCCAGGATGATCAAAGACAGTCTGGAGTTACCTGTAAGTACTGTGACAGTTAGAAGACGTCTGTGTGAAGCTAATCTATTTTCAAGAATCCCCCGCAAAGTCCCTCTGTTAAAAAAAAGGCATGTGCAGAAGAGGTTACAATTTGCCAAAGAACACATCAACTGGCCTAAAGAGAAATGGAGGAACATTTTGTGGACTGATGAGAGTAAAATTGTTCTTTTTGGGTCCAAGGGCCACAGGCAGTTTGTGAGACGACCCCCAAACTCTGAATTCAAGCCACAGTACACAGTGAAGACAGTGAAGCATGGAGGTGCAAGCATCATGATATGGGCATGTTTCACCTACTATGGTGTTGGGCCTATTTATCGCATACCAGGGATCATGGATCAGTTTGCATATGTTAAAATACTTGAAGAGGTCATGTTGCCCTATGCTGAAGAGGACATGCCCTTGAAATGGTTGTTTCAACAAGACAATGACCCAAAACACACTAGTAAACGGGCAAAGTCTTGGTTCCAAACCAACAAAATTAATGTTATGGAGTGGCCAGCCCAATCTCCAGACCTTAATCCAATTGAGAACTTGTGGGGTGATATCAAAAATGCTGTTTCTGAAGCAAAACCAAGAAATGTGAATGAATTGTGGAATGTTGTTAAAGAATCATGGAGTGGAATAACAGCTGAGAAGTGCCACAAGTTGGTTGACTCCATGCCACACAGATGTCAAGCAGTTTTAAAAAACTGTGGTCATACAACTAAATATTAGTTTAGTGATTCACAGGATTGCTAAATCCCAGAAAAAAAAAAATGTTTGTACAAAATAGTTTTGAGTTTGTACAGTCAAAGGTAGACACTGCTATTTTTTGAACACACCCCTTTCAACTAATTGCCCAATTGCACAGCCTTAAGAGCGTGCATATCATGAATGCTGGGTCTCATTTGTTTTCTGACAATCTACTGAACCTACTGGTAACTTGTTTGCCACGTAGCAATAAAAAATATACTAAAAACCTTGATTATTCTGGTTAGTCACATTGTACTGCTATTATTTTGAACAAGACTGTATATATATATATATATGATGGAAATGACCTCTAGGAGAGAAACATGCCAGTAAAGAGCAAGCATTTGATGAATTCAAGAAATAAAGCAAGTCAAGAAATATGGCAAATATGACAAAGATTAAGGTAAATTCACAATTTAGGTAAATTGTGAACATATTTTCACATTGTCAAACACCATTTAAAATGCTGAGAAATGTATGAAAATAGCAGTTAACAGTGTATTTAGGAAACAAAGCCTTATCTATGAAATGTTGCTTAGCAAAAGAGTTGAAACATTTTGAAATAAAATGGCAAAGGCTTTCAAGTATAATGCATATTTTAAAATGTGATGGAAATTACACTGGAGTGAAAATGTGAATGACAAAAAAAAGACAATTATCCTGTAAGGCATGTTTGCCCACTGCTGAAGATTGTTAGTAGACAAATTAAATAAACTAGTCAGAGTGTGAAAAATGTGTCCACAAGGCCAAAATTGGCCATCTCTGAAGAAACACTCATCTATAACCAACAGATTTATGTGTTACAAAATGACAGGATAACACTGTCCTGGTGTTTCCCATTATGAGTGAAGAACTTCTTCAGTGGGAGAAATTATGACTGTTCTCCATCTATCAGTGTCAGAGAATGGAAAGCACTTAGAGGAACAGAGAGCTTGAAGAGGGTGGACATGATCTGCAGGGAGCTGGCCTACTAAAACACAGGAAGTCATTTAGTAACTGGATGTGAAAGGTGGTACATTTGCTCATTTTTTGTCCTTCTGATAGGTTGAAGACACTGAAAAAAGTGGTAAGGGTTAAGGTTAAAGGGTTACTTCAACCAAACATGAAAATTAAATTGTGGAAATTCTGTCGTTAATTATTCACTCTCATGTAGTTCCAAACCTGTAAGACCTTTGTTTATCTTCGGAACACAAAATATTATTATAATTTTTGATGAAATCTGAGAGCTTTCTGACCCTGCAAACCACGTTCAAGTAATTAATGACAGCATTTTAAATTTTGGGTGAACTATACCTTTAAGTCACCGCTTACTGACAAATATGTTGTTCTAATTTTATATACCTTTCTTTCTTTTCAGATCAGAAAAGGACAATAAAGAAAACAATGTCTTACTTGTGATCGTCCAATGGCAGTGGATAGTGACCAGCATCAAGCTTTCAAATAAAATATGACATTTATGCCAGAATGGTCACATGTGACATGTTGTAAATATTCTGAGGCTATACGATATGGTTTGGTGAAAACAACCCAAACCCAGGATTTTTTGAAAATCCTGACCTGTTGGTTTTCTGTACACAACTGCACCTTCATGAGACTATTAGCAGAGCAATTCACTCTGATTTGCCCAGAAAAACACACAAAAAAAAAGTTGTGAGAAATCAACACAAAATACAATCCATATACTTTCTGTATGGTGAAAATATCTGCGTTAGTCGACACAACAAGATCATATTCAGATCTGCCACATGTCATTCTTACTGTCATCTGACAATTAGCGTTCCGAACCAGAGAAATTTAACCAGGTAAAGAAAGTATCAAAATACTGTTTTCGGATTTCCAAGGGTTATATTTTGTGTTGCATTTATATGAATCTTGATTTCTCAAAACGGTGCACTAGTGTGCTTTTTCTGGGTGCATCGGAGTTAACTGCTCCACTAATAGAATTTTATGAATGTATAGGTTGTTTTGTTATTATTATTATTATTTTTTTTTTATGTCTTGATGCTGGCCTTTATTCACTGCCATTACATATGGACAAGCTCAAGCAGGACTTTTAATTAATTAATTTATTTTGTGGACCAAAAAATATGAAAATACATTCAGCCTTGGAGCAAAATCAGGGTGAGAAAATACTGACAGAATTCTCATTTTTGGGTAAACTAACTTTTAATATATAGGTTTTTCAAGAAATAGCTATATGAATAAAATAAAATAAAATAAAATAAAATAATATTTATATTTATTTTTCTATTTTTATTTTTTTTGAACTAAACATTCTGTTTCGGTCAACCAAAGTTCAATATCATTATGATTACAGTTTTTTTCTCAGTCACTTTGGTGCATTTTTCAAAACAGAAATGAAATTCTCAAAACTACTTGTACAACCTCCACATCATCTAGTCATTTATACACATCATAAAACCAGTTTCTCATTCTTTTGAACAAGTTGCGATTGCTTTTGTACATTCATGCAATTGATTATGCACATTTATCTGCAGTTTCCTACATTATCAGTTGCTAATGTCATGTCGCTGTATAGACAGAGGACAACACAAGAGTTACACATTCTGAAAATTGAGGATTTTGAGCAAGAGACTGGCTTTTGCAGGAAATCCATTGTGTTTTGCTCTTTGTACGAGTTGTTTTGAGAAATGCACTTACTGTTTTGCAAATCTCAAGAATGATTCGAGAAATGTACCAAAGCAACTGAGAAAAACTGTAACAAAAAAAAAAAAAAAGGAAATCTTCCTCCTTCCTCTTTTATGGCCACAATAACACATATTAATTTCCAAATATAAAACACTCTGCCGCTTGATCTTGACACATGCATACACAACTTCAGCTCACTTCGGAGAGGTCATTAACATTGTTATTGTGCCAGCTACACTCAGAGGGCTGAAACAATTATTGCAATAATATAGGATGACATGTCTGAATAGGGACATAAAGAGAACACTTGACAGTAACACTAATACAGCTACTGGAAGACAATATATAAAATGAGAGAGGGAGAAAGATGAATTATCTATCAAAGGTAAACTCCAACAATGAACTCATACATCCTCAAAATAACACCTAATGGACCGACACATAGTGAGCAACATCCGAGATCCACTGCAAATTTCGTCCAAAGTGCAGAGACAAGCTATAACGGAACCAATTATGCATATCAAACGTTATAGAAGGGACTTTCCCCTCAGTCATAATTCATCCAGCCTGGAGCAGATGGCCCTTTAATCATTGCAGACATTGGCACATGCTAGACACAAGGGTTTCAGCACCGTGGACAGCAGCCAGTGGTTTGTTAAGCAGTTCAGTACCAAGGACAGCAACCAAGAAGTTCGGCTGGTATTTTTGGCAAAGCCACAAAGCAAACAACACCACTCCACATCAAATCACTTGCTTTCTCTTCTTTCCTCTCACCCCCTATCTGTCCATCTTCCTTTTATCTTTCTATCTCTTCCTCTCTCCCAACTGTTCCTTCCCAGCGCCGGTCCCAATCCCCTCCCTGCTTTCCTCTGTGGGCTGTGAGCATTAGTGTCATGGAAGAGACCTTTTCCAGGTAATTGAGTCCTCTAGCTCACACCACTAATTTGTGAAGCTTGAGTCTCCCCAGCAGTTACCCAAGAGACAAAAATGGGAAGGAGTGAAAGTGAGAAGAAGAAAATAACTGGACTGAGTACAATATGTTAATTGGTTTCCTGTAATTGACAGGCTTTGGAAAGGTCATTGAGGATTTCAGAGGACTGCAAGAAGTATTTTACTCGGCGGGAACTGAAAGGGGACTGTTGCTAAAACCGTCAGTGAATGTCGGATTCACGGATGGTAACGATCAATTACCACTGTTTTTCCGCATAAGGGAGCACAGCAGTGACTCACCAAGTTGACGCTTATGTTTCAGAATAAATAAGCAAGAATTCAAAGCAAAAGATAAGCCATGAGCACTCCTGCCACTCAAACCACATAACTGTTTACCAAAAAAAAAAAAAAAACAACGACAAAAAACAAACAACAACAGCCACCTTACATCACCTCAAGTCACATCTTCTAAAAAAAAGTGCATGTCGATTGATCATTCTTCTGGCTCCTCATTCTGAAACTCAACAAAGACTCTACTATCATGGACCTCAACTAAGCCTGCTATTTTTCTTTGTTTTTGTCATCAACATAGTATGAATGCAGAGTAAATACCTTTGTCTGTGTCTTTACCTTGAGTAGGTCCTGCACTACTTTTAATTTGCCAAAAAAACAAGAATAATGAGCATATATTATATCAGAACTGTCTTGTCTGACCTGTGGCCTAATGGGTATCACATACTGTATGCACCAAAACATTGATCTGCGGTGCTAATACATCACAGGCTTGATTCTGGTTCTGTGCTATATTTCTTAACTATATATATATATAATAATACTACTATTTTAGAGTGATGTATTATTATTAATCACTCCGAAAAATATTACCGTATGGAAACATTATTACTATTATTATTATTATTATTATTATTATTATTATTATTATTATTATTATTATTATTATTATTATTATTATTATTATTATTATCATTATTATTATTATTATAGGGTCATACAGTACATGCTTAATTTGCCTTGAAAAGAGCACATGTCTAATAGGGTGCACTATTATCTGTTTGGTTTTTGCTGTAAGGAGTCTGAATTCCAGTTTATAATGTGCAACAAGTTGTTTGTTACTTCCTTCTCAGCCCAATATTAACAACCAGACATGAACATCGTCAGTTTGAGTGACAATAACAGTGTCATCGCTGGTGTGAAGTGCATCATGGGTAAGTGGTGAAAGTGTCATTTCAGTGCTTTGTGCTAGTGACACTCTAGCCAAAGCTCATTGCATCATTCAGAGTTGAGATAATGAAGTCTGAGGTGGAGCAGAAGAAAAAAAAAGTATTCTCTGCAATCAAAGACTCTACAGACGATAGAATGTGTGACTATTTGAGAGCCCAGTTGACATTTCCTCTCCATTTTACTTTCTCACTGCCATCCAAAATCTTTTTAGCCTCTATATTGTACAGCACAGAACTTTTTTCACTTTATTTCTCTGTCTCTCTCTCCTTTACTGTCCAGACATGAAAGCATATTCAGTACTTTGCCAGTAGAATATTGTTAGTATAAAACTGAATGTTATTCCAATGTTAGACAGAAAGCTTGCTTTATATATGCATGTATGCCTTTATTAATCGTGCTAAATTAAAGGGATAGTTCACCCAAAAATGAAAATTTGATGTTTATCTGCTTCAAAGATGTAGGTGACTTTGTTTGTACAGTAGACCACAAACAAAGATTTTAAATCCAATCCTTTGCATTCTGTCAGTCTTATAATGGAGATGAATGGGAACTATGGCTAAAACGTACAATAAAGTAAAAAAAAAAAAAAAAACATACCTTGTGACTTGTGACGATACACTGATGTGTAAAGATATAAAATGATCGGTCTATGGAAGAAATTAGTAATTCTGCGATCCGCTGTAAATCAAGAAGAAGAAGAAGAAGCCTTTTATTTAATTTTCAAACTTTGAATTTAAAATAATCAGTAAAATGTAATGTGTCTGTACGAATATTCATAGAAATGTAAATTTAAGTACATTCAAAGAGGTGAATTAGACTGGAGAGTAAAAAAAAATGTCTTAAAATAAGTCAGTTTATAGCTAAAATACTAGACAGACAAACACAAACACATGATATATACACACACACACACACACACAAACACAAACATTCACCTACATTAAAAGGAAAACCTCAAGAAAGCACTTGTCAGTCAAAGCATTGTGACTGAGATATGTGGCAAACTGCAGAGCTAAGTGGCAAAGATCATATTCTGACATAATGCAGCAGTTTCCCACATTTGTAAGCTCACCAAGAATCTGTCTTTTGAGACATGGGCGAATGGAACTCATTTATCAAATCCCTGTCATGTGCCCTCACGTCCATTTGTGAAGCACAAGTGAATCCATTTCTAGGCAAATTTAATAAAATATTTCCTCTGGTGTAACATGATGTATTTCCTCGGCATTGGTAATCTTTAAATTCTGACTGTGCAGAATAGGTTATGTACTTGTCCACACTCTTTGCCGGAAACTTCTCTTTATCTCCCTGAGAGAAGCAGAGGCAGTAATCAAAGATGAACGGGAAGAATGATTAAAATAATAAAAATTATTTACCTTAAGTTTCCTTAAGCTAGTTTCTCACTTTCATTTGTAATTCAGTTGTACTGAAATGTCTTGAGTGTAACAGTAAAACAGTTGTCCATACATCACCTTTCCCTCTTCACATATTACAAGAAAGAATGAGAGCTTTAGGCTGAGAAAAAGCCAAAAGAGTGATTCAAACATACACATCCATCTTCCCCTCATTCTTTCTGACTGTCACTGGGGAAAAAGGGTTTGGATGGGTTTGAAAAAGAAAAGAAAAAAGAAGAACCTGTGTTCAATAAGCAGGAAAAGAATTAAGAAGTTTTGACATGAAGAAGTCATTCACCGTAAAATCGTGAATTTTTTCATACTTTGTGACTGGTCAGTTCCTAGGACAGCAGTTCAGCCATGCATTTCAGATTCTATTGAGCGGTTTTGGCATGCTAATATATTCTTAACTTTTAATGTAAAGACCCTTGGGTAGATGGAAATATTCTGACTTCAGAAAAGTTTGTGTGTGTGTGTGTGTGTGTGTGTGTATGTGTGAGTGAGTGAGTAATTGAGTGAGTGAGCGCGAGAGAGAGATAAATATTTAGCCTCCGACAACCATTCACAATCACTCTCAGATCAATGCTGCCAATCACACAAACATGTGCAGGAGGATATAAAAACCTACATGCTGAATTGGGAGAGTTTCAAAGGTCATTGAATATTCAGAATATATTTTGGATTCAGTGGGAGGAAGTAGTTACAAATGGCATTTTGTGTTTGAGCCAAGCAGCTCATCTTGGGAAGATGCTGTGGCCCTTGGCCCTTGAACAAGATACAATAATAAAACGTAGCTCATAATAATTATGAGGGCAGGCACTGGAATGGCAGAGATCCACATTAAGCATGACTGAAAGAATCAGATAATAGCAGAATCACAATCTTAGGCTATTAGAGTGATTTAACCAATTTTACATCTTTGGCATAATCCTCTAACTTCAAGACGACCATTAGGACATGGTACAACATGTATTATATTTCAATACACAGCAGCATAGTCAAAATGTAGACTCCCATAGTGGTGGCATTGCTGTCAAATGTATTACAGTTTTAATAGGGAATGAAAAAAAAAATCCATTTAGTCATTCTTGTATAGGGCTTGGACTGAAAATAATCTGACCCAATTTTGGAAAAGAAAATTGTAAGAGAGGCAACAAAAAGAAGTTCCTCTAGCTCAGAGCATGGCGGTAGCAATGACAAAGTCCTGCGTTTCATAATCAGGAAATGTGTGAATTGAAATACTTAAATGTAATGTAACTTGCTTTGAATAATAATGTATGACAAACGCATTAAAAACTGCAGTAAAAAGGGAGGACATTCAAGCTTTTAATTGAAACTAAACTATATAGTATTTGAGAGGCAAAACTAAAAGTTGTGATATATAGCCCAGATGACACAAAAGACTTCAACAGATGGCAGTAGCAAGACACCTCAAAAAACATCCTTGATGGATTGACTTGCTGATATATGATGTCCAATACAAAACCCATCTAATCTGTGTTCAATGACACTGGAATGAAGGAGAAAGAGCCCATAATAACTAAATCAACCCTAGGAAACAGGCAAGAGGGGGTGGTAAGAGGTGGGGGTGGGGTTGATCTTGCTTCTTGTGATTCCTCCTGGAATACAATGTCAAGGCATTTTTTTCAGAAATCTGTCATTACCATCCATTATATCTCAATTGTATCTCACAGACTCCAAAATGAAAACAGATGCTTAAAGGTATGTTCACAAAAAAATAAAAACATTCTGAAAATGTACTCACCGTATGTCATAGTATGTTGTGCTAGAGAACAGACAGGGCGACAAAGATGAAGAATATAATAATATTTTAATAAATCTACAACAGGTAATCAAAACAGATAACAAGGGGCAGACAGGTGAGATCAATGAAGGTGATTAACTCATAATGTGAACAGTAACAACCAAATATGGAAACAGAGGAAGAAACCAAAATCAACAGTCCATGGGGTGTGCCAGTTTGCCCCACTCCTGGAAGGTGCATCCTTGAGCCATGGAGACAGAGGGATGTATGGAGGGGGACTTGGGAGAAGGTCAAATGAGTAGATGTGGGATGGTGACAGGGGAAGGCAAAGGGCTGTCAGGCAAACAAGACAGGTGGAGGTTCTGGCAGAGGATGGACTCCAAGGAGGAGGACAACTAACAGAGTCCAGGGAGGTGACAATGGAGGGAAAAGCCTGGGTGATGAAAGAAGGGAACCGGAGCAGAAGGAGGAGCCAGGTGGGACCCAGGCTACAGCCATGATAGTGACCCACGGTGGAGCCGACGGAGAAAGGAGCCATGGTGGAGGAAAGGCCACAGAGTGGGTGGAGAAGGAGCCAGAGGCGGAGACAGAGAAAGCGACTGGGAGGATCCAGATTGTCAAGGTGGAGCATATGGTGCCAGCGACCTAGGCCGAGGTGGCGGTTGGTCGTTAACTGACCAAGGCGTATTTGGAGGGATGATGGAGCCCGGTGGAGCTGGTGGACTGACGTGCCATGGTGGAGACGATGGAGCTAAGAGCCATGGTGGAGCCACTGGGTTGAAGGGCCAGGGTGGAGTCAGGGACTCAGAGGCTGAAGGAGGAGACAAGGGATCCACCAGCCATGATGCAGATGAAGACTGGCAGACACACAGCAATTGCACCGCACAGATGGAAGGCTGAGGGTGATCAAGTGATTTGATGGCTCTTGCACCTGGTCAGGCGGGTCCAGTTCAAGCAATGGGCTCTGGCTTAGGCACTGCAAAGCGGGGTGATGGTTGCAGGCAGGACGACAAAGATGAAGAATACAATAACATTTTAATAAATCCACAACAGGTAATCCAAACAGTAAGAGCACATGCACAGGGTAACATTCTTAATAACCAGCAAACTAGAATACAACAAACAGGAACTAATATAGGACAGATAACGAGGGGCAAACAGGTGAGCAAAATGAAGGTGATTTACTAATAATTAGAACAGTAGCAACCAAATATGGACACAGAGGGAGAAACAACAATCAACAGTACACAGGGGTGTGACACCGTAAGGCCATTGAAGATGTAGATGATTTTTAATTAAAACAGATTTGGAGAAATTTAACATTACATAACTTACTCACTTATGAATCCTCTGCAGTGAATGGGTGCCATCAGAATGACAGTCCAAAAGCATCATAATAATTCACAAGTAATCCATGTGACTCCAGTTCATCAGTTAATGTCTTGTAACAAGAAAAGCTGCATGTTTGTAAGAAACAAATCCATCAAGGAGTTTTAACTTTAAACTACCGCTTCAAAATCCATAGAAATATTTGATTAGAACTGTTTTGGATGGTCTTTTCTTGTAAACAGTGTTTGATCTGTGCATGTTTCTCTCTTTTTCCACTGGAAAAAGCAATATTATGTATAGAAGACTCATATTTGAACAGGAAGCAAGAGTAAAATTATCCACAATAATAAGATAATTTGTTTATTGCAAACACAGCTTTTCACTTCACAAGATGTTAATTGATGGACTGGAGAGGTGTGATATACTTTTAGATTATTGTTATGTTTTTATCAGCTGTTTGGACTCTCTTTCTGACAGCACACATTTACTGCAGAGGATCCATTCGTGAGCAAGTGATGTAATTCTAAATTTCACCAAATCTATTCTGAAGAAGACACAAACATCTATATTATAATGCCTGCGGGTTAGTACATTTTAATTTTGGGGTTAACTATTCTTTTAAGTTAGTGATCCCCAAATGAGAATGATTCCCCTATAGATATTCAACGACTATGCTCACATTTGGCAAGATACAAATGTCTACAATAATAAGTAAGAGATCTCAATATGAACACCCAAATTTCTCACCATTATCTTATAAGACCAAATTATCTGGACTTAGATATTTATTACTAGCACAGCTCTCCTCTATGACATAAGACCAAGACCGAGGTGAAACCTAAACACAATAAGGACATAATTTAGTCTCCTGAGCTATGGAAGAGCAACCATTGAGCATTAAAACTTTCACATCACACGAAGCAAATTCAGTGGAGAAAGGTTTTGCTTGCACAGTCAAATTGAACATACTGTATTAGTAGAGCATTTGATAGAGGATTCAAATTATGATTCATCTTTATTTTAACAGCCATGTTTGGTTAATCAGGTACTGTATTTGAAAAACAATACATTCAAAATCATTGGTTTATACATGTGGACTTTTTTTTTGCAATCTCACACATTTTCAAACTCTAACAAGTTGTCTTGCGGATGTCTAAAAGTAAAAATCACACTTTCAAGTAACCCCTTAAAACATGAAGTAATGTGCCTGCCCAGAATACTCTGAAACTAATACTAGAACATCTTGGCTTGGCCTCACAGGGAATCCACCTGCTGACCTTAATGGAAGACCAGCCGGGTATAAAACAAACCTTTAAGATCTGGTTAGTGAGGGAAAACAAAATGCCAGATAACTTAACTACTCCAAAGGGCACTACATTTATAGCTAATACATCAGCTAAATTTGGTGCTGCAAGCTAATTCAGCACTCATGGTTACAAATAGACAGTTCAGCTGAAGCTATTTTGACTGTATCTGAAACCTGGAGTATCTTGTGAGGAAACAGACTTAAAGTGCATCATTATTTGAAATGAGCATTAAGTAGAATTATAATGTAGCATAATACACATATTTACTTCCAATTTTGATTAATTAAATGAATCATTTCTGTATAAAAGTAGTATTTCTTTACTCCCCAACACTGGTAGAAACTGTAAATGTACAATGCATGTATATTAATATCCTGCCAACGTTCTTTTTCATGATGTGAAGTAAAGCACATTTGTACAGACTGTGCTACTTTATTACTTCCTGCATTAAAGAATGCATTCATGCTGATGGCTCACAGTTTAGAGGATCACTTCAAACCCCACATCCATGATTATTATCCAGAGAGAGAGAGAGAGAGCAATAGAAAGAGACTACAGTATATATCTTGCATACTGTGTGTGTGTGTGTGTGTGTGTGTGTGTGTGCACTCTGCACTGTAACACTGTAATAAATTATTTGATAGAGACACTTCCATGCACATGCATATGAGGCTGAGGAAATTATCATCCCATTAATATTTTAACGTATAATGAAAAAAGCAGAGGAAGCAAGAAGCCAGATGAGATGAGCTTGAATATCTGCACAACTTTCTCATGCTGATCTCTGCATTTCAGTGAGAATATCGTATTAACTGTGGCTTCTCAAGTAAGATAACATGGGACCAACTAAGAAGAAAAGTGTTGTACCTGACTGACATATACACCAATTAGCACCAATTACTGTAGTTATTTATGCATTCTTCCATGTTTGTGTTACTACTATTATATGTATGATATAATTGTGTTTGCTGGTGCCATGTGGTACAGTTACTGGTACTCCAATACACACACACAAATGCACAGAAAGACGAACTCTAATGAGTCCTTGGGTAAACCTTACTGCCTTGTTAATAGTATAATTTTATTCTTATTTAGGCTCGCTGGACATTAATTATGTGTGATGTTGCAAAATCTAAGTTTGTTCAATTGTAAAATAAGTTTTTAATCCCTGATGCAACCTCACATGCAGAATATGTATTTCCCCACATTTACAGCAATGTATTGAACTTGTTGAATATTTTCTATTATCTTGAATAGTGTTTCAACACATGCAGATTTTTAATTGATTTCATTGATAATATGAAATTAGATTGTAAGGATATATATATATATATATATATATATATATATCTTCACAGAGTGCAGAAAATGACTGCATGCAAACTACCAGAGAGGGCACTGTTTACTTTCAAGTCTGCGTTTCTGTTTTAAGGGAACTGTCGTCTCACTAGTTGCTCATGTTCATGGTAAATTTATAGTCAATAAAGATGGAAAATCTTTGTCTATCTGCCATATTGTCTTCCTCTCCCCCTATTCACCTGTTGATCTGGCAGTTTTTGAAATGAATTTCACTTCTGTGCTTGCAGGCAAAATCCTGGATTTAAACTTCAGCTGTGTGAAGAATATCTTCTTAAGCATAATAGCTAGAACAAATACAGACGTGAGGCAATATCTCTCAACCAGTATTTAGAATAGCTAGACCTAAAGATAATGGCTGTTTCTGAGATAATTCGCTGTCATTTCTTCAACTCTGCCAACCAACAACTGAACTTGAAATATGAGCAAACATCAGTTAGATCAG
Source organism: Carassius auratus (assembly GCF_003368295.1). NCBI lineage: Eukaryota > Metazoa > Chordata > Actinopteri > Cypriniformes > Cyprinidae > Carassius > Carassius auratus. The sequence goes on along the minus strand of NC_039243.1, from coordinate 22,937,293 downwards.
GGTCTAAAATAGCAGCTTTTTATCTAATTACTGTGATAGATTAAATAAAAAAAAAAAAGAATAAATCACGTAATCTGACTTAAAGGAGCTGTTTTGTTCATAAACCTCTGTCAAAAAGCTATCATGGATAGAGTTCATGACTTGATCTAGCACGCTTTTTTCCTTACAAAATCTCTGACACCTACACTTCATAGCATCTTACAGCAGATGACAAATTATCAACGAATAGACGGACTGTCAGAGAGAGAGAGAAAGAAAGAAAGAGTGAAAGTCAGCACATGGCAAAGGAAGTGAATACAGCCCATGATGAAGGCACTTGGTTGCTGCTTCAGAACTAAAAGCCAGCATCGCTTCCATCCTTCCCCTTCAGACTTCATTATCTCAGCTCTGACTGATGTGATGGAGCTTTGGCTGAAGTGTCACTAACACAGAGGGCGGAAATAGCTCTCTACCCACTTACCCATGATGCAGTTCACACTTGGCTTGGCATTGTTATTGCACTGTAACTGAATAGGTGCTTCTCACTGCTATGGTGTGAATTGGGGAGAGTGAGCTTCAAAAGACAAAATAACTCATACCTGATCAGAGAGCGAAATTAAAGTTTCAGTCACTCTCTAGACAAGAATTCTCATAATGCTTTGTGCGTTTTCAAATGCTCTTGCACTTTCTCAAATATACAATAAGTATGTACCATATCTGTCTTTCTTTCCCTCTCTTTCTTTCTTACTCGGTGTATCTGTAATAAGATTGTCTGTCTGGTTGACACTGATATTTAGACTCAGATCATTGAGACTCATGGCCAATCAGTTCCAAAAAGAAATATAAAATCAGCTTATTCTAAGATAACAGGTTTAAAAAGCATTAAATCCAAGATTTGGTGATAGTATCAATGAAAGACTTACAAGCTATTTTTAAAAGGCCGGTCATTTTGAATGGGAACACCAAATTAGCACCAAAGGATTTTCAGCACAGCACAAGGGTTAATATATGGGATATAAATAAGGTCACTAGGTTTTGAAACAATCCCACTCACTGTGAATCTCAGGTCGACTCTCATTTTGTCATCATAAACTGCAGAAAAAAAAAAAAAAAAAAAAAACGGAGAAGGAGACTCTCTGGATTACACTCTCTGGCTTGGCAGCTGATTGAGGACATCGACCCCTGAGTTGAACAGTAGCTCAAAAGCCATGAGAGGCTCTCCAGAGTCATGAGACAGGACTCATGGGGTCATTAGACTGATTACAGAGTCAGAAAGATACAAGGATGAAATTAAGAATAACTGCATGATATTTCACTCCACCATAATTAGAAAAGTTGTGATGTGTCCTTAATATTATACGGCTCTCTGGGATCCTAGATTCTGATTAGTCAAATGTGAAATTATGCTGTCAGATATTTATGTTTAATTACTGCTTTAATTATGAGACATTAGTATATTTGGGGGCAGTTGTGGCCTAAGGGTTAGAGAGTCAGACTTGTGATCCAAAGGTCGTGGGTTCGAGATTGAGATTGTGGGTGAGGGAAGTGAATGTACAGCGCTGTCTTCCATTTCCAATACCATAACCGAGGTGAGACCCTTGAGCAAGGCACCAAACCACCTCCCTAGGGGCCACAGCACAAATAGCTGTCCAGTGCTCTTGGTGTATGTATGTGTGTGCACTTGGATGGGTTAAATGCAGAGCACAAATTCAGAGTATGGGACACGATACTTGGCCACACGTCAGATCACTTTAATTTTTCTAAAATCAACTTTTGTACCATTTTAATGCCCAAAAAATATGATATTAAATATACATTTTATTTATTATAGACAAATAAACAGTGACAATAAATTTAGTAGCAAAATACTTTTTAATAAATATTTGTATTGATTAAATGATGATATTTCATTTAAAACTCAGATTGATCATTTATAGTTTATGCTTGGGGAAAAGTGATTGAAAAAAAACTAAATGAGAACAATGAACATTTCCAAAATAAATCGCTAGAACACAATGAACTTGTTAAACTGCCAAATAAATGCCATTAAATGTAATTAAAACGAATAAAAAAATAATAATTTCTAAAGTCTATGAATTCAATATTACCTAAAATGATTCATGAACACTTTTCTCAAAAGCCACTCACATGTAAAATACTATCAGTACCTCAGTGAATATCACACATTCACACTTGATAAATTGAATTGATCTAAACTTATACATTTACTTACTTGGTATCATGCAACAACAAGTTTAATAATAAAAAAGTGTATATACTGTATATATATACACGCATACGTATATATATATATATATATATATATATATATATATATATATATATATATATATATATATATATATATAACACAAAGAGAACCACATTGTGCTGACAGTTTTAATAACACAGACTCTGTCTAAAAAATATTTCAAAATGAGTAATGACCTTTTCCTGATTTGATCACCTAAAGGAAACCAATTAACATATTGTACTTAGGCCAGTTATTTTCTCCTTCTCCCTCCCTCTGTTTTTTTGTCTCTTGGGCAACTACTGGGGAGAGCAGAGCTTCACAAATTAGTGGTGTGAGCTGGAAGACTCAATTACCTGGAAAAGGTCTTGTGTGGCGCTTTGCCCATGACACTGTTCACAGCCCACAGAGAGCACAGCGTGGAGGGGAGAGGAGGAGGTGATGCAGCGGGTGGGTGTGTGGGACTGGAAGACAGTTGCTGGGAGGTAGAGAGAAAGCGAGAGATAGTATATGTAGAGGAAAAGCGAAAACAGGTGATGACATGTAGAGGTTTAATGACTCCTCCATCAAACAAGTTTTCTGTTGTTAGCAGAAATGCCTCAGAGGGGACAGTGGCATGTTTTTTCCTCATTAGGCCTAAAACTTCCAGTGCAGTCTTCACTGTCTGACATGGTACAGTCTGTCCTGCATGAGAATAGTCCATAATATCAAGGAGGCGGGGGTTGTCTCCCTGAAGGCTAGCTAGATCCTGATAGCCTCCTCCTTTGTTCCTTCTCTCTCTCTCTCTCTCTCTCTCTCTCTCTCTCTCTGTCAGGATGATTGGAGAGACATCAAGATGAGAGACTCTAAAAGTGGTAGAAGGCTATCACACTATTTGAGGTTAACAGCTTTTTAATGGATAATGTGCATTAGTGTTCTTAAATATCTTTTGTGAGTATAACTACTTCTATTACAACTAATATTTCATACAAAACAGCTAAAAATAAAGATTCCAAAAGGGGGTTTTCACAGCAATGCCATAGAAGAACCATCTTTAGTCTCCCAAATAATCTTTCAGTGAACAAAAATACAAAGAACCTTTTATGAAATGGAAAGATTCCATGAATGTTACAGGTTTTTCATGCAACTAAGGAGACTTTAATAATTGTAAAGTATGCAGTGAATTGCTCAAAAGTGACAGCAAGGATAATGTTATAATATTACAAAATATTAATTCATGCTGTTCTTTTGAACTTTGCATTCGGTAAAAAATGCTGAAAAGTACTATTATTTATGTTTTCAACATAATAGGAAGTAATAATAGGGATTGTTTCTTGATCAGAAAATCTGCACATTAGAATGATTTCTAAAGGATTATAGATTGGATTATATAACTGGACTGCTTTTTAGACATGTTTGCAATGACTTAACCAGCTGAGGTCAAGTTGATTTTTATATGTATGAAGTCTCAAGTTCACACAGGAGTCCTAGCAGAGTAGCTATGGACGTGTTTCACTAACTTTCTTTATAGGAAAAGACACAAACGAGAGAGAGAGGGGAAAAAAAAAAACTGCAGCAAGGAAAATTTCACCAAGTACAATGTGTTCCTGGATCAACATCCTTGTTGATCCTGGAACAACATTCAAATCAACCAATCAGAATTGAGATTTATTTTCAGAAAATATCTGTTGTAGGCTCACATTCAGGGTTAGGTGCTTCTAAACTCTTGTTAATCAGCTATCATTTTCCACTGATTTTAGGAATATATTATGGGTAGGGTTAGGTTTAGGGGTAGGGATTGGGTTAAGTTTATATTTATAGAAAATAATGTTGATCCAGGATCATCAAAAGATGTTGATCCAGGAACATGTCTTAATTGGCAATATCATTTTTAGTGACAACTCCCCCCCCCCCCCCCCCCCCCCCCCCCACTTCAGTCAACCACTAATAAAAAGCAACCTGTTATTGCAAATATCTCATTATCTTACTCTTTCAGAGCTCGCATTTGATGCAAAGACAGCTGCCACTGAACTTTATACTGAGAGTTTTGATTTGTTCAGCAGAGCAGAACAGAAACACATGACTTCTGGAGTCTTGAGATGCTCTTTGAATTGCCGGCTGTCTACGGTGTTGAAACGTTCGTTGTGTCTAGCAGGTGCAAGTGTCTAGAATGAATAGATGGCCATCTGTTCAGGGGTGGATGAATTATGACTGAAGATGAAGCCCCCCTATATCGCTTGCGATGCACGGCTGGTTCTATAGTCAAATAAGTGATGTTCCCGTGGAATTTAAAATTAATTTGTGCTGTATTGGCTCACCAAAACACGCCTTGTTCATTTCTCTTTCCAACCCTGTAATGCAAATAGATAATTATAGTTGTCCGCTTGCATGCTTTTTCATTTATACACACAACCACATGAAGCCATGCATGCATGGAAGTGCACACACAAGAGGTTCTATTCAGCAGTGACATCTTACATTAGTATAATATTTTTTTCACAGCCATCTGAGTATAGATGGTGTAATAGCAGTGTTAATGACATATCCAAAGTGAGCAGAACCTGTATGTGTATGTGCATTAGATTATGATAAGATCGTTTTGGAGATGAATAGGTGTCATTGTGGCCATAAAGGGCTCTTAATGCTCCTGAACACAGATTCATAGTATGACTCAATGTCAAAAGCATAACCTTGCCATACATACTTATACTGAGAATAATAATCCACAGGCTTTAAAAGGAGAGGCCATTCATTACAAATAAAACACAACACACTCAGAGTTGTGTTAAGTGCATAACAAGTGCTAGTGAATTGAGATAGTCTTAATGTAAATAGTTCTTTCTTGAAAACTACTGAAAATAATGGAAATAATTGAAGAAAATATGACATGAAACAGACTGATAATTTCTTGTTTTGTAAATGAACATTTAAGTGATCACATCAACTTTTGAGATAAAATAAATCACTGAACTATGAAAATGTACTGTAACTTTCGGAAAATTCTCTGCCAGTCCATAAAAATAATTTGTTGAAACTACACTGGAAAAACAACTCATTCGGTGCTTCTGCATATGAACTCATGGCTGATGAGACCATTTGAACAGATCATTAAACCAGAACAGTTAAAAAATAAACTATACAGCATGCAACACTGAAATAAGTGCTTGCAAAGTAGAGCTGCAATTTCACATACAAAAGGGTGTTTTTCTAGAACATTTCAAGGCAATTCAATGAAAAATGGCAAAAAGAGTGCAACATTATTAAAGGAATAGTTCACCCTAAAATGAAAATTTGTTGAAAATGTTCCCACTTTCAGGCCATTCAATATGTAGATGACTCTATTTCCTCATAGGATCAGATTTAGAGAAATGTAGCAATGGATCAGCAATGGATCTTCTGCAGTGAATGGGTGCCGTCAGAATGAGAATCCAAACAGCTGATAAAAATATCACAATTATCCACATGACTCCAGTACATAAATTCACATCTTGTGAAAATATGCATTTTTGTAAGAAACAAATCCATCTTTAAGGCGTTTTAACTTTAAAATGTTGCTTCTGTCCAAAATACCAATCCATAATCAGTAAAAGCTTCCACCAGTAAAAAAGTACAAAGTCTCCAAATCTGTTCCAGTGAAGAAACAAACTCATCTACATCCTGGATGGCCTGAGGGTAAGAAAATTATCCTTGCCTAACTAACTAGCATCCTTGCCTAAATGTAAAAATACAATATAAGAGTAATACAATTCATTTTCAGCACATCAACATTCACTTTTCTATGAGTGAGCTTTGTCCTTCTGCCTTTTTTATTTTCTATCCGTGTCTGACTTATTCAGCGTTATTCTCGCAGTACCTACACCAGCAGTTTCAGTGGCCTACTCCCACAACAATCCTGTCCATCAAAGAATCCCGTTTCCACTGAGAATTCTGATGCAGAAGGCAACATGATCACAATATGTGACTGACACCTCAGCAGCCGAAAGATAGAGGCCTCAAGTGACCCAGACTTCACTGGAGGAAGAGAGAGAGAGAGTGAAAAAAAAAAAAAAAAACTTTTTCTTGACAGTGCTGATCACAGGAGTGGTCTGGAGGTCACTACAAACATACAACCGAACAGGACACAGGGGCACAGACAAATGTCAGGAATAAGGGGGGAAAAAAAATTATAATATTATTATTGTTTTATTTTATTTTTCAGAGAGGAAAATAACATATCCCATGCTTTGTGTGGGTATAACAATCTGCAAACTGCAAACTGAAACAATTAACTTTTGCTGTAAGGCAAACAAAGTTATCACTAGATGTAATAAGCAATAAATCAAAATTATAAATGTTTTATATTAATATTTATTTTTACATGACTCATAATTCTTGTATATATTACAAGCCATGATAATGATTTGAAATATCAGATTTTTTTTATTTATTTTTTTTATTATTATTTTGTTTTTCTACGCTGTGTGGAAAATTTGAATAAATCTCACTTTGACTAGTTCGAAGAGTAAAAGAAAAAATATGTTGAATATATTTACATTTATTCATTTAGCAAACATTTTTCAAGGTGACTTAGGAATAATAAAAAGATAGAAACATAAGCGATTAATCATTTGAAGTCAACGATTTTAGCAGATCTGCAATTTTACAGACCACAAAAGTACAGTGCTGTGATGACAGAATATGGCTTTCAAATGAATGCAATGATAAATTAGTTATGAAGGAGCTAAGGTTTCATTCATTAATAGGTAGGTAAACTCTACCTCTAGCTCAAAGGGTTCAAATACTGCAACTAATTTAGTTTAGGTATGTCATTTTAAGCACAAAACATTTTTTTTATGGTGGCACAAAAACTTAACACAATTGTTAAATAATAATAATAATAATAATAATAATAATAATAATAATAATAATAATAATAATAATAATAATAATAATAATAATAATAATAATAATAATTTAGACCAGCAAGTATATATATATATTTTTTTTTACCGAACTGATAAGTTGTAGTTGCTAAGCAACAAAAACATAGCACTTTAAAATAGAATGTGTTGACAGGTGAGCATTTATCACAATTTATAAACTGCATTTAACACGTTTCATCAAATTGGGATTTTGAGTCGTGACTAACCATTTTATAGTTAGTAATATCTGTCAACATTGAGTTACTTTACTGTACAAAAATATTATACGCTTTTGGTACACTTTCATTATGTAACATCACACAGAGCTGTCAGAAGTCCAAGCAGACAAACAGGGCTGAAGTCTTGCTAATAAGTAACAAGAATCAGCCCTTAAAATAAACTGTTACTGAAATATCTGATCATCCTCCATAATGTGGTGGATAATTAATAATAATAATAATAATAATAAACATACCTAAACACTTGCACTACCAAGCAAATTACGGACACATTTGTATTATCAGTCCCACGGTGGAAAACTAAAAACATATCTGTGTGGACTGGCTCGGAATGGAGCAGTTAAGTAACGAGAACAGTTTGGCCCAGCAGTGGAAAAGCAGCTTTATTGTACTCACAATACTGAGTGTTGTCTCGAGGTCATATTACAAGAGAACAAGTCAAAATGAATAAAGAAAACTTTGTTGCTAAATGATTATAGCTAGAGACCCTAAAATCAACATGGAAGAAGGTGAGACTTTGCTTTAAGAGTACAGTATGTCAAATTTCACAGGTTTTGAAAAGGTAAAAACATTGTGAAAGTTAGCATGCATTTACATGAGACAAAAAGGGTGCAAGAGTGTTCAAGACAGAGGAAGCCAAATAATAAGAACACTACAGGTGTCTATGCACCTTTGGCACTTGGCTTCTAACAGTATTGAGAATTTAACATGGACAATCAAAGTGTAAAGTGTGGAACAGTGCTGCAACACATTGACTAATACTGTTCTTGTGGGAAAAGCATTTTTTTTTCTATCTTTGCCTCCCTATTATTTCCTTTCATATATTATGATAAAAAAAAAAAAAAAAAAAAAACATAATATAAAATAAAGTCAGAATATCAGCTTTCCAATAACATCCTATCAGTATCCACCAAGTGTCTGCAATGGGCTATATAAGAAAAAAAAAGCATACTTGTTCTTACTAAGGACTCTGAGGAAGTCTGATTCATATCAAAATGTGCAGCTTCACAACTTTACTTTCATTTCACCTTCACCGGTCATCTTAAAAGTCATTTTACAATGTGGAAGTGATAAACCTGACATTAATCTTCATCTCAATTTAAAGGCAGTTTGGATTTTTCAAGTGCTTTTGACATATCTGTTCAGAGCACAAAGCACAAACACAATCCAGAGAAGGTTCAGATAAACAACATCTGAGGAATAGGCTTCATGTATTAAGAGTGAGAATGGTTATTGCAAGCCAAACTTTAGGACAGTCAGTATATCCAGAAGTAATTAACTCTGTAGCTGTTTGTGAGAACAGCTCCGTATTTCCACCCTCCTTATTTCTCCCCGAGTCCTGCTGATGGGTGATTATAACTCTGAAGAGCTGCAGGAGGCCTCACTGTCCCATTTCCTCAGCCTGCAGCCGAGACCAAAACACTCTCTAATCACAGCTAAACCGTCATATGCGTGCTTGTAAATGTCCTTTCAAAATCCAATGACATTTCTCAGTAATTTTCAAGGTTGCCACGCCTTATATATTTTTGCACTTTTTCCCGGCTTTCTGTCAAAACCACCCCCACGCCCCATTAAAACATTTTAATGGATTGCCCTAATATGCTAGTGAAATTTGCCATCTTTCTGCTCGTCCCACGCCAAAGTCTTTAAGAAACTCTGATGGGGAGGGAATCCCGCTGTTCAAACCCAATCTGTCATTTCCTGGCAGCCAAACAATCTAAAATGCTGCCAGGCGCCACACAAAAGACCCATACACACTGCGCCAATTGACTGCCGGTACGGTCCGCATAATCTTCGATGATGAGCTTCATTTCACACGCTATTCTGAAACAGAGTTGGAGATTGCCTTTAAAACACACCAAAACCTCCCCCTGAAAAACACACTGGCTCAATAAAAACACTGTGTATTTGAATCAGTGACAGACTGTGGGGTAAAAAAGCTCTATAGAGCTGTAGAAAATGAATGCAATAAACTAGAGGCAAAAGGCGGCTTATGTGATGCTCATTTTGCACGTCTTTTGTTCCTACTCTCCATCATTGCCTGCAGTGCTCTCTCTGTATCCCATCTATACTTTGCAATTCACCTTTCTTTAGAAGCGTGTTCTTTACACATTCAGTACGGCCATATAGCTGTTTGTTGTAGAAAAGCCTTCAAATACATGTTTCACTTCCGCTTGATGTACTCAAAGCAGTTTTGAGAAAAGAACAGGATGCATTATGGGTAAACACTGCCTAGAGTTTTTCCTGATCGATTGTTTTCAAACTGTACATTGTTGAGCGCATAAAGAGACAATGTTGCTCGCATGTGGTCTTGTTCCTAAAAACATAAGAAACAAATCAGATTTTTTCAACATTAGAACCAGCAGGACAGTTTTATCAAAAGTCAATTAAATGTGAGCGTTTACTTACAGGAATGAATAATGGACGATCAAGAATAATTAAAATTCAAAATAAAAAAAGATCCATGGTTGAGATAAACTACACATTTATTCTTAAACAAGCAAAATATTTGATCACAATGAATTTACTAACTTGTAATTTGTTATTATGTTAACTCAATTAGTTTCCTACAAATAAATGTAGCTTATGTGTTTGTTTTTGTTTTTTTTGGGGGGGGTGGCGGGGGTTGGGGTCAGCAATTTGTGTGTGAGACACTCGTAGTGTAAAGTTATGCAACAGTATTGTGCTGTAAATTCAACAACAGAACATTTATATGAACAACTGTTCCAGTTATAGGTGATATTTCAACGCCATCTCACGGCCAATATGTACATATTTTACGAGGTAGCTAATTCGTACAACCTCACTCGTGTGATTTTGGATGATTTCTATGACAGTTACGTTTAGGGGCGGGGTTAGGTGTGGTCCCGCTCAAAATTCCTCCGAATTTGCCACCTCGTAAAATATGTACGATTTTTTCCAAGTCGTTTGAATTTATTCGAGTTGTACAATGTTACCCTTTCCTGCAAATGACTTTACTTTTTTTCAATGTCTGGTAGGGTCATTTCCATTTATCAGAATGAATGAGTTAAAATGTCACTTGACTTGAATTGAAGGTGTTAAAACATAATTGCATGAATTAATGCATTTATTCTGACACCCCTAATTTCTTGTTGAATTGAATTGAAGTTACCAACCCAGAACCCACAGGGTTATCCATCCGGCGTCCTCCATGTCTTGTTGGTGTGCTGAGAAATGCAGCCGCACAGTCATATGGGCAGGTAAATGTCTTTCGAGAGACGAGGGCAGTGGGATGAACTGACCTGTGAACGGTGGCAGTCGTCTGCGTTGAGAGGGTCAGGGTGGAAAACAGAAGGGGAAGAGCCATTATTTTCCGCCTCATTTCCGCTGATGGCCTGCTCAGGAAGGGGTTGGAAATAAAGAGGGAAACGCAAAATCATTTCAGCCTCCATTTGTAACATGTCTCCTTACAGACTCACTGACAGGTAGAGGAGAACAGCAGATGATTTTAATGGGGCCAATTCTTCCGCTATTAGCCAACACAGCACGGCCCTTTGCAGCTACACCGCTGCACCCTCTTGTAAGATTACACATCTATATCTATATAACTCTTCACCCGCCATTGCTGTCTTCCCTGAGAGCCCATGTGAGAATAGATTATGGTAAAGGGATATAAAATGGGCTTGTGAGGTTCTAGAATGCCTCTGTTTCGCATTACCAAATGGAGACTTCCACAGCATGCTTCGATTTTGTTGTTGTTCTGAGCCATTTGCTGTGTTTTTAAACCTTCTATTTTTATCACGCCTAATATGTTACCCTTTCCTTCCCATTACTGTAAATGACACCCTACAGGCTAGCAAATACACAGAAGACTAATGGAGCATCTTAAAGCTGTGTATTGGTTGGATAACCCTCCTTTAGACTGTAGAATTGCTTATAAATGGTAAGTTAAGCCTGTTCACTCGGATTTCATTACATCAGTGCTAGCTTGCCTTCGATCTGGACGAACTAAAATTAGCTATATGACAAAATTTGATATGCAACAATAACAACAAAACATCATGTCAGATGAGCTATAGTGTTACAGGAAAATCCCTTTTAGGACGAAGATGGAAGGGGATGTGAACGGATTTCCCAATAAAGTGTTTTAAGCAATGGCAATTCCATAAATCAATACCATCCTTCCATTAAAAAAGAAAAAAAAAAATCTGTGCCAAAGAAAAATGAGAGGATATTTTAGGGGGGGAAGTTTCCATATTCAAAACTTTTATTAGAACACGTCTTTTCCAGCATTTTACCTTATAAGTGTTGTGCATTAAGTACAGTCATGATACACACATATACATATATATACACACATATACATATATATACACACATATACATATATATATATATGGCTGTATATCGGCATGGCTGTGATTCCAGACTTAGTGCCTTAAGTAACCACCGTGTGCTGTTACATAAAGGATAATCTACATTGAACAGGTTGTTATCACAGAATAACCTGTGACAGTGTGATCAGGATCCCATTGTGAAGCAGAGCCCTTGTAATGCGCAGTCCACTGAAGGATACCATAGATGAAGCCAAGTGCAGTTTAGTTATATGGTGCAATCCAAAATCCAAACAAATAACAGACTTGACGAAAACAGACTAGACTCACCAACAGCAGTTACAACATTAATACACAACAAATCACAATGGAAACAACATGGCTACTTATAACAGACAATGAGAGTCACATGACATGAACAAACCAATGGGAAACAAGACACATGACTAAGACAACCAATCCGAACATGACACAGTGAACAAGTGAAACCAATAGCATGAAGACAAGAGGTCAAGGGAAGCATGACACTAACAGCAAGAAACAAACTACAAAATAAGAGACACGGAAACAAGAACATGAAACAAAACCAAACACCATATAACAGCCTTGTAATAATCCCGCTTAGTACAGGGCTACTTGCCACATAAGTAAATATTTAGACTCAAAATATTGATTTGAGTTGAAATATTTGAACACAAAACTTCTTATAATCTTATAGATTACAGCCAAAACAAATGTAGCAAAATGGCAGCAGCCGCGTTTGTATTAAATGAGAGACTGAGTCGCTATACTAGGAAGACATAATTAAATAATTGTAAACCATTTTGAATCGGGCTTTAATATTTTATTAGGTAAACAAACGCAAAGCTTCCATCAAGAAAAAATGTTCCTAGCAAGAATACAGCACCAACTTCAGTTACCCGGATGAGCCTGTGTTATCAGCTTTTACAGTACCTGTTGCTATGTTGTTATGTTATGTTGAAAATAAATAAAACTTCCTTGTTTACAATGCTGTTTCATTCTCTTTCAATATAGAAATCCATACTGCTGTCTCACTCAGAAAAAGTCTCTTGTCACCATCTAATGGTGGAATCGCATTGTTATCACTACTAGGAGACATTTCAGTGAAAACTGCAATGACCTAAGCCCCCCCATCCCCCCAAACCCCCCCCCCAACACACACACGCACACACACACTCTCTCTGACAGGCCTGGAAGGATTATAGATGTGATCATAGTTCAGACTGCTTCTCTAACATTTGTCATTCAGTTATCAAACTGCCAATTCTGCTCCTGTCGGGTAAGTGTGTCTGAGAGACAAGAAAGCCAGGAGGGAGGTCTTCGCTGATCCAATTTTGGCCTGATTTTTATAGAATAGCCTATGAAATGTATGTGTGTGTCTGTGTGTGTGTGATCATCACACTTGGATGAGGATGTTCTGTGTGTTTTCAGGGATGTAAATCCTTTCCTTGGCATGCCGTAGTCCCAAAGCATCCATCAAACTGTCCTTCAGCTGCCAGCCCTTCACACACACACACACACACACACACACACAAGCACACGCTTAAACACACATACACACACTCTCTGCAGGACATTTGTTTCTATTTCTGTAATAATATGTAAAATAAAACATTCTGTCTTTGTTATATAAATTTGTGATGCACTGGTTTATAGTGCTAACAAAAAAGGACAAGACTGAGTGTAATGTTTTAAATGCTACATTTGTTTTGCATCCATCTGGGCTGAATGGTCGTATTTCATTAAAGTAAACTGAGTCATTCTTGCACCACTAGTGGCACAAAATTATTAGCAAAAATAAAAAAACACTCTTGAAAAAAATCAATAATACTTGGAGAAATATATTTGTTTACTAATGTTTTAGAAACAATGGTATGCTATTATAGTATTATTAATAATTTAAGTTAGATTTTATTTGTATATTTATTTACTTATTTTGCTATTTGTATCAGGTTTTTGGCATTTTTACATTTTTATTAAATTTTATTATTTTTATTTAAGTTATAGTTTTAGTTAAACTAAATGAAAAATATAAATATTTTACTTGAGAGCAAACTGTAATAATATAAATATAATAAGTTTAAGTTTTTATTTTGATTTCACTTCAGTTAACTTTTAAATTTATTTCGAGTAAAAAAATATTATTTTTTATATTTTAGTTTGTTATACTAATCCTACTTTCACCATTTGCATTCCTCTCGATGGCAGTTTCTAAAGCAGGACATGATTGCAATTGCATTTGGTGTAACTAGTGGTGCAGAAATGACATACTTCACCTTTAAACCCCCATGCACTTTACCCTAAACCAATGTTCTTCTGCTAGAAGTGAATGACAGATTTTATATTAGGGAGGACAGGTAGTCTGCCTGTATTTTCACACTGTGGTTGCATGTCAGGAACTCTATCTAGAATACATCATGCTCTGTGCCTCTTCATATCCATCTCACTGACAGCTCGCACCGATAAAAACAAGGTGTTTGAACATGAGATATTAATCATTGTTTATGGAATAAGCAGATGTGGAGTTTCACGTCATCAAGTTTGAAAAAGCAAAAATAAATAAATAAACCCAACACATTAAGACTAGCTGCAGTATACAAAAGCAATTATTTATGGTTTGTGTCAGAACCGCAAAAGGTTGAAAGAGGCAAAATACAACAAGGCGGTTTTAACATCCATAAAACTGTACTGAAATGATTAGCCAGTTTTTTTCTATGCCTTTTCCATTAAACACTATTATTTGTTGCATTGACGTGTTAAACATACTGTAATGCAACTCTTGGTCCACTTTTGCCCATTTATGAGACTGATAATTGGCTCTAGAAAAATGTTTCAGATCTCTGATGGACAACAAAAAACTAACTGTGATTTAATTTACCCAGTTGCTTACAATAGCTACAACAGCATTTTAACTTCAGACACAGTGGCAGCTGGTATAAAAAAATGGTTGGTGCAAACACACTGTTAATGCAGGAAGCAGAACTAAATGCAATTGTTAAATAACCATTTAAAAAGTGACATTATAATGTATCATTGCAGCCTAGCTAAAAAATGGAAGTTGAAAATCCAACTGTTAAAGCATGAAATAAGATGCCACGAATCAGTGAATTTAAGTTTAATATGGGTGCGTCATCAGTAAAGTAATCATTAACCATTTGTAATCATCCAGACAATGTCAGCCATTTTAATATGACTATTACATATTAATGTGACTCAGAGATAAAGGCTTTAATACTAATGTTGTCCACATGAGGGAGTCACCAGATATCAAATCCTTTTAAGTTTTCACTTTAAAGACTGTGACAATTGTTCAATAAATTGACAAATTGCATATCAATTATTTATATTTTTATAAAGTTTAATAAAGACCAATATAATAAGTATGCAATAACTCTAAACTCCTAAATACTTAGACTTTTTTTTACATTTATTTATTTATTTATTTATTTATTTATTGACAACATATTTGCATATGATGCTAGTTGTCTTATATTACTGAATGTATGTCAAATTGAATAAAGCTTGATTTGCCTCACATCCCGCTAGCCAACTCTATTTACTCTATTTGAATGCTTTAAAATAAATAAATAAATAAAATAAATAAAAAAAAATATATATATATATATATATATATATATATATATATATATATATATATATATATATATATATATATATATATATTTTTTTTTACTATTTACTATTTTAATACTAACAATTTTAATCATTGGTATCATAATAGTAATCCATATGTCTTGTGTGCTATATTCTGATCAAATTATGATTTGATTGATACAATGTTATCCAACTGATAAACATTTAAAATACAATCTGTCATTGTTTTCAATTAAAATTCTATAGGCTCTCATTCTGTAAATGGGATTTCAGAAATCTGAAAGAGCAAATATATAGGAATATATAACACGATACATTTCAGTCTGTTTCTCACACAAAGTGATCATATGGGTTTAGAAGAGTTGGAATAGATTGAGTGAGTCATGCATTTTTGGAGCTTGGCAGTGTAAATTATCATCCCTTTCTTTGCAATAATAAAACGGTTGAGAGAACATGTGGTGAGTAAATGAGGACTTTATTTTGGGATGAGCTATTTCTTAGGATTGGATTCCTTCTTATAAATGTTACCATTTTGCATAGACTATAATGATTTTCAAAGTTGTTTGTGTTCAACAAATTTCAGACATACACTGCGAAATGAGAAATAACAAAAACACCTTTTTTTTATTTAATTTTTTTATTGATTTCTACAAAGATATATAATATGGACATAAATTATACCACATAAAGGGATTTCATGTCTCACAAGAAATCATAGGACATGTAAAACTGTATCATCTAAAGGAATAATTAAAATTTTAACTAAATAACTTTACATTTTATGTTGGCCTAAGGCAAAACTGCATTAATCTGCTGAGCAAGACAGTGCAGAAAGTCAGCATTAGGTGAAACCGCATTCTCTCTTCTGCACTCCAGCAAAAACTGCTGCTGAAATCCAAAATCATTGTTGACTTTCCCCAAATGTCACACTCAAATGTGCAAGTCTAAACGAAGAGATTAGAGACACTCACAGATGAGCTGCTGAATGTCTGCAGATATCATACAGTATGTTTCCCTGGTGTCAGCTTGTCTGATTAAACAAATCAAATGTGTGATTTATTTAAAGGAATAGGGCATCCAAAATTTATTTTTATCAGTGCTGTTTATGTTGACTAAAACTATATATATATATATATAAAAAAAATAATAATAATAATAATTGAAAGATTCAGTCTTTATTTATTGTAATTACATACAAATGACCGACTAGCACATTCTTCACATCTGCTCCTTTTCTTCTATGGATGAAAGATAGTTGTACTGGTTTGACATGAAGGTGAGAAAGGTGAGAAAATAATGACAGAATTTTAAATACTGGGTAAACTATCCCTTTAAGGCAGTGGTTTTTAACCAGTGGGCTGCGGCACCCTAGTGGGTCACGGTGGTATTGCAGGTGGGCCGCCAATTACTATTAAAATAAATAATAATATTGTTAATATATGTAAAAATGTCTAAGTCATAACATAATAACATCATTTCATATATATATATATATATGATATGATATATATATATATATATATATATATATATATATATATATATATATATATATATATATATATATATATATATATATATATATATATATAATTAAATAACAAAAAATAAATATTAAACTGTAACTTTGCTTCCACTATTCGAGTTTGCTGATTGGTTTAAGAATAAACCACCAATTTATATTTTTGCTGCATATGCTACAGAACAACAAATTCAAACATGCATAAATGGCTGTCAACATGTTTCCTCGTGACTGGATGCTCCGCTGAATGTCTACCCGCTGCCGAGCTCTGGCTGGATATCTAGCACATGAGCATAGAGAGACTTGTGAGGGCATAGGACGCAGTTTAAGTGAGAGGAGACACGTTTTAAGTGCGCACACTCTCTCCGGGCGAGAGCAGCGTGTATCTGAGCAAGCACGTCTGGTTTTGTGACAGAGCAAAGGAAATCTGCGTGCAAACAGGGAGATTCGCACTCGTGCATATTTTAATGTGCTTTCGCATTCCAATAAAGCGTCCTCGCTGATGCTTCTGCACCGCGTACACATACTGTATATGCACGGATTAGGCCTACTTGTGAACCTGTATAATGTTTAACAAATCTATTTCAACACTTGAGGCACTGCTACAATGAGCTCTATGAACAATGCATGGCAAAAAAAAAAAAAAAAAGTCCCTGGACACGGGATTTATTTATATTTATGTTTCAAATTCATCCTGAATGCATTTATGACTGTAAAGCATACAGTATCTGTGTGCGTTAAAATTGTGATTAAAATCGCAAAATTTATCAAAGAAATCGCGATAGTTTTTTTTTTTTTTTTTCATATCGCACAGCCCCAGTTCATAAAATAAATACAGTTAACAATCCAGGTTCTGAGTACCAAGTTATTAACCCAACAATAGCGTGGTCAGTTTTTAATGTGTTTTTTTTTGCAGTGGGCCGCGCAAACATAAGTGTTTGGTTGTGTGGGCCGCGAGTTGAAAAAGGTTGGGAACCACTGCTTTAAGGCAATGAAATGCTTCAATGCTCTCTCTCTCAAAACATCTGTGGTTGGGATAATCTCATCTCACCTTCTATGTGACTCTTCAGGTAGCTGACTAATAAGCTTTTTCCTGTGTGTGAAGGAAACACCTCTCACCTCGCTCAAGTTCCCATGCGTTGCTATAGAGATTCCTGGGTAAACAAAGCTGCTTTAATCATTTTCATGTTTAGAGTGAAGAGTTGGTTTATGGTAAAGGCAAAATTTTATGGATGACAAACCTTAGTGCTAAATGAGTGAAAAAAGACAAAGCTTTAGTTCAGAGAGAGAAAGAGAGAGAGAGAGAGAGAATCTGAACCAGCACTCAGAAAAAAAAGAAGAAATAAGAAAAACAATCATACTGTGACAGCACAAGATATGATTTTAGAGTCATAACCTCACTCTCAACCTGTAAACACACACACACAGACATACATCTTTGTTATTACATCTTAACACGGTATCCAAATGATGATTCATATGCCTTTCAGGTAGTGGGGAAAAATGGGGCATGTGCTTTTCCTGACAGACTGATCCAGATATAATGTAAAATATCTCTCATTCTGGACTCTTCCAGCGGCAGACACACACACAGGTGTACATGCTGCATAATTCATGTGACTTTCACTCTCACACTGGCCTGGTTTCCTGTGAAGACTGAGCCAGAGAAATTACTCCAGTGTTTCTGGAGAGAGCAGACGGAAGACCCTGAGTTCATTTGTGAAAGACAAGAGTAAAAAGTAAAATAGTCATGAAGATTTGTATATATATATATATATATATATATATATATATATATATATATATATATATATATATATATATATATATATCATAAAATAAAATAATTCATGATTCTAATAAAATCATATATAAGACCACATACCAGATGTGCAGTAAAATTAGCCAAACATGATCATAAACCAGAGTAAAGTCTTCACATGCGTGTTAAAATGTAAAATTTACAAAATAACATTTGCTCTGTTTTTTTTTTTTTTTTTTTTTTTAGTTATGAGCACTTTTTTCGCTATTATTATGCCCTACTTAAGGTTATCAAAATTTAAAATAGAATCTAAATATTCACAATTATATTCCCCACCAAAATTCTAAAACTAAACTGGATTATCGACCTTTTCAAAGGTATCAACACAATACAAAGTGCTCAGTAGATTATCATTATGCATAAATATGCACCTATCCGCAATATTAAAACAAATAAACAGCGCTTGCAGTCCTGCAAGTTATCTAATCAACATGCGACAGATCGAACAGAGTTCAGACAAAGAAGTTGGGCCTGTGCAGAAATTAAAGGTCATTTTCAACATCCTTTGAAAAACATCTCAGCAGTGCAGGAAATGTCAGCTCTGTTTTAGACGCAGAGATTCTTTGCAATAATGAGATTCAGTGAGCATCTTTAAAAGTGTCAAGCATCATCTGCATGAACTTTCTTCATCAAACGCTGTGATTATTATTTTGTATTCTACGCTATATTTACAAAATACCTCTCACGAAACACCTGATGCAGGGCTGTTATTTATTTATTAGTTCAAATTAAACGCCTCCCTAAAGGAATTACACTGGAATAGATGCTCCCTGCTCTCATTTCCATAATCTAATAGTGTGTTTATGAGGGAGAGTGTTTATGTTCCTGTCTGAATAGAAATGATGCTAGCAGAAATAAAAAGGGTGGCAGAGACACACATGCACACACATAGACACACACACAATTCCAAGGTTCCCCGCTGCCACATTGGACTGACAGCTTTGTGGTCTCAGCACAGCAGACACTAAGCACATTTACACGCGCGCGCACACACACACACACACATTTAGCAACTGTGAGTGTCCCTTTCATACTTGGTGGGAACTCTAAACACCTCCACATAATGCTGAACATACACACAATGAAATATTCATCAGCGCTATTGTAAGCCGTAATGACATTGTCTATGAAACAAGCTTCCTCACTGTCTCTACGGAGGGTTTTTAGGTGAGTGGAGCTAAGAGATACAGGATATTTGTTTGGCACTGTGTAGCCCCCAATGGCTTCAACACAGTGGCTTTCATATAGAGGTCTGGAATCTAGTCACGGTCACTAATGAAATAAATCAATAAATAATAATTATAATAATAATAAGCATTTACTACGATAAGTTAATTCATATTTATTTATTTATTTATTTATTTATTTATTTATCATTCATTTATTATTATCATTAATAATAATATTATTATTTTAACATAAATCATTGGTACCAAACTAGATTGCCATTATATTTTAATTGAAGCCAAAATGCACAGGGTTTTATGTTCACTGTCAATGACAGGTCAAGAAAGAGTCCAAGGTCTAATGCTTGAATACAATAATCTTATTCAAACAGCCACTACATGCAACTGTTTCCATCAAACATGTGTGAGTGTATGCATGCAAAAGTGTGTTTTGCTATTACATGAAAGTGTCTCTCCACCTTGGTAGTGATTGGTCCAGAATTCGCACAAGTATAAAGACAGTGTCGTGACAGGTTAATTTATTGGAAGCATGCAAGCTGAAAATCAGGGTAGAGAGTGGGGACAGTATCCGTACTTTAGAGTCATGTTGAGACAAATATGCAGGCATTAGGTGTGAGTATTTTTGTGTAAAAGAGTGAGAAGGACAGAAGGAGAGAGATAGATTAATTCCCAGTAGAAGATCCTGCCAAATACTCAATGTTACAGGAAGAAAAAATAGCCTCTTTTCAGAACTTGGCAAACAAAAGTTTTGAATCGGCTGTCATCTTGCCATAACTTCGGCACCAGAGTCACCCCACCCCAGGGGCAGTACATTTATTTTCACATTTTTTTTTTTTTTTTGATGAAATAATTTTGACATGGTGGGTGTCATTGTGTTTTGGTAGATTTGTCAGCTGTGGCAGGCAGTCATTTAGGTAGTCACAGAGCTGACATGCTGTCAAGAGTGAAATGATACAAAGGCTTTTGCGCTCGGTCAAGGCCTCGAATACACAAACTCCTTAGTTATCAACTCCAGAACAGAGACATAGGGCTATAAAAATAATGACCGCAAACCAGCTAAAACACACAAAAAGTACAAGTTGTTTTAAACCTAATAACACCTTTGCCAGAGCTATATTGTGATCTGTGTGAATTTGAAAGCGGTGTTTGCTAACTCAACAGAATGACTGCTGATGGTAGCGGATAACTTGAGAATATGAAAACCCGTATCAGGGTTGAAGATCACACAAAATAGTCATGTACAGTCACAAAACTATTTCCAGAGGTCATCACAATGCTGGAAAATGTCACGCTCAAAATAACAACAAAAACCCTCCCACACAGTACAGGTTGCTTTCTGGCTCAAACATATTTTTTTGGTTGTTATTCTTTTGAATACCACTTCTACCTCGAGCTAAATTGTGCTGTTCACTAAATCAAAAGAATGAATGGTAGTGAATAACCAGAGAATATGAACACCTACATCAGGCTGAAGGTCCCAAGAAATAGAGGCTTCATGCAGTTTTTTCACGAGTAATTCACAAAAGGCATTTTTTTTTCTTCATAACAAGTTTTATTTTTTAAAAAAAAAAAAAAAAAAAAAAACTTGGAGTAGTTCAACTGAAAATTTACTTTCAGGGCATCCAAGTAATCTTGCATTACAGCACGTGATCACTAATGGAACCTCTGCAGTGGATGGGTGCCGTCAGAATAAGAGTCCAAAAACAACATAATAATCCACATGTGACTGACCCAATTCCAATCCTGGCCAAAGAACTATAATCCATAGAAATCCTTCTTCTAGTGAAAAAGTCCATCCCCGGATGTCCACTCATATCAAAACCTGCCAACATATTTGTTTTGAACTGTTTTGGACTGTTTTTGCTTTTACACGCTCTTTGATCTGGGCATATTTCTCTCTTGATTCAGATGAGACAATCTTTTCACTTCACAAGACATGAATTGATGGACAGGATTGGTGTGGATAACTTGTGGATTATTGTGATGTTTTTATTAGGTGTTTGGACTCTCATTCTGATGGCACCCATGTACTGAACAGCAGTGGTTCTCAAACCTGTCCTGGAGTACCTCCTGCCCTGCACATTCTGTATGTCTCCCTCAATTATCACACCTGATTCAGTCATCAGATCATTTGTGAAGACTGCAAGACCTGAAGGGGCTGGATCAGACATAGGGAGACATACAAAACGTGCAGTGCTGGGAGTACTTCAGTGTGGGCAGGCAAATGATGAGACATTTCATTTTAAAACAACAGACAAGATTGACTAATTCAGGCATGTAAATGGATGCCATGACATTTTAAATCCAAACAATTTTGCCTACTATAATAATGCATTTCAATGAAAAATAAATAAATAAAACAAATAAATAAAATTGCATTCAAAACAGACTCAAAAATCTGAGGAGTTAGATGCCCCCTCTCCAGTCTGAATGGGTATGACACCTCTGACAAGAAATGGTTATGTAAAGTCACAAAACAATTACTTTACCATCACAATGCCGGAATATGTCATACACACCTTGGCCAAGAGGGACAGACTGTGATCTAGCGTACTGACTACATGAAAATAAACACAGCATCACAGGGATGACATGCTGTCAGGACTGAAATGAGACAAAGGCTTCTGTGCTCGGTCAAGGTTCCAGACATACAATCTCTTTGTTGTTCCACTTCTGGACAGAGATGCAAGGCTAAAAATATGTCCCTTAACACAAAACACAATACATCACAGGAAATAAAAACACAAAGCACAAGTTGTTTTATGGCTGAAAATTTGTGGTATTTCTGTTGAGCAACTAAATGGTGATCGGTGTACATTTGTACAGAGCTGTTCATTAAATCAAGACATCAACTGAGGTGGGTAGCCACAGAAAGACTGATGCACAGACCTGTCACACATTTACGCAGGAACCCAGATCAGCAGAGGAACCCAATGAGCTGCAAAAAGCAGTATATATCTACTGAAGCCCCTGGGCACGTGCCCAATAGCCCAGATGGTGTATGCGGGCTGCACAGTGGTGAGAAATACCTAGTGGGAAAATTTATTATTGACCCCCTATTTTTGAACAGTATAGTGTTTTTAATAAATGCGGTTATTGTTTTAGCATTTTATTCAGCAAATAATACTGAAAAAAAGAGAATCACAGGTTCCAAAAAAAAAAAAAGAAATTAATAAGAAAATTGAAAAATATTAAGCAGCACAATTGATTTCAACATTGATAATAAATCAGCATATTGGAATGACATCTGAGTGATTTTGTGACACTGAAGTCTGGAGTGAGGGTGGATGAAAATTCAGCTTTGCATTGCAAAAAACATTATATTTTAAAGTATATTAAAATATTTCACAATATTACTGTTTTTCTGTATTTTTGATTAAATAAATGCCTTGATAATCATAAGAAAGCAAAAAAAATTGGTATATAATAAATGATATATAGCAGTAAAATAAAATGCAAAATGCAAACTGGTGAAATGGTGTTCATTTAAATGTGCTATAATGATGTTTTCATTGTGTTTGTAATGTAAGCTCCCGCATTAGCAACATCGTGACCTAGAGAGGCTGGAACTTACATAATTCTGATGTAAATGTGAAGTGAGCATCAGAATGAAACTACATTCCTGCCATTATCCATTCGTGTTTAGAATGTGAACACCCAAATCATAGTTGAAGTTCATGAGAAACGGTTATGTAGAAGCAAAACAGTTACCAGAGGTCATCAAAATGCTGGACCGTGTCATATAAAAAAGAATTCTATTGGTCTATTCTACTGTCTACATGAGAATAAACACAACACCTGATTTGCACAAGGTCAGAGTCTGTATGCAGCGATCAACAAACAGTTTATAGGTGATGATAAATAGAACAAGGTCACGGTCCCGAGGTTAAGAGTTAAAGTTGAGCTGTTAGTCATCACAGCTGCTGTCTACTCCTTGTCAGAAAGAATGTGTCCTGCATGCTGAGAGATAAATTGTCTCTCTCTCTCTCTTTGTCCACATGTTTACAGCAAAATACTGGATTCGTGACACACATTTAGGCTCAGTTGACAATAGATTTTCTGTAGAATATTTCACTGTACATCTTACAAAATATTTCACTATGCCTTTGATTCTTCATCAGAACAAATTTCAATAAATGTAACATTACATTACTTCATGTTTGGATCTGCAGTGAATGGGTGCAGTCAGAAGGAGAGACCAAACAGTTGATAAAAACATCACAATAATCCACACAAAATCTGCACTGCTCCAGTCCTTTGATTAATGTCCCATGAAACAAAATGCTGCATGTTTGTAATAAATAAATTCAACATTAAGATGTTTTTAAATTCAAAACATTGTTTCCAGCTAAAATACAAATCCTTTCAAGCTTAAATATCACCATCACAACCCTAATATTAATCTATAGTATATCTATAGTATAACAAGAGTGTCTTTGTGCAAGAACTTTATCAAAGGTCAGAGGCTATCCAGGATATAAAGGGAGAGACAGAGAGAGTTACTGCAGCACGGTGGTCGTTGTATGCTAATTGGTTGTATCACTAAATTACTTTCACGTCATCAATCCTACACAAGAGGATGAGACTTCACTCACAAACTAAGAGATGCAAACAACAAATACACACACACACACACACACACACATACACACACTCACTCAAACACACACACACACACACACACACACAGGTGATCACCTTGATTTAGCCTTCCTTTACTAAGAATATCAGAGAGCTCTAAAAGCCCTTGATGAAGAACACACACAGCTATCCCTTCCATGACTAACCTGATACTCATCAGCATCATTTGCATTCGATCTGTGAATCACACCCTCACCCCTTCCATCTCATAAAGGCAGGGTCAGTGTTACACTCATGAATTGCACAAATCTGGAGCCGCTGAGAGCAAATGGAGCTTTTGAGTAATTCTTCTTAGGTACATTAGTGAGAGAGAAGAAGAAGAAAAAAAAATACACTGGGATGAGGTTTATTTCTTAGAGCTTCATAAGCCTGAGACTATATTTACCTGGAAAATGTTTGAAGTGAGAATAAAGGTCTAATTTAGACTACATTTGCATTTCCAGAAAATAATAAATAAATAACAGTGCTTGCAAAGAAGGCAAGTAATATTGCTAAAGTTTTAGATTTATGTTTTAGAATAAGAGCATCTGTTTTACCACTTATTCTTAGACACTGTATGATAATCAGTGCACAATATGACACTGTCTTTGTGGTTTAAATGTGATATTTGGGTAAACAGATGCAACGAAGCAGAGAACAATCAATAATCAGGATGCAAACATTATGATGATGCAATCACAGTGAGCCACATTTTGGATGCCAAACATTCTATGAATGCAAGATCGGACACATCAATCTTAAATATTAAACTTCTTTAACTGTCAATCTTATCTTTAAATTCAATCTGACATGTCTTCATATATATATATATATATATATATATATATATATATATATATATATATATATATATATATATATATATATATATATTAAAATGGTGCACAGTTGATTGTTTGGTCAGAAAGTATTTTGTGTGAAAGACAATAAATGCATACATACATTCATACATAAATTCATCAAACAACAAGTGGGGGAAACACACACACACATACACACACGCACATACACACACACAAAAAGTGCTGGTTATTTTCTGCCAGGACTTTATCCATTAATTTATCAACAGTTCAATTAACTCCAAAACACACTGCAATGCAGTGCAAAATTCTAAATACAACTAAAAAAATCAATATGGATTCTTATATTAATACAATAAATTGTAATCTTTTGGAAACAATCCATCTAAAAGAGCACTGATGTAAAGGAAACAGGCTGATTACATCAGAGATTGCAGAGAGAACAGAGATTTGCATTGTGTTTTCAATGAATTATTCATTCCAGTATGTTTGGCTTTAAAACACAAGCGCTATTATATTCTGTGATTGTCTCTGAAGAGTGCGAGCCCTCACACGTCACATGCGCTGTGTGAAGTACAGACTGAACGTAATGTCAACACATCCCACCTTTGCATGGCCAGATGAGCTGAAACTGGATAACCAATGTCCTGGTAGTGACGTTTTGATGGATGGAGACTGCGATCAAGGTAAAGATGATTGCTGTGGAGTACAGGAGTCATACAGTAAGCACATGTGAGTCCATTATATTAATTCATGTAAAAGTGCTCTTGATGCACTGATCGTACATTGTTTTTCTGCACAGCACAGATATTTCCATAAATTCATAACGTTTCCACACTGACTCACAATAATGTTTTGATTTGTCTGTGTATGTTACTGTGTTTAGTTATTCTGAATGGACCGTGTACTGTAGTAGATATATGCCGTCAGCCTTCGGTTGATTTAGGTTTTTTTGACATCTCCATGTGGTCCTGTTCGGTATCACAATATCGGTATCTAAAATGTAAAAAAGCTCTTTGCTATTGCACTGTACACATACAATATAATTCAGAATTTTGGCATTTATTTTTCTTTCATATGTGCTTATATGGGCACCTTATATCATTTGGTTCTTTGGTGTCCTTTTGGAGTTACTAAGTGTCCTTTTTTGCAAAGAGATCTACATTTATCTTGAAAAAAGTTTGCAGAAAATACTGATTTTTGAGATTCATCCTTCAATATTTTGGTTTACTTTGCTGCACACACACATATATATATATATGTGTGTATATATATATATATATATACACAGTACAGACCAAAAGTTTGAACACACCTTCTCATTCAAAGAGTTTTCTTTATTTTCATGACTATGAAAATTGTAGAGTCACACTAAAGGCATCAAGGGCTATTTGACCAAGAAGGAGAGTGATGGGGTGCTGCGCCAGATGACCTGGCCTCCACAGTCACCGGACCTGAACCCAATCGAGATGGTTTAGGGGTGAGCTGGACCGCAGACAGAAGGCAAAAGGGCCAACAAGTGCTAAGCATCTCTCGGGGGAACTCCTTCAAGACTGTTGGAAGACCATTTCAGGTGACTACCTCTTGAAGCTCATCAAGAGAATGCCAAGAGTGTGCAAAGCAGTAATCAAAGCAAAAGGTGGCTACTTTGAAGAACCTACAATATGACATATTTTCAGTTGTTTCACACTTTTTTGTTATGTATATAATTCCACATGTGTTAATTCATAGTTTTGATGCCTTCAGTGTGAATCTACAATTTTCATAGTCATATATATATATATATATATATATATATATATATATATATATATATATATATATATATATATATGGCACAACAATACAGTACAGGGCACATTCTATTATAGACTGTAACTCAAGGTACATGCAACTTGCTATCTTTAATACAAAGCAACTACTTTATACATGCTATCTGTAACAGGGCATCTCTATCCACCAGGGAGGTCCAGAGCCTGAAAAAGGTTTAGACCTGCATTATATTCAGAAATGACCTGTGCTCTTTCAATTGATCAAAGAAAACTGCTTCTCAGCAAACAGAAATTTGCTCCTTGAAACCACTAAGCTCTGCAAAAAGCATGTGTCACTAAAAACAGCTTTAGTTACATTATCACTGACTGAATTTTACTTTGAAAGGGCATTTCATGCTGTGTTTTCCTGAGAGAATAGCTCTTCTAACTTTTCAGAATACAAACCTCTATCATATTGACATACCTCAAGTGTGTGTGTGTGCGTTTGTTTGTGTGCCCTATCATGGTTATCACAGCTTTAGATTGTGGCTTCAGGTGCTTGATGGATTCATTATCATTGCGCTTGAGCCCCTTATGACTGCAGCAAACAGGCTCAAGGTCACATGTGCAGCTCATCGAGAAAAGAAGGGCAGGGGGAGGTAAAGAAAGAAAGAAAAAAAGGAAAAGAAAAAGAAAGAAAGAAAGAAAGAAAGAAAGAAAGAAAGAAAGAAAGAAAGAAAGAAAGAAAGAAAGAAAGAAAGAAAAGTTGTCATGATGTCAAATTGCTCTTGATCTTTGAATAAAACAGTTTGCTGTACTATAAAACAGACTGGAGCTTTCAGAACTCCAGACCTTCTCTCAGTCCAAAAATTCCATTTTACTTCAGCTAAACTGGAAAAAAGTGTACTAAAATATTTGTAGTACTAAAATATGTGGCAATGATGATGCATTGATATAAACATAAAAGTAAAAAAACTAAAAACAAAAAAAACATACCCATTATGCTCACCAATGCTGTTATTAATATTAATAAAATTAATAATTATAATAAAATAACAATAATAAAAAATAAAAGAATAATAATAATAATAATAATAATAATAATAATAATAATAATTAACTCAAATATTATGTTACATTACATATAATAAGCTAAACTGTTTTATATTTTAATATATTTTCAAATTTAATGTATTCCTGTGGTGGCATTTTCAGCATCATTACTCAAGTTTTCAGTGTCACATAATCCTTCAAAAATCATGTTAATATGTTGCTTTGTGCAAGAAACATTTCTTATTATAATCAGTGTTGAAAACAGTTGTCTTTATGAATAATTTTATGGAAACATTTATTTATTTAATACATGTATGCACAGTGTATATATATATATATATATATATATATATATATATATATATATATATATATATATATATATATATATATATATATATATATATATATATATATATATATATATATATATATATATATATATGTGTGTGTGTCTGTGTGTGTGTGTGTGTGTAACCAGTCAAAAGTTTGGGATCAGAACCTTTTTTATGTTTTTTTATAATAGTTTTTTTTTTTTTTTTTTTTTTACTCATCGAGGCTGAATTAATTTGATTAAAAATATATAATAATGATAAATTAAATAAAATAATAATACTAATGTGAAATATTTTTATGATGCAAAATAAAATGTTTCTATTTTATTTTATTTTATTTTATTTTATTGGAAACTGCCATAATTTTTCTTTGATGAAAAAAAAAAAAAGTTTAAAATAACAGCATTTATTCAAAATATAAATCTTTTATAACATTATAAATCTTTGCTATCACTTCTTAACAATTTAACACATCCTTGTTGAATACAATTGTTAATTTTGCTATAGCCCCCCTAAAAATGGCCTAACGACACACATGCTTTTCAAAGAGGCTGTAATCAAAGTACATCAAAACAGCAACTAAATTAGACCTGACAAAAAAAGTCAAAAGTGGAATGATCAAAAAAATAGACACTTGCAAGAACCCTGACTAACATTGCAAAGGACAAAAAAAGACAAAATCACTCCTTTAAGACACTTTTTCATAAAGTTCTTATAAGTGTATGCTTAGAACTAAGAAATGGTTTGCTGACTTAACAGAATCAGTTTTTGTTGTTGTTTCTGACTTGCAGCAGAATTGTCTCTTTTCATGTTTTGTAAATTACATTTGGGATTTGAACATATGGGCATTTTGGGTGGAAATGAAATGCAAGGGAAATGGATTTCACAAAGTTATGTTATACTGCGAAGCAGATTAACTTCCAAATAGATCTACTCATCAAATCCACAGCAATGTATTTCCCAGAAGATAAACTTAACTAAAAATCATAACCCCTGATACAGACAAACAAGAGAAAACTCCAAATGTATCTTGGTGAAACTTCACTCAAACAACCCTAGGAGGGGAAAAGCATATGAAATCATTTGCAATGGTGCTAAATAAAACATAACTTTTTTTAAATTATTTTTTTTATATACTAGTCTGAACATGAATGTTTAAGATTCAGAAACATCTCTACTACATGTCCAGCACTTTATACTCGGGAAAAATTATTAATAATTGGAATATCGGTACCGTCGTAATTCAAATCAAATATTAATTTGAAAACCTATTAATCTCTGTTCAGTTTCTTGGTATCTGAACAAGATGGATCAGAAGGTTTATCTGAATGCAAGAACAGAACCTGCACAAATATGCAGGTGTAATCATTAAAATGAGATCAAAGATTTGATCAGAAACAGAACAAATCACAAGATGCCTTTGAATGAGAGTACTGCTCCTACTGATCCTGATCATCATCTTCTGAAAAAGAGTCTCAATTGACCGAATGAAAGTGAATTCACATTGAACATGTCAGCAACGGCCTTTTGAAGAATTCCATCTTCGAGCTATGATCACTGTACACTGTGTCAGATATATCACTGAGAACATGACATATCCTCTACAGTTCATACTGTATGTCTGAGGAATGAGAAATAAAATGAGTACTAAGTCATTGTACTCTAACTGACCACATCCCAGCACTGTTTTATCACAAAAAAAAATAAATATATATATGTAATATATATATATATATATATATATATATATATATATATATATATATATATATATATATATATATATATACATACATACATATATATATATATATATATATATATATATATATATATATATATATATATATATATATATATATATATATATATATA
Organism: Carassius auratus; assembly: GCF_003368295.1. Taxonomy (NCBI): domain Eukaryota; kingdom Metazoa; phylum Chordata; class Actinopteri; order Cypriniformes; family Cyprinidae; genus Carassius; species Carassius auratus. The sequence goes on along the minus strand of NC_039243.1, from coordinate 22,907,027 downwards.
CTTAAACAATAGACAATTCCTTTAAAAATCCAATTAAAATAGAACTTATATTTGAAAATAGATTGAAATTTAAATAAATCCTCAAAGCTACAAATCATTTGTCATTTATTACTACAGATCACCCATAAACCCATACCCATGTTATCTGGGTATATTTCTACACAACACTACTAATAAACAGAGTTTGAACTATTACGTGAAGGAATATTTGTGATTAGGCTGTGCATGGCCACTCACCAAATAAATACATTAATATGAAAGCTTTGCGTTAAACTTGTTTTAGAATCTTCACTGTGTTTTATGTAAGATGGATTCAAATATACTGAGTGAAGAAGGCATTTTCACTTCTGGGACATGCAAACCTCACACTCTTAGTGTGAATCCTGTAATCTGGTAATATGCTCGCCGAACTGAAAACGTACTGTTTATGTGTGACTCCAGCGTAAAGCTTCAGTTATGAAAAATGGGCCATTACAATGTACAAAAAAAAAAATAATTCTGCATACCAACAAGACAAAACCTATGAATTTATATATAATGTATATATATATCACAGAACAAAATCAGCTTCACTGTGGCAAAGTAACAGGTTTTACACCAACATTCTGCTCTCTGTATCTTCCAACAATACTGCTATTATCCAGATTTACCAGTCTTTCTTTCTTTCTTTCTTGGAGTGTCTTTCAATCATAGTGGGAAAGGCTGAGAGAGACAGGCGAAGCCTCCTTGGAATGTCGATCCATCATCAGTAGGACGGGTCTCTACTGAGCTCAGTCACGCTGTAATTTCTTCTTTTCTATTGAGACGCTCAGCACTCCCCCTCCATCCTATTGACAACTGAAAATGGCTTTGCCAACCTGACTGACAACTTTGTCTACCTGACAGAAAGCATAAAGCAGAGGCGCAGAGATTAGACCAATAGAGCTGTTGAGATTACACTCTCCCATTATTGTACATCATATGAGATTGAGTCATTGTGATAATACAAAAGTGTGTGTGTGTGAGCTTTTTTTCTTTTAAAGTAGCTTGTCAGTAATTATTTCTTTGTCTCGCTCGCTGTGTTGTATTTATTTTCTCGACCAATCCGAGAGCAATTTATCCGTGAAGAGACTGTGTTCTGTGGATATTTATTTTATCATATATGGAAACGTCTTTCATCTTTAAAAATGATGTCTAGATTTTACATCACATTGCTAAGTTCCCATATATTTGGTTCAAAGATCTTCTATTCACCCTGTCATTTAAAGTAAAAGACTGCAAATAGTGATCTACCACAAAACTTAATAAAACTGAGAGCTGAAAAAAATAAAAAAGTTAGTTGTTTTTTTAATAAATAAATGATTATTTATGCACAATGAACCCTGAGGAGACATCAGTCCAATCCATTTCTGCATGTTTTTGCATGTGTTCTGTAATCCTAATTATCCTTATTATTAACTCTATCCCTATACTTCAGTGGAACAGTTTGCCAAAAATTACAATTCAGTTATCATTTACTGTACTCACACTTGCGTCGTTCCAAACATGCACGACTTTCAATCTTCTGTACAATATTCTGTCCATTATTTTCAATCAAAGAAAATTGATGTGTGGGGCTGTTAAAACATAAAGCCAGCATACAGAACTCCTTAAATAAATCCTTAAATCATTTTGTAATAAACAGAAGAAAGAACATCATAAAGATTTGGAACAACACAAATCTATAAATATGCAAAATGTTACTTTTTAGGTCAAATATACCTCGATTGGAACAGAAATTAACCCGTATCACTATTTGTGAATAATTACTTTCTATAAAAAGTTATTGCCTACTGCTTACTTACATCTTGTTATAAACTAAGGTAGTGCTAAACGGCAAACAAAGGGCGAGATGAGGATATGGAACAAATAAGGAGTTTACTGATGAAGAAGGAGGACAAAGACAATTGACTAGATTACATTTAGCATTAACACTTAGATCAAGTTACATCTACTGGGAACCATACAAACATCTAAACACATCAACAATCACGGACCAGGGAGAACTCAACAGAACGGGTATTTGAACAATCAGGAGGTGATGAGGGAACTGGAAACAGGTGGGACGAATCAATTAACCAAAACTAGGAGGAAGGTGACCAACAAAGGAAACAGAAAGTTCATAAATGTGACACATCTTTTGTTTCATGCTTTAGGCCAACTAGAGAACAGAAAGAGTGGAGGCCCACTTTTTATTTCTTTGACTAGTCTACAATCCACAGGAGGCTCATTGCCACAGGAGCAGTGGGTGTGACTTGTGTAAAGCAGGTGAAGGTAACTTGCTATTGGCTCATCTATCTGGAAACATGGCAATTAGTGCTTCTATTGTTGCCTTACATGGACCTGGTTTTGCAGAGCTGTGAACCACAAAATTGTCAGTGCTAGACCCCTACAAAACCTATTTGTCAGCAAAAAAAAAAAAACAAAAAAAAAACACCATTACTAAATTATTACAGTGATTGAATTAATCACTTTATAGTTTAAAATAACAAACAGTTTAAAATATAGATTTTTTTCTTTGGTCACACCAAAGAAGGTCCAATTCTCACTATTAACACATTTGCTTCAGCTAAAGCTACTAGTTAATAGCAATAATTGGTCTCTACACTAAGTGTTACCACTACGTTTTTTTTTTTTACCCTTAAAAACAAAACAAAAAACAAAACATCTTTAAATAGATAAAACATTGGTTAAAGTGTCAAATATCTTTACCCTGTCCATCCATAACTGTGACAGCAACATTCACATTTTTCATATTAATTAAATGATGTTTGCCCTGCCTAGAAGCAGTTTAACATTCAATTAATTGCTTTCAGAGAGGAAGTCAGAGGAGAGTATGAATTAGTGCAGCTTAATAGAAAGAGATAATTCAAATTTCAATATATTATTAATACAATGTTTTATAAAGTCGTTTACAGTTTCTACATACTCTTTGAAGCGAGTTTACGGAAATAAAACAAACTCCTGAACTCCCTTATCTCAAGTCTGAGGCACTGTCCTGCATTGATTCATTGTCCTAAGCCATTCATGCAGTGATTCAGACCTTTTAATAGAATGATGAAAACTCAAAATCAGACAAAGTACTTGAAATTTGTCTTTGTGTCTTTTGGTTTTATTGGGACTTCATCCCACGCAAAGTTACAGTGACTTTACAACAACAGCAAAACTTTCAGTGTCTTGCCCTCTCGTCCTGACATTGGATCATTAGTAAAACCGAACCAAATATCATTTTAAAATTCTAATGGTGTGTTAAAAGAGTCCTGGTTTTATTTATTTTTTATTCCTTGTGATCAATATGATCAGAGGCAGACATACATAAATTAATAAATAAACAACCAAACATGAAATACAAGGAGAATAAAGAAAAGCATGGCGTCAGACCCATGATGCAACAAGAAAGCAACAGAGACAGTCTATTTATGAGCTGTAGCACCTTTGTGGTTACAGAGAGTTCATCGATTGAAATCTGAGAAAACTCAAAAGGAGGAGGAGGTTGCCATTGGTGCTCCTGATGAAAACACTAAACCTTTTCTGTTAAAATTGGAAAAGGTTTATATGAATAGCCACCCAAAAATGAAAAATTGCTGTAAATTTACTCACCCTCAGGCCATCATGATTTAAACAAGTTTGTCCTTTTGTTGGAACCGTTTTGGAGAACTTGAGCATTACATCACTTGCTCGATACTCTGCAGTGAATGGGTGCCATTTGAATGAGAGTCCGAACAGCTGATAAAGCTTCACAAGTAATCCAATCAATCCCAGTGATGAAAAAAGTTTTGTGTGTAAGAAACAAATCCATTATCGAATGCCAGTGGGGTTTTGTGGACTCTTTGTGAAATGTATGGCTAGAAGCGACAGCTGAAATTTAAAATGTCTTGATGGATTTGTTACTTACAAACACACAGCTTTTGTTTTTCTTCAGAAGACATTAATTGATTGACTAGAGTGGTGTAGATTACATATGGATTAGATAGATTTTTTTATCAGCTGTTTGGACTCTCATTCTGACTAGGCCTGTCACTATAAAAACTTTTTTTATTTATTTTTATGTGACATATTGCCCCAGAAATAAATGCGATAAACAATATTATTGTCATTTTGAATATAGAATAATAATATTAAAGCATAATCATGCAAGAAGGCTTACACACGTTCAAATAACAACACACATTTCATTATTAACAGTATTTAGACCGTGGAAATTAAGTCAAAATATTAGATAACTTAAAAAAGTTGAATAAATAGTAAATAAACATTTTCTACGATGGCTGAGAGAGCTCAACGCGCTGCACAACACAACCAAACTACGAAAACCACAGCAAATAAAAATTATTTATTTGGTTGTGAGCATTTGCAGTGAGTTTCTTTATTCGGTTGGGTTGTGAGCATTTGCAGAATATGCTGTCAAACTGATGAAGATGTTTTCGTGATTTTCTGGTGCTTTTTCTATTTGCATGTGTTTTCTGAAGTTGCAGCGTGAGTTGAGTTGAGTTGAACTCTCTCAGCCACCATTATTTTCTAACAAGTAACAAGTAGAAAAAAGTAGCTTGTTTGGAGAGTTGTCCATCAACAGGTTTTTCCTGGACCTTCTTTTCTCTATAAATTAAGAGTGCACTGTATTGCAATCCCTAATTAGCAGTCAGGTGTCTGTATGCATAAAGGCACAGGTCCCTAAACAAGGCCATATCTGCAGATGAAACTTTGAACTAGCACTGACTACACCACATTATGTACGAGAAGCTGTAAAAGACACTGGCACAAGTGGAATGCAAAAAATAAAAATAGATAAATAAATAAATATATTCTTATGTTAATATAATGGGCAATATATTGCATCTCCAAAAATGATTGAGGTCATGTACAAATATTGTGCAATAAGTGGATATATTGATTATTGTGACGGGCCTAATTCTGACAGCACCCATTCACTGCAGAGGAGCCATTCTAATGAAGAAACTAATTTGTCTATATCTTGGCTGGACTGAGGTGAGTAAATTCAGCACCAACAGCAGGTCCTCTATGTTTTCTCCACTGCCACAGAAAGCATTTTTCCGGTACACCAAGAAATAATTTAAGAGTTGAATCAGTTTTACAGAGAGATTGTCCATTGCTAAAAGTCTTCAGAATCAGGACATATTTATGTGTTTGTCAGTGGAAACAATGTGACAAGAGTAGGTTAGCAATTTGAGATTTGCTAGAGCTGCATGTGAAATGTAAACAGTCAGCATTTACTGAGTAATGTGGCATGGCCGTCACACTAGCATCGGCTTTTCCCCTCTGTCTCTGTTTTCCTCAGAGGATATGATGTGAATTCGTTTTTTTCAAAAGGGGTTGTTGGCATGCATCAGGCGAACAGTGTCAGAATGTTCAACGCTCAGGTTCTGCACAGCAGTCTGGGATTTATTTGCAGTTTATGCAGTTTTGCCTTTTTTTTTTTTTCTTTTTTTTTTCATCACAATGCAATAATCACAGGATAAATCCCACAGCTGCAATATTTGAAGCACTCCGAACAAAGAATATTCCACGTTCAAAAGGAGTACTGACTAGCATTTTTAAGAATCGGAAATGTCAAAAGAAGAGAGACAGAGGTAGTCTAAGAATCCAAATGAGAAGCTCAATGCTTAAACTTCTCTGGCATAAAAGGGTCTTGACTTGTTTTTATTATTTTAATTTCTCGAATGAGTCAAGAGTTGCAATAACATGTAATAATCACATGTTGCAATAACACCAGTGACAAAATTAAAATTATACAATAAAATAAATGAAAATATTTTTCTATATTTATGTAGCGATTTATGTAGAGAGTACTTCATATGTTCATATAAATTAGATAATGTATGCATTGTTTAATTCATATTTAGCAACTTTGTTATGTTGTGATTTATGCGATAAGTAAAATAAAAATAAAAAATAAATAATAAAAATTATAATAAATAAATAAATAAATAAATAAATAAATAAATAAATAAACATTTGATAAAATTACACTTTACCTCTACTCTGTACATTTACTTTCACCATCCAGTCTCATGAAAATCGAAATGGCAATACTCTAACACCACAAAAAGCAAATATGTCACATTTATATACAATATTACATCAATTTAACATCAATATTATATATCAACATATTTATTTTTATTATTGTTATTATTTTGTGGTTTTTACTAGTCTCTACTAAATTGTTATACATTATGATAGCCTATATATAATTCTATCATAACTTGATAGAATTATTTTTAACTTGAAAAATAAATAAATAAATAAATACAAATTATATATATATATATATATATATATATATATATATATCAACTGTGATAACTAGTGGGATCATGATGTCTAAAGAAGGGCCTTAAAGGGTTCAGCCCAGATGTTTCTGCAGTCTAGTCATGCCTGCGGTCCTTGGGTCTAAATGTGTGCTCGCTTAATGAGACCCACTCTGCTGTGCTACTCAAATATTTGAAGTAACCTTTAATCCTGGTAAGACGGGTGTTATCTTCACATTACTTTAATATTGCAACATGCTTCAGAGTCATATGCTTGTAGACTGTGTCAAAAGCACTATGGTTTGAAGAACACAGGACACTGCGCTTGCGATTAATATCGCTTTAATTAAAATCAACTAACAGTCACTGAATCCGAATGCAAGCAAACATAGCTAGAAGTGAGAAAGACTAGCACAGGTGGAGAAAAGAAGTATAGAAAAGAAGAAACCATAAGACAGGGTCTTGTTGGCCTGCTACAGACAGCTGCCGTTCTGTCATTTCTTGAGCCAGCTTGCTGATTTCATGATAGGGCATGACATCTGAGAGGATTCTAAGACCAAATTCTTAGTCGTCGATATTGAAATTCTCTTCTTGTGTCTTGTCATTCAGTAATTTGGTTTGGCTCACATAAGCGGTAATGGTGAGGAACCCAAGGCCAACAGCTGTTGAAAGCAGTTGTTTAATGCTTACCTAACTGCATTACTGCAAAATAGATACACGGATATTCACATACTACAGCTGTTGTGTTACGACTGATTTGGTTGTATTTTGCTTTAGTTAGAATGCATCTAGTGAATTCAAATGAGATTTAGTACTCACAGCATGTATTGTAGCATTTACATTACTGTCAATAACCAACTGTTCTTCAGGTGGACTTGTCAGAAACTGTGGAGGACTCTAAAGTTATGGAATATAAAAACGTTACAATGTCAATATTGCCTACTGAAGGAGAATATAATAGATGTTCTTGTCAACAAAAATAAAAACTGCGCCATGTCCCAAATACCTGAATAATAAATCCTGATCATCAATCAAAATTGTGTCATATTTGTTGTGACATGCTATGAAACACAATGAGTAATTAACATACATTGTTTAGATGACTAAAATTAAATAGTATATAAATATACAATAAGTTCTATTTAAAGAGTCTCAAAGGTTTCTGTAATGTTTCTGAAAGAGGTCTGAATTTATTTGATTAAAAATACATTTAATATATTGTGAAACATTATTGCAACTTAAAATAACTATTTTCTAGTTTAAAATATTGTAAAATGTAATTTATTCTTGTGATCAAAGCTGAATTTTCAACATCATTACTCTAGTCTTCAGTGTCACCTGATCCTTCAGAAATCATTCTAATATACTGATTTGATGCTCAAGAAAAATTTCATCTTATCAACAAATGCTGCTTAATATTATCCATCCATCCATCCATCCATCCATCCAATTGCTTACTGTTAACAGTAACCAAATTATAATTTTACCATTAATAAACAGAAAATGTGGAATATAACGTAATAGAATATAAAGGACTTAAAGACTTATTTGCAAAGTAATTGGTTCAATTGATTCAAAGTTTCAAAAAGTTATAGTAAAAACAGTAATAACAATATACTAGTATACATTTCTGAATTAATCCCAGTTACCCCACACAGACCTGACCATTACATCTGGAATTAACCATTTGAAACTGTAAGCGGCAGAGTTTCATATGGAATATTAATTAAAATCTGCGCTTGTGCATAAGAAATCAATTCTGGGTGCTATAATACCAAAACAGCTGCAAAGTCAAGCTACTGAAGAAACGTATTTCTTGAACAAGAATGAGAGAGATTTTTATTCAAAAGAAATGAGCATGAATTAAGATCCAGATGGTCAAAAGCAGTCTCGTGGTCATCTTGTTTCGCAATTCTTGTGGTACTGGTTAGGACGTGAATAACTAAATATTAATCAGTTGATTGAATTAAATTACTGTGCAGAAATATAAAACAAGAGCCAACACTACATGGTCAGTATCCTGTGCAACCAAAAAATAAATAGATACAGGAGGTCTACGGCAAGACTGCACAAGGGTTTACTTTCATTGCAAAGATTGGAAATGATGGCTTGATACAGTAACTCAAATATTTAGGTTTATTTGATTCCTATCAGTTCAAATAAGTGGAATGATATAGTAGAATAAAACCAGTTTGTTTAGGATGTGGTCTCCTCAGTCCAGCGCTGATCAGGTACTAACCAGAGACACAAGTTGAATTGGAATCGTGCCTCAACCCTTTTTGATCTGCTCCTTCATAAAACTTTTAGAAGTCTTCCTTTTAAAGCCTGGCAGGAGGGCTGAGACGCGGCTTCAGCTCCTGTACCTCACCCGCTCATTCAGATGATTCAAAGCATTGTCAGTTTCATGTCTGTTCATGTAAAAGCACATAAATAAGACTTATAGCCTCATTAACAGTGAAGTGTGATGTACCTTTGAAATTACAGACTGCACATTACAATCGAGAACATGAAGTCAAAATTTGGCCCTGCTTAATGGGGGATAAGCAATTGTTTGCTAATGTAATGAATTGGATGACAGCCAATTGTGCACTGAATGACTCATATGATGGTGGCTGTAATCTTTCAGGATTAAGACAAACCTGTTCACAGATATAAGTGCTATGTTTGAATATATCACATGAGATGAGCAGCAGAGGTAAGCCTATATGAATTATGCATGCATAGATGAATATCATGTGCATGAATATACAATACAGTGTTTAAAGCAACAGCTGAAACATCTTTTTTTTAAAAACATTATTCTCAATTATTTTCAATACAACTACAGTCAGTAATATTTAGGTTACATTACTTTTTACTGAGTTTGAAATTCAGAAACAACGGTAGGGAATCTTGTTTTTTTTTTTTAAATTCTGTGAATGATACAATTTTCAGAAGTACTCAGAAGTGCACATATAAACAGTATGTGTTCACATTAGAACAACAACACATCCACTCAAGAGAGTGAACGAAACAGCCTGCTGCTTCTTGAGACAGGATTAAAAAAAAAAAAAAATCTTAACAGTATGTGGCAAGGAGAATTAAAACGCTGAAGTGCTGAACTTCAGTCAAGCTAGTCATGATGAAAACAGTGAGCATTTATTATGATAATTAAGGTAATCTGCATACCAGGAGAAAATACAGGATTTTCAGAGGTGTTTTTAGTAGTAGTCCAAATAATTAAAATACACATTGAGTAAATCTGAAATCAAAGACAAAGATAACACAAATGTAATTAGAATCACATTTATTTGATCCAAGTGACCTCAAACTAAATTTCTGTATATATTTCAAAGATTTTGTGCCATCAAACCTGAACATTTTGGCAGATGGAATTTCTCATGTATGGGCTATCTGTGATAAGACATGAATGAATCCAGTCCATGCTGCTGCATCACAAATGTTCTGGCGATGTCAGAGTGACATTAATTACAATTTACTCATAAATACTGGACTGGCACAATTATAGCATTTTTTTATGGTATAAATGATAACATTTTTGTTGTATACTGTATGTCACTACAATAAGAAACAATCTGTGACACACAGAAAAAAAAAAAAAAAAAGGTGGTGAAACAATTTTCGGTAACACTTTCTATGAAGCCCATATTTATAATACATTATAAATGGTATTCTTAAGGCATTACAATGAATGCATAATGCATTATAAAAAAAAAAAAAAAAAAAACTTATACTTTGTTGTATCATCTCATAAATATTCATAACAACACTTTTAATATATTATAATATTTACTTATTTGTGGTTATAGCTTTTAAGAGTATGATGATTTATAATATAATGGACATGTTGCATCCACCTTTTCAATGGATTATATTTCTCATAGTTATAATGTATTATAAGTCTCTTATCTTGCCATTTTTCTGATGCTACTTTACTTAAAGCGGTCAAATACCACTTATGAGTAGTAATAATAATAATCGCCATAAGATCAGATGAATGTGTAATATGACACATTTGCTTTGAACAATTTTTCTTGTAATATTAGTTTGATTATTTTGATGGTACCCTTTAGACAGCTGTTGATAAGTAACTCTGAAACTACGTGTCAACTAGTGGTCATTGGAGTATTAGTATGTCTGCTACTGTAAATATATGCTGACACTTTATTTTGATGGTTAACCAACAGGTAAACTGACTATACTTCAGCTTATTCTACCATACAAAATTCTACCATTCTTGAGCATATTATGAGAGTTAGTTGTCGAATGATTGAGGGGACCGTCAACATAACATTTAATCATTTAGCAGGTGCTTTTATGATCTATAAACTACATAACTATTTATTTATCATCAATAAACTATATAACTATATAAAACGTTGCATCATTTTTTTTTTTTCAGTTGAAGTATTAAGCTCACACCAATTAACATAAGCTCCACAGGATACACTCAAATAACACTCAGCATCTAAACACTCACAATCTGTAGTAAGATACTGTTCAAATCTTAAATAGAGAATGTCAAGATATGATATACGTAGCCCATTATACAGTACATGAAGTAGATTTAATATAGTGTTCATTGTGTGTTATAAATAATTATACTCTTAAACTTATAACCACAAATACGTAAGTATTGTAATGTATTATAATTTTTGTTATGATTATTCATGAGTTGATATAACATATTATAATGACTTTTATAATGCATTATGCATTCATTATAATGACTTAAGAATACCCTTATAATGTATTATCAGCACTGGCTTCATAGAAAGTGTTACCCAATTTCCATTTTGAAAATGCTTGTAAATTTGACAAACAATTACGAAGATACAGCAAGTAAAACATTAAATGTGAAATTTAAGTAGAAAAGCTGTAGTAGTATTACAAGGGTTTAACAAGGTAAAGAATAATAATAAAACGTACTGTGCTGAAACAAAACAATTTATACACCATAAACAAATAATACAAATAATAAATGAATAAAGTTTTCCCCCACCGTGCCCGTTAGTGGCCACATCTGCAAACTACAAAAAATAAATAAATGCATAAAAACTTTCGAAAGTATATGGATGTCTTTGCACTATAGTCTCCTGAACTCCTGAATTAGTTTTGTGTGAGAAAAAGACTCAGATTTATGTCAGACTAGAGATTAATTGGTCAACACAAATCCTACACCAAGGTGATCTTTTGTCCACACATACTGAGATGATGATATCTTATCGAGCAGTGCTCATTTAGGCTCCTTCCTATCAAATACAATCAGGCTCTGTGCTATCTGTTCAGTCATAGTCCAGCATCTCATAGTTTCAGTCCATATTATTTTTTGTTTCTGAAATGCTCATTTTCACTCAATATCCTGTTAATCTTGAGTACCTATAGAGTAGTACTGCATCCTTCATAACTCCAAAAAGTCTTTAGTTTTATTATATTCATAAGAGAAAGATAGTCTGTACCGATTTTTCGTGACGTGTGGGCGGAGCTAAAGAATCACGAGCGCCAGTAGGCTTTTGCGTTGAGAGCGTTTGGAAGCTGTGACATTACCGTGAGGGAAAAACCATCATCCAAAATAAACCATGGCTTACAGTCAGATTCAGCCGTTTATTTATGATCCAGAATCAGATCCCGAGGCTGAAACTGAACGAGAGCAGCAGCAGCAACGACTCGCTCCGAGCGGGGCTCGAACCCGAGTCTCCGGCATGGGAGGCGGACGCACTAACAAGGAGGCAGAGATTTTTTAAGCAGTTTTACTCACCGCCTGCGGTTCCAACACACGATCGTGACCCTTTTTCGTTGGGATTGCATCATCCTTAAGAAATAAACGATACGCAAATCCGTCGTCAAACTGGGCCTTGTTTGTAAAACAAGCATCTTCGAAATGCAGGGAACAAACAAAAACACTTGCACAACTCCGTCGATGCTCTGTAAAAATAAACTCCATCCACTGGTCCCTTAATGCTGTTTTTTTGGTAATCTGTGTAGGGTTGTCTTGCCCTGGCAAACCAAAAACACACTTCTTTTGTGACATTTCGCGACGCTCTCGCTCTGATCAGTGAAGCCTGTTGTGCTCTCAGTGCTGTGCTATACGGGAGCGCGCGCTCTTCCGGCAGACGTGCCCTTAGGACCCATATAAGGAAATTCCGCTCCATCTAACGTCACACAGAGCCATACTCGAAAAAAACTTTCCGAAACTTGTGACAAACCGGAAGGAGTATTTTGGGAACAAAAATACTCCTTCAAACGTACAACTTAATTTTTGAAACTTTGTCCATGTTTAGCATGGGAATCCAACGCAATTTTTTGCCACAAACATCTTGTTCACTGTGTTCGACTGCGAAACTGCTGCTTGTAAATTATACATCTTGCATCCTAGGTAACATCACAAGTTAAAAGCCTACTAAATGAATGATTCAGAAAAAAAATGGAGAGGTCAAAAAGCAGAGCACCTTGCAAGCCAGGCATTTACCCTGAGGGAATACAAAGTGCTCTTTTAATAGGATACATAAAATATTCTGCAACGCAGAGGACTTCTGTAATCGAACCAGCAATATTACCTACAGGCCACCCATTTAAATCTACCAGCCTGCAGATACAATCAGAATATTTAATGGCCCATATTGCTTCTAATGTATGTATATTTTTATGTCCCTTACGGCAAACCAGCTGACCTCTTTTTGATTCGTCTTTCCCTTTGGTCTGTCTGCGAGTCTTTGAGGTGAGTCTCTCTTTGTGTTTGGCCTTTGTGTAACATTTTCCCTCCTGACTTTGAAGCTTGGCTGAGCATTCCACAACCTGCCGCTCCTTCTCAACCTCCTTAGTGTTTGTTTCTTTATAAAAATTACCTGCCTGTCCTACTTGGTTTCTCACCCTTGACCGTGAGGCTTTTTTCTTAGAGCATCTTTTCCACAGCTGGACTGGATATGGAAGCCGCGCCACTTTTCTAGGTCAGCGACAGCTATAAGTGTTACAGAAGACCAGAACTGATCCACGCCCAGGATACGTGACTGAGTCGACCTCCTGGGATGTGGTCTTTCTGAGAAGAAATTGTTCTGTTTCGGTATGATACTCTGCTGAGGATTCAGAGAAAACTGGACCACGTATATGCTACATCTAACAAGAAAATAAATTGGACCAGAAGAAAACTAATTCCACAACAGTTATGTCTGACTGATGTTTTGATAAAACATTTAGGTGACTTTAAACAAAAAATTAAGAAATAATGTCTCGGTTACATATGGTTACCCTCGTTCCCTAAAGGAAGGAACGGAGACATGATGGAACAGATTCAGCTCAAAAAAGTCAACTTATTTACTTCATAACTTCGTGTAAATTCTTCACTAACTTTTAACTGTCACATTGCATTCAACTCTACCATGAACTTAGCAATTAACTAACACGTTATCCCTGAACCATAAACAGTCACAGACCTCAACACCTGGCACATGAAAAAAGATAATACTAATCTACTTGATCATTTTAAGTAGAGGGATACACACACACACACACACAACACACACACACACACACACACACACACACACACACACACACACACTGACAGTATGTATACATTAAAAACCTCAGGGTGTTAGTTTCAAAAATCAACAGCTGCATCACTTTAGCATGGATTACTTGTAGATTTTTGTTATAATTTTATCAGCTGCTTGGACTCTCGTTCTGACGGCACCCATTCACTGCAGATGATTCATTGGTGAGCAAGTGATGTAATGCTACATTTTCCAAATCTGTTCTGATTAAGAAATAAACTCATTCACATCTTGGATGGCTTGGGAGTCTGTACATTTTAGCAAATTTGTGGGTGAACTATTCCTTTAATTAAAACACAACTGCTTTCTATGAAAAATGCTCAAAATCTTAATATTACCAGTTGACTTCGATTGCCTTGTGTGATTTGCATAATTCCATTAGTGAATTGAGTGCTAAACAACACAGAATTATTAATTCATACTGAAATCCCCCTGAGTGTAGTTGTAGAATACTAACGTTCCCCTTTACTGGCCTGTCTGGGAACAAAACACATTTCATTTCTGATTCTTTTTTCTACCAAAGCTACTTTTTGTGACACCCACACCCACTTCACAAATGCCTCTGCCGCGCATTTTGATGTTGGTTGAGGAAGATAAGTTTTATTTTGTTGGTTTCATATATCTGTATATATGTGTATACTGTATCAATGTCATTAACATGAGATCACAGCCAGGCCTCTGCTGTTTTACATCTGCTCTGTACGTGTGTGTGTGTGTGTGTGTGTGTGTATGTTTGAGCTTGACACATGCTTTGATTTTTTAGGGAATTTACGATGAACCCGAACCCTGTGTAGATGCTGTCGCACTTAGATATGCCTAATTCGTAACAGCAATTTTCAAAAAAGTTGTCCTAACAAAAGTGTCAGCTTTTCAGAGATGTTTGAGATGAAAGAGGAGGAGATGCTTCATCTGTGCATTAAATTTAGAGGCTTTTAAGGCTTGCCTCCTGGAGGCAACTGATTTGAGCTTCTAAACACCATTCTGTCAGAATATAACGGTTGAGATATGACAGAGTCAGACCTCATGTTGGACGAGAATAACATCAAGTACACTCGATGAACTGAAGATACAACTACAACTCGACACGAGTCGATGATCAATACACATGCCATCTGTCTGACTTCTTAAAATGATATGACACTTATCAAAATAACCATGGTATAAGAAAAAATACCATGGTTTATTGTTTGTTTGGAGGGGGGAGGCAATGAGCTAATAATGTACATACTAATATAAATAAACTACAAAAGTCTGTATAAGCAGTGTAAGTTAGTCCAACACACATTATTTGCATAAGTACTTTTTAGAAGTTACTGCAAGCAAGCAATGAAGCAACTGAAAAAAATTAATAAAAAATAAATAAATAAAAATTATATATATATATATATATATATATATATATATATATATATATATATATATATATATATATATATATATATATATAATACAAGATAAGGTATATTTTTTCAGTACTGTGCATATCTCTCACAATTTAACTTTATATATTGCAACTTTTACTTTCTTCATTCAACATTCTGCAACTAACAATTTCACTGAACATTAAAGCAATATTTTATTTCAATTACATCAATTCTGCTATTGTTTAATCATCCTCTCATCAAATCCATATGGTGTTATTCTTCAGCAATCGTAATGAATTTTTGTTTTTGTAAAAGCTGTACATTCTTAAAATAATTATTTCAGTCTTTTGAGTTCCATGAAAAACAATAACAGCATACAGGTTTGAAATGACATGAGGTTGAATAAATAATCGCAAAATTGTAATGTTTCAATAAACTGTTCCTTTAAGCAGGCCTAATGATCTGTTTGGTATTATATAACATCTTAATGTTTGTTAATACTGCTAATGAGTCTAACCGACATAGCTAACCCTCATCTTGGCTTTAATCCTTCAGGATTTCCTTGCCAGAACTCCCTCTTCATTAATATTCTGGTGTTCTGCTATCATTTAAATTAACTCATTCCCTACCTGACATTAGCAGAGGAGACAGAATCTCCTTCGTCGACTGCATCATATGTAGACCTGTCAATGTCACCCATATCATTCTTCAGGCTCTGTTTGTCCCAGGGAGAGAGAAAAAGAATCCACGTTATCAGCGGCTTATTTGAGAGCCAATGTCGGTGTCTAAATGAGGAATTAGAACAGACATCCAATCATAACAGTCCAGTGTCTAGGGAAAAACCTCTCTCTAGGCCTCGTAAATGAAGTTGTCACACACATGGGCAAATTTGTATCTACTGGCGTAACCCGTATTAATTGAACTCTTACAGAACACCCGACATGAATTTTTCTAGTTATTTTTAAGCTCGCTTTCAGTGCACTGTGGAACAGGTGAAACCTAGGGCAACCAAGACTTCCTGTTTCAGACTGCATGCGGAGAAATCTGCGAGGAAAGTTTCACACAATTTTAAGAGAGCTCGAAAGTTTGGCTTTTTCGGCATGGTGCTTAGTCTCGCAGGCGATGAAGTAATGAGATAATGAAGGGGAGATCATTTGGTGAACTGGAAGAAAGAATGATGCTACACATATGCCACTAATAGATGTAAACCTGCAGACTGAAACGTTGAGCATCTGCCTCACCAATGTCTTTCATTCTCCTTTCAGTCATTAAGGTCCTGTCTGGTCAGTGACGGTTCACATTACAAGCCAAATACGTTATGGTTAATTTTGCCTATTGTGAGCAATTTTCTTGAACATGTAAGTGGCAAATACTGTGTTTTACAGTACACATTATTATTATTTTTTTTTTTCAGTCAACCTGAATGTATTTACACAAAACAATCACAAAGAAAACATTTTCTGAAATGCTCTCAGATGTTGATTACTGATGTGCATGGACAAATAAAAAAATAAAATAAAAAAAATTCATGCTACATGCTGACTGACATGACAGCATTGTACTGCTTCTGTAGAAGCCTTTACAAGCCCATCTTCAAAGACTTTTTTATGTTTTATATTCACTTCTAATTACCATCCCTGACTCACTAGATTTATTTATTTAGTTCATGTTGTAGATATGCAGACTGAACTCGCATCATCTGTTGCTCATATTTATACAACACCACATGAAAAGCACTGAAGAAAAATCATTCGTGTGCTCCCAAAGTCACCATCATCATGGTTCTGAAGCAAACTTCTACCAGGGGACTGTGACCAAATAAAGGTCCAATTATTTACTTGATGAGGAGCAAGTGCCCCAGTAGTGCTGAAATGCTAGAAACGCCCCTGCACCTGGTTTTAGCATCTGTCTCTGGTGATAACTGGCTAACTTTAATACGTTTGTGTTAACACAAAGGTTGACTGACAGGTAGGCGCTCCTTTGTGCTGTTCAGGATGCATCAGAGGATGGTTTAGCGTCTACAATACAAATGAAACATGGTTGTATACGTTTTTGTCTATGACCAAGCTGTTATGGACGGTTTTTACACCAGTATATATGTGTCCACTTGTGGTAAAATCCCTGGAAAATTGGGTTTAATATAATGTGTATGCCATCTCTAAGAGTTCAAGCTGAAGTCCAGCACAGGTTGCCCCATTTTCAGCATCAGTAAATTAATTCACTTTCATATTCATCTGCAGCACTGTATCAAGCACCACTGCTTCTGATGTATATGTGATAGGGGTTGCATGTATATCAGTTTGGTGTTGCCATGCAATTAAGAATTTTTTTTCTTCATACATTTTTAGAACATTTTTTTTTTTTTTTTTTTTTTTTTATAGCCCATTAAGTGTTTATGGCCTTCAGGTTGCCTAAGGCTCGAATGGGAATGTGTAATCGGCACCGCCAGAGGTCATGTGATGCTATTTCACCTCAGTGAGTGGGAATTAATGACTGACATGCGGACGAATCTAT